>NW_027516422.1:429793-744587 GCF_048772815.1 Callospermophilus lateralis | reverse complement strand
GTGGTGTCAAATTCTTGATCTTTGATAGACAAATAAAATTTCATGCATGCTTTGGTAAATCTGAGATATAACAGTCATACAAAAATTATATCAGTTCTTGTAATGTACAGTATGTGTATAAAAATGCCTCATTAAAAGACAGGCATACACTCTAAGAAATGCACTCAAAATGACTTTGCCATTGTTGCAAATATCATACTATATACTGACATTTAGATTGTATACTACTACAATCTTAGGCTATATATTGTAGCTGTTGTTGTATATAAATTCCATCACTGACTAAAAGATCACTATGCAACACATTATTGTATGTTATAAACTTAGAGAGATCAGTGTACCAAAAAGAGAATTTTAATATTTTTTATTTGTTAGTGGACACAATATCATTTTTTAAATATTATTATTTTATTTTAATGTGGTGCTGAGGATCAAACCCAATGCCTCTCATGTACTAAGTGAGCACCCTACTATTGAGCCATAATCCTATCCCTAAAACAGAATCTTTAAAAAAAAATCTTTACAATTAGACAATGAAAAATGAAAGTTTCCACTGCTGAGGAGTAGAAAATTGCCATCTTTTCTAAATAAAGTTTCATATCTATGGGGTATCTGTGTCACACACACACACACACACACACACACACACACACACACACACACACAAGTGATTTTAATCTTGCTTAGTGCAACATAATAAGTCTTTCAAAGATAGTCAATATGTAATTATAAAACCTTCAATAGTTACTATAAGAAAAAGTAAGTTTTATTGTGAATGTGTTGGTATTGCTCATAGTATCAACTGCTTAAGAAGTTATGACAAAACCAATCCCCCCAAAACAAATGCTGAATGTTTTCTTTAATACAAAGGGACTGATTCATAGTGGTGTAGGGAGGGACATGAGAGGGATAGACAAACTTTAGATAGGGTAGCAGGGTAGGGGAGAAGAGAGGTGGCAGAGGATTTGCAATTATGGTGGAATCTGATGAAAACCATTCTCTAAAGTACATTTATGAAGACACAAATTGATGTGAATATATTTTGTATACAGCAAGAGACATAAAGCATGTGCCCTACATGTGTAATAAAAATTATAATGCATTCCACTGCCTCATATAAATAATAACAACAATAATAATAATAATAAAAGAAATTTCACAGAGATGATTAACAACTTATTGAGACTCTGTCTCATATAATATTAAGACTAGAGTCTAGTTTTGAATGGAAAGGCACCCTTGATTTCAGTCATAAGAAGCACACAGCAATGGGAAACTTATTTCTTTTCAAAGTTTCACAAAACAAAATGTTAAACAAATTAATAAATTGGGCATTAAAATAATCAATAAATGAAGTTATACCATTAAATGGTACAAAGTAACAGGTAAGATGAATTGCCTGATGCATGAAAAATACATTCAGGAAGAAAAAGGCAAGGACATCATGAGAAGAACAGTCAAATAACTTGAATATTCTTTGATACAGGTGATATCTAAGGGTTCAGTACTCATAAAAAATAAAATATAACCAAATACATAAAATTAAACAGTATTCATGAAGATGTGGAGTGAAAAGTTCTCATGAACTACAGATTAATTATAAGTGGCTATCTTTTTGTAAAAAAATGTGTGCCTATTGAAGGACATGACACTTCCCCACCAGTAACATTAACTTATAAATATGACTGCTCTTAAAAACCATAATAATATATAAAAGAAGAGCTGCATGGTCCATACAGTTGAAATCTGTAAGGTGAAAGAAAATATAATGTGCACATAAGAAACGTAAAAATAATAAAGTGTGAGTAAAGTGGTTTCTACTGTCAAGACACATTATTTGCCACACTACATTGAGCCTAACAAACAGTAAAAAACACCACATCAGTATTATATAAAGGTAACATTTTGATACTACTTCACACATTGCATATACATTTTAAAGGTAAATATGCAGAATTTTCTGGTAAATAAAACGTGAATTAGGACATTAAAAAAAAAACAATTACACACATGTGTTTAGATACTACACATCACTACAAAGAGAACAATTTTCCTTGAATGAAATCTGTAACATTTTCATCAATATTTTAGCATGTAGGACTGGGGTTATGGTAGAGTGCTTACCTAGCACATGTGAGGCACTGGGTTCAATCATCAGCATCACCTAAAAGTAAATAGATAAAATAAAGTTATTATGATTACAACTACGAAAAATAAAAACATTAACAAAGAAATTTCAGCATGCTTCTCTATTAAAAGAAAGAGACTGAAAAAAAATTACATGGAATAAAAAGTATTTATGAAATACCTCCAAAACCTATGCTTCAGAGAATCAAATGAACTATTAGTATCATTAAGAGAAACTGATGTATATAATGAATGTATAATACAATACTGAAATCCAAGGAGTCATAGTATGAACCAAACACAAAGATGAATTCATATGCATGTAATTTCTTGTATTTTTAAGATAAATAAAATGGTCTAAGCCTATCCGTATCAAAAATAAGGCTAGAAGTAAATGGATAATACAATACAATCTAAAGTTAGATAGGTCACATTTTCCTGAGCGTTTGTTTGCAGAATCTGTAAGGTACTGGGTTCAAAATCATCACAAAGAGCAGATATTAAGGAGAGATCAAGTTAGAAGTTGTTTTAGTTGCCATTTTCAACAATGTGACTAACAAATTGACCAGAGAAATTGTAGAGGAATAAACGTTTATTTACAGGGTTAGGGTTTCAAAAGTCTTAGCCTATAGAATACTGCTCCATTTCTCAGGGCTCAAGGTGAGGCAGAACATTATGGCAAAAGGGTGTGGTAGAGGGAATCAACTGACATAGTGATAACAGTAAAGAGACAGATTCATTTTGGGGAGAATATATAAATTTAGATTCCAAAGCTCTATCCCCAATTCTCACTTTTTTCAGCCATACACTATCAATTCAGTTACCACATAGTTAATTCATTCAGGGATTAATTCACTGAGGACTTTAAAGCTATGACCCAATCATTTCTCCTCCAAACCTTCCTGCATTGTTTCACATATGAGCTTTTGGGGAACACGTCACAGCTGGACCATAACAGAAATATAGCAAAATAGAAGGCTTTTAACCCACCCCTTCTTTACTAATATATTAATACACATTTACTCATGTTATGTGTGTTACTTTGACAAAGTCATAAATGAGTTATGAGATTTACATACATTGGACAAGTGAAAGAATATGTACAATCAAATGAGTAGAAAAAGCTAGGGTACACGTGGGCATTTGAGTTGTTTACTGAAGTGCCACATATTTGAGAAATACTCCTACAAGTTTGAAGGCATCTTAAATAAGGGGAGATTGAGATAATATATAAACTGACTTTAAAATTTTCTGTAATTTTTATCTTAACTTATCCACTGGTTAAAGAAGGAGTAAAATGTAAGTGTGAAAATTACAAAGTGGTTTTCTTCTATGACCAAGTAAGTCTTTTGATTTGTTTCACAACCTGAAGTCAGGGCAGAAAAATTACATCTCAAAGGTGTCAGTTAGTCCCAAAAGGAGATTTACCAGTGGTTTTACTAACTTCTCTTGTTGGAAGAATTACTTCACTCTTGATTCAATAAAGGGTACAAAAGGGTAAAATTAATCAATCTCCTGATAGACTCAGTAAGATTTGAGCACTTTCTGAGACCTGACCTACCCTTGTTTACACCACTAATAATTCCAGGCCTAACAGTAGGTTTTCAGAATAAGTTTCTCCATGCACTGAATATCTAACATTAGCAACTTCTGTTCAAGGGAGTGTATCTTAAACTTTCAATTGCTAAAAGCAATAGAGACGAGCATGGGCAAATCTTGATATATTTCAAGCCATTGGATTTGCATTGTTTGTAACACTTCCAAAGACAAAAATTTTCAGCAGAAGTGTTAACAAAGTTTAAAAATCGCGGATTCTTGTTTCATTTCATCACAGAAAATATTTACAGGACACTCTTCCTCTGGCTACTTGAAATCCTGGAATATAACACACTTGCATCAGTAATTTAAAGTATCAGTAAAATAAAAAATATCCTGCACTTTGTGCAGTGTTGTCAGAATGCCTATGCTTAAAATCTCAAAGACTGAGGATAGAGTTCTGGCTTAGTTGTAGAGTGCTTTCACAGCACATCAGCTGCACTATATTTAAGAATCAGTACCACATAAAAATGAATAAATAAAATAAAAGTAATTTGTCTATCTATGACTAACAACACGTAAAAAAAATATTAAGAACGAAAATATAAAAATCTGAAAGATAATAGGTACTCCAGAGCATGCAAGCATCATATAAAAAGACTCAGTTGAAAAAAATATTGGTGAGAATATCAATAGAATAAAGCTATTTTTGAAAATGGTATTAAGGTTCTTCAGAAATTTAAAATAAAAAAAAAAGGCTTATGTTCCACTAGATGTTATTCTGGGTATGAATCTAAAAAAATACTGGAGTTATTACATCATAGAACCACTGCATGTCTATTTTCATTATAGTATTATTTAAAGAACCTGGTAAAAAAAATAAAGTACTTTTTTTAGATAAATGGTAGGTTGGTAATGGTGCCACATGCCTGTATTTTTAGTAGCTTGGGAGGGTGAGGCAGGAAAATTATGAACTTAGAGCGAGTCTTAGTAACTTCTCCAAGAGACACTAACAAAATCAGTGAGACCTTGTCTCTAAATAAAATATAAATATAGGGCTGGCGATGTAGCTCAGTGGTAGGCTAGCTCTGGATTCAACACACAATACCATAATCAAACAAACAAATAAAGAAAGAAATGAATAGGACCAACATACTGACCCCATTCTTTATTTTCTATGAAGCAATTTACTTGCATCCTTTCTGGCTTAGCTGGACAGAATATGTCACATTCCTTAACAAACTGTTATCTGCAGGAGAAATGCAGTTTCAAAATAATGTTTATAAGAGCAACCTATGTTACTCTAAACAGGAGAATTTTGTGCCTGTGCTAAAGACCAGATTCTGAAAATCAGAGAAACAACGGTAATTCTTAATAACCAAAAAATCTGCAACAATTTTGCTTATGAGTTACTTTAGAAATGGTGAGCATGAATCTAATTAACCTAAAGTTGTCATGGCAGTGAATACTTGAGAGTTTTATGTTATTCTAACTATCAGTACAAAATCAAAGGGAAGGACCCTTTGGAATCTCTGTTTAGATCTCCAAGAAAACTGGAATGCAAGAGAGCCTGCAAGAGAGACATGTTCTCTTTTCAGACAGAAAATTCTCTCTCTTCAGAGTGTCATCTTTTTCCTCTTTCACATCACTTCTAATAAACTAATTCGTTGCTACTCTGATCGATAAGTTTGAGAACTTTATGTCTTCATTGAAAAAAAATCTGCATTTTAAGGGGCATGGTCTTCACAGTATCTCAGTTCCCCAGAGGTTCCCAGCCCTGTATAACTAAAAGATCATTGACATCTGAAGGGCTCTCAGAGTCCTCCTTAAGTGCCTTAACTTCATACTTTATACTGCTCTCTAGAAGAAAAAAAAAAAAGAACGATATTCATTAGAAACTTCAACAGACTTTAGATATGATATCTCTTCACAATTTTATCAGGCAGTTATGAAACCCCCATTTAACACAATATGGGAGGTTAGAATGAGGATGCATCACACAGGAACTTAATAAAAGAAAAATTTTAAATCAGACATTTTGATAAGGTGAATGTGCCTGGGAAGACAGAGGGAGGAGACAGACATTGTTTTTATTTTTTAAATTTTCAAGTTACTTGTCTTCTTTTCTCTCATGTAAAATGCTCACAAGGAGAAAGCAAAATCTTTAAACTGCAATGAAGTTCTTTTCAAAAAATTAGAAATACTGCATTCATTTGGAATGTTGAATAGAAAAAATAAAATAGTTGACAATGCAGAGAGGGAATGCTGGCATTAAATATGTGAACAGAACCGAGTGCAGTGGTGCACACTGAAATCATTCCCAGTATTTTGTCAGGCTGAAGCAGGAGGATCATGAGTTCAATTCCAGCTTCAGTGAACATCAGGTGCTAAGAAACTTAGTGAGACTCTTTTTTTAAATTAAATATAAAATAGGGATGGGGATTTGGCTCAGGGTTCAAATGTGCCGATAAGTTATACAATGACTTAATATCCAGTGATACATAACTATTCCAATACTATAGACTGGGTGCCAAGATTCAATCACAAGGTTCACAGAAGTCATATGAAGTCATATGGTGACTTATAGAGAGTGTGTGTGGTGAAGTGTTCCTGAACCCACTGACACAGTCACACTCCGGGTTGCTGGGGCAGAGCAGAACCATATGGAATCTGGAACCATAAGGAATGCTAAGTGCTTTGTTTATGATACTCATGATATAAATAAAAGGGTATACATCAATCAATAATAAAAGTATGTGTTACTTGAGATTGCAGGAAAACTCCCAGAATGAGACTAAGGGTACAATTAAGACATGCCCTGAGATGTGTTTCAATATCTCTGAGGACACAAAATAGTTTTATTTCTCAAGAAGTTTATGGGGAAAATATTTCAAATCAAGTTTCCTGAGAAAAAATTAACAATTTACTCTAAGCCCCCAATCCTAAAGTCACACTTTTGTGACATATATTCCTCCAACTAACATACTCTCTTACTTTACACAGGAATTCATGATGAAAATAGGAAACAAGGGCTGGAGATGTGGTTCAAGTGGTAGCGCGCTCACCTGGCATGCGTGCGGCCTGGGTTCGATTCACAGCACCACATACAAATAAAGATGTTGTGTCCACTGAAAAGTAAAAAATAAATTAAAAAAAAGAAAATAGGAAAAAAATAGTTAATAAAAATGACAAATGGTTTGAGGTGCAGAGCCTGCCTTTTAATTAAAGATCACAAAGACATGAGGATTGGTATACTTTGAACAATGATCAAAGAAACTCTTTTAAGAAAGTGGTTAAATAGGTCATATGAACAAAGGAAATTAGTTGGAAATTAAAAACAAAAAAATGTAAAATTAATATAGATATATTTTTGAGACAGTTCAGAGTAGTAGGCTTCTAAAAAATAGGCTTTCACTGTTTTAGTGTTATTTATTGGAACTTTAGGAGTAAGAAAGCTTACCAATAATTATAAGTATATTTTAAATTTAAAGGTCAATGGAATAATTATAGGTATGATTTAAAGTTAAAAGATAATAATAGGTCAAGAGACAGGTAGTCAAGTTTTGTATTCGAGCCCCTAGAGACTGAGGTGAAAATGTAAAAGACTAATCATGATTGGCAAAGTTACAGGAAAAATTTTACATAATGTGCTTAATATCTTTGATAATTAACATATGTTTGACAAGATTGTAACTCTTGAAAGTTATGTAAACCAAAGAAATTTTGATGCTATCCATTAACTACCAAAAGGAAAAAAAAACCTGTAAAACAAACAAACAAAAAAATAATAAAGGCCCTCTAGGGGCAGCAGATCCTTCTGAAGGCTGCTCATAACTTGAAACCATCATCCTGTCTCATGGACGCTACTTATCCTTCAGCACCAGACACCACTCGTCCCTCAGGATCCCTTGATCTTTACTGGGGCTTGACCTTGGCAATAGTGATTTACTTTTTCTTCATTTAAATCTAAAGTTGACTCTGTTGATGGGATGTATTAAGTTATGAAAATAATATATATATATATATATATATATATATATATATATATATATATATATATATACAGAGAGAGACATAAATGCCTGTGATTTGTGCCAATATTCTCATAGTACCCCATACCAAAAGAAAAAAAAAAGACAAAATCCTATGATTAGTCTCCAATCATAATTATTATTTAGTTACTTATACTCTAGGGTCTGGGATACTGACAGATCTATAGACCTGGCCCACTGCACTTCTTTTTCTTTATTAATGTTAATACTAGAAACTTTAGCATTTTACTGTGTCTCCTAATTTATAAAGGAGTGGGGATATTATTGCCTCAGGGAATTAATAATGAGTTGAAATCTCAAGCTGTTTTCTCATAAGACCAGAGAACATGAATATTAATGAAAATTTAAAGTAATTGTAATATTTCTTTTTTATAAAAATATACACATATGTATTCATGAACTGATTTATCCTTATATACATGACAAATGCACTTCTCTCAGTGCTGGATCCATGTATTTGGAGGACACTCTGCCATGACATAATTTGGTCCTGAGCACTTAGTGCAATTCACAGCAAATTAAAAAAATAAAGCCATCACAGGAGAATATGAGACCCTGTCCCAACACTCTATCTCTGTGTCTATCCATCCATGAATGCATTCATCTGTTGTCATGGGGCTCTGTTTTGAGTACCTCTTGATATGATCCCCATTGTTTTTTTTTTTTTTTTCCTACTGGGAATTGAATTCAGGGGCACATGACCACTGAGCCACATCCCCAGCCCTATTTGTATTATATTTAGAGACAGTGTCTCACTGAGTTTCTTATTGCTTTATTATTGCTTAGGCTGGCTTTGAATTCACAATCCTCCTTCCTCAGCCTGTCAAGCTGCTGGGATTACAGTCATGCACCACAGCACATGGTTGATCCCGAGTCCTTTATCAACAAATAAAGCAACCAAGAATCAGTCTTTGTGACTTTGATTCTGGTCTGAATGCAATTTACTGTCACTCAAACAGTAAACCTACTAGCCTCAGTTTGGAGGAAGTGCCTGAAGCCCTTTCCAATCTCTCTCTTAGGTGAGAGCAGTCCAATCAACACAGAGCCAGTGATGATGGGTGGGCTTTCATATTCTCCTCTCCTTGTGTTTCTGGAGCCTGCCATTCTTTTAATCCATTTCTATGTTTTCTGTTGTAGATCTGGAGCTCCAGGCTTCTGTGCTACACAGGAGCTGAAAAAACTACAGCAGGGACACTAAGCATACTGAAAGCCAGGAAATGGCAAGTGTGTGTTCTTATTTTGAGACTGGGTAGGGAGGCTGTTTTAAGCCACTGAGACTGGCAATGTCAGGAACTGAAATTTGTGGCCAGGAACTCATCATAATTGTTTTCAGTGTCTGGTGGTGTTACACCAGGACACAAGAAAAGACCACTGACTCCAATTCAAATTAAATTAAATCAAGCTTATTATTTCAACCAGCCGGGCTGCCTCTCCCACCCAAAACTGCAGGAACAAGACAGACCCGAAGCTTTCTTGCATCCCAGGATTATAGCCCAGAAAGTTACAAAAAGGGAGGTTACAGATAACAAAACTCTGAGGAGCATAACACTAATGGTAGTTTACATTATTGCTTACTCCAACATCAGAATTTAGGAAGGTCATTAGAGCCTCAGAGAAGGTCGTTATCTGGCCAGGGAAGGCCAAGATTTGTGAGGCATCAATGAAGTTTCAGAGAGGGCTGCAATCTGGTCAGAGAGCCAGGCATGGGTGAGCTCAAGGCACAGGCAGGCATTCCAAGCAGGTTCAGAATTTGCAGTAATTTATTGTAAAGCTGAAATTATCTTTTCATGGCTTTGTCGCGAGATGGCTCCCAATTTTAAGAAAAAATCAGGTTGGGTCTATCACTCCCCCCCCCCTTTTTATGTATTCCTTTCAAATATTTGATAGGGTAGGGGAAGAGCACTGAGAGAATTTTAATTCCTCAGGTAACAGTCTCCAAAAATTTTTAAACTCACCCAAAACTGGTCTCCCTGATTTGATCTGACTTAATTAATTATTTATATTGACAGTCTATTTATTTTTGGCTCCATTGTTGTAAGAAAGGGGCATCACTTGTTTTGGCTTTTTCTGAGCTGAGAGGGGGTGATGTGAGGAGGCATGCCATGAGGGACTTGAGTTTCCTTTTAGAAGTCAGTTCGGTTTGAAGTCTGGTTGGGGAAGAACAGGTTGTAAAGTCATCTGGGGATGGGTGCTTCTATGAGAGAAAAAAAGACCATGAGTACTGAATAAATGTTGCAGCAACTGGAGCATGTCAGTGTACAGAAATTTCCTCACAAGGCTTCAACATTTTAAAACTTAATCTTAAACATCCAACAAATAAATCTTAACACCCTTATATTAAGAGTACTGGGCTTTAATGTGTATAACTTTACAATTATTTATCTTTTTTATTAAATGGGATCTGTATTATCCTATCTGTCTTTTAGGTGATGGCTTATTATCTTAAATTAATCCATGTTGTGTTCTTCATGCAAAATTTCTGTAAAATACTAACAGGGAATCTTTAGATCACTTATAAGGAAATTACAAAATAAAATTAACAAGAGTGAAAATATTTAGTTCATTTAATAGCTACCCTGAATTTTGGCTGAGGTATACATTATATCCCCTGTTTGAGATCCTAGTAGTCTTGCCAGATTAAAAAAAGCTTTTGAACATAACTTTAAAAGGACTAAAATCTGGCCTACTGCTTTTGTAGTCATTCTCACATATAGTAAGATGGAACACAGAACCTTAACTCAGTTAAGGCCCGGCTCTTTATAAATCGTAAGTGTTCCAGTTTTAAAGCTGATATTTGCTTTTTAAATATTACTTTACAAAGTTTACATAAATTGTTTGAGGTCACATGAACATTAGCTAACACCATATGATATCACATTTAAAACATGAATTAAAGAAAGGCTTAAAGAAAGGTTAAAAAAGTTTTTAACCTTTACATAGTTTAGGCTCTCATTAACTTAAAAATACATGTAAATTGTTCCCCAATGTAAAATGTAACATAAAACTTTACATATCTTGTTGATAACAAGTAAATAAATCCCCAATATATTTTTTTTTACCATACAACTTCAGAACACTAGCTTGATATATGCTCTTTTAAAGTTTCTCCCTTACAGACTTGTATACCTGGAAGATATGAGCACATTAATAGCATCACAATTACATTGATGTTTTTATATTAACCAAGTTTAGCTTTTAAAAAATGACAGTACGATGCTCTAAAATAACAGTTTTTATTTAACCAGTTGTTTAATTTTTATGGTTGCTTGCTTTAGAAAATAAAAAAACTTAATAAACACAATGTAATGGGTAAACTTATGTTTTAAGAAATTTTTGTCTCTTTAACACATGACTGATTGTAAAAACAAACTCATACAGACTATAGTAAATTAATCAGATATGTAAAAAAAGTACTTATGAATGAGTAAACCCATATGAAATTTAATTTACTTATTTTACCAAAATATTAGACAAATGAGTTGAACAGTGCTAGCCATTTTTTGTTGTTGTTGTTGAAGGAAAAATCCTAGAACCAAGGCATATTAGACAATTTATAGACATTAATATTTTATGAGTTTTTTGAACACCTAGAAAAACATGTAAGCTTAAATTTAAAGACATTTATTTTATCTGTTTATTCAATTTAAATTGAACCATTTAAATCACATGATTTAAATTTTTGGATCCACTTTTTAAACATTGTTTTTATGAGCGCTTCTTATATATGTTAATTTGTATATCATATATATGATATACAGACATATGTATATATATAGACATACAACACATAACACAAGTGTGCACACATAACAATAGTAAAGGCCTTGTAGCTTTTCACAGGTGAAATCTCCATTGCAACGTTTCAAAAACTCCACAGTTGGTCAAAGATAGAACTGATCAGAAAAACATTAACCTATGTCTGTACGATCAAAATCATGAGCTCAAAAAAATACAGAATCTAAGAGGAAAAAAAAAAGAATCCTAGAAAAAATGCCTGGCCAGTATTTAGTAAATACCATACAATTTACCTTTTTTGTTAAGGCCTCAGATCAGTCTCATACTGAGCTTGCAGTCTTCTTTCATTTGCATTTCAACATAAGTCCTGGCTGAGGTCTGGAAGGAAAAACTGCTATTCTGAGCAGACAAGTCAGGCCTAAGGCATTTTAACCATAAGTCATAATTTTCAGGTTCGGATGTTGAAAATAATGATACAAGTTTAAGATACAATTCACAAAATTTTATATCTTTACATCTTGTTTTGTCAACAGATTCCATACTATGATTTACTATCCTTTTCCAAATTAATGCACTGGTACACAGTGACATTTTCCCAGGCTATTCAATTCAAAATTGGTGAAAAAAACTGAATTATTGGAAGTAACTTGCCAACTTGGAAGTAGAGTTATTTAGTTTTCCATTCTAAGTATTTAAGTTCTCTGGCATAAATTATCTGAAATCATAAACTAAACAATTACCTAATCCCAACTTTTAACTGCAAGATTGTAAAATGCTTCAAAAACCCATTCAGATACCAGATTGTTACAATTAAACATCATCTTTTAGACACACATTCAGCAAAGATCATTTCCAAGAAACAATTTATGATATCAATATACTATTGCACATGTCTTAAAGGGCCAGAAACAAAGACACAGGTCAGTCAGACAGAAAGGAGCTCCAGACTGTGGCTGACAAACAGAAACCTTTAAAACAGAGCAGATAAGAAAAAAATCTCCTTCACCAGTGGCACTATAGATGCCCCCACAATGGGACCAGATGTTTTCACAGAGGGGCAACCAGAAATGTAAAATCAAGGGTCTCCATGGCGACTTTACTGCATTTAGTGTCCCCTTTTTCTTTTTTATTTTTTTTAAGAAGACAGAGGTGACATAATCCTTACAGTGCAAGGAAAAAAGGAGGGAATTCCCCAAAGAAACAGGGCTTCAGCAGCTGCTGGGAGTCCCTCAGTCCCTCCTTTTACTTACAGGATTAGCTCCTCAGGTTCCATTCCACCCCAGGCATGCTCCATCTCCTAACACTTCAGTAGTCAGCTCTGAAAAATTTCCAGGGGGGTGTGGTATCAACATTTGTAACTGAAAGTTTGGTTCCTGACCTTGAAGCCAATTAATGGCAATTTAATAATGAGAACAGGGTTTTGAGAAAAAGAAAAAGGGAGGTTTATTGCTTTTCTAACAAAGAAGAAACACAGGGACTCTGCCCAAAGGTTGTGACTCCTTGATTTGGAGGGACAAGGGGTTTTAAAGAAGGTTCACTTGTTAACCTAGGAGATACTCAGTTCTTAGATCCCCAGCAGGCATTGCCCTCTGCAGTGGGTGTGCTCCAGCAGCCAGCTAGGGGTTCTCTCATCCTGCTTAACAAAGGGAGATAAAGTTCATCACAGTTCCTTAAAACACAGTCCAAAGGGGTTTCAGACTTACTTGCTTTATTACGCATTTTCACATCCAATATCCTTAAGTTTTTACCACAGAAATCACACAACAAAAGGCACAAAAACAAACAAACAAAAAACATATAGAACACAGAACAAAACACAAGAAAACAGAAACCCAGTGCTGAAACAGAAAAACAGAGGAGCAATGCATCGTCTTGCTAAAGCTCCAGGGTAGGAGCGCGTGCATGCCCGTTGGCACCTCTCTATCCTTCCAGGGGAATTCCCTACAGAACAGAACAGAGGACAGAACAATTTCTCATTACTGTCCCGGAGAAGAGTATATGTGAGCCTTTTCAGGCCACCTCTCGGTCTTCAAAAGAGATCTCCCTTAACTGGATAATAGATGTTATAATGGCACCATTTACCTATGGAGGCCTCCTCCACCAGGTGCTTGCTAATATTTTTAGTGCGGCAGTTCACTGCAGTGCTCCAGAGACTGAGGCTCACTCCAAGGCCTTGGAACATCTCAAGGTGCGCACCCCCTAGAGTGGCTCTCCAGCCCAGAGCCCTGGAGCGAATGCTGGCTTCAGAATTTCCAGCAGTCTGGTCTTGTGATCTGGTCTGGCAGGGTCATTTCGCTGGGGCCTCCAAAATGTTAGACCAGGACACAAGAAAAGACTACTGACTCCAATTAAAATCAAATTAAAGCAAGCTTATTATTTCGACCGGCTTGGCTGCCTCTCCCTCCCAAAACCGTGGGAACAAGACAGAAACCCCAGCTTTTCTGCAGCCCAGCTTTATAGGCCAGAAAGTTACACAAAGGGGGGTTACAGATAACAGAACTCTGACAAGCATCACACTAATGGTAGTTTACATTTATTGCTGGACACAACATAAGAATTTATTAGGACCATTTGAGCCTCTGAGAGGGTCATTGTCTGGCCAGGGAAGGCCAATATTTATGAGGTGTCATTAAAGTTTTAGAGAGGGCTGCTCTCTTGTCTGAGAGCCAGGCGTGGGTGGGTTCAAGGCACGGGCAGGCATTCCAAGCAGATTCAGAATTTGCAGTAGTTTATAGAAAAGCCTAAATTATCTTTTCATGGATTTGTGGCGAGATGGCTCCCAATTTTAAGAAAAGATCAGGTTGGGTCTATCATTACATCCCTATTTTTTAAATAATACAGGATATCACTGAGTCACTTAAGCTATTGCCAAGTTTCTGAGGCTGGTCTTGCATTTAAGTTCCTCCTGTTTCATCCTCCTGAGCTACTGAGAGTACATATATTCACAATAATACCCTGCTTCAAAAAAATTATTATTAGTGGATTATATGGCATTTTTATTTTGAGCTCTTAAGAACCATGGTAGGACCTGGGAATGTGGCTCAAGCTGTAGTGTGCTTGCCTGGCATGCGTGTGGTGCTGGGTTCGATCTCCAGCACCAAATACAAACAAAGATGTTGTGTCTTCTGAAAACTAAAATGAATAAATAAATATTAAAATTCTCTCTCTCTCTCTCTCTCTCTCTCTCTCTCTCTCTGTCTCTCTTTAAAAAAAGAACCATGTTAGTTTTTTCAAAACTATCTTTATTAACTTTATATTTTAACAAAAAATTTATCTATACATACACACATATACTCTGGAGTCCCTACTGTCTTTCAGATATTTGTTTGGTTTGGTGTGCTTTGGTGCTCGGGGGGTGCTTTCCACTGAGTTATGTCCCCAGTCCTTCTTTTTCTTTTTGAGACAGGTGATATATCACTAATATCTCACTAAGTTGCTTATAGCCTTGCTATGTTGTTAAGGCTGTCTTTCAAATCACAATCATCCTGACTCGCCTGTCTAGCCTCCAGTATATTTGCCACCACACCTAGCTCCTTCAGATTATTACAATAACCTTTTCAACAACACTGCCCAGGCTACAGAAAATCTCTTTGACTGATGCATTTTATTCCTGTGGAAAGTTTATATGAAGTAGCCAATTTAGAACTATTATGTAAAGATTTATTGGAAAAAACAGGAATCATTGTTTTTTAACCTCTTTTCTGAACTACTATTTGGTATCACATTTCATAAAAGCCTGGGAAAAGAATGTAAATTCATTTGTTTGAAATCTACAGAGATTTACATAAGCTCAGTCACCTTTTGTTCTGGAGATTGGTACTTCAGGACATAGTAACAAAAATAAAATATGTTAAAGTTGAGACATTCAGTACACACATCCACACACACAGACATCCAAACACACAAAAAAAAACTTTCTAGGAGCAATTGTTAGTTCTGGCATTATTACTAGTGTATCAGGGACATAGTAACATAAACAAAATATGTTAAATTTGAAACATTCAATATACACATACACACACCCACCAAAAAAACCCAAAAACTTTTTCTAGGAGGAATTGGTAGTTCTGGCCTTATTACTAGTGTATCAGGGTTGGGGCAGGATTCAGGAAGTGCTAAAATCTCACTCAAGCTAAGAGTAGTTTACTGGATTCCTCCTTATTTCACCTACAATTAAAGCTAGAGTGAACTTCATCTGTCAGCAACAGTAATTGGGAAAATATGCTGGCAGATGTTGTTTTGAGATAAATTGACAGCTTTGATATTTGGGTATTTTTGTGTCTTGGTCACAGCTGATAAAACACTTGTGAAGGCGTTTATGGCTCCTAGATATCACCATTTTTTTTATCATTTCTTTCATATTTCCTTCTTTCTTTTTCTTTTCTTTTTTTTTTTTTTTGGTAGGGGGGTTGCTAGAGATTAAACCCAGGGCCTTGTGCATTCAAGGCAAGCCCTCTGAAAACTGAGCTACATCCTCAGCCCCTCTCTCACATTTCTGTTCACTAGAGCTGATGATGGTATTTGGGGATTTTGTCCCAAATGTGGTACATTTCTTAAGACTGGACTAATATCTAGTGTATCTAAATCTCTCTACTCACTCATGATTTTGCCAAAGAGACACTCACAGTAGTTTGTTTCCTTAAATGTATCTATAGATGGAGGGAGAGTGTCTCATTTAATATTCTGCTTTATTTTCAACATCATTCCCTCTTAATATTTGCTTTTTATAGTGTTGCTAAGATTGGAACTGATTATCTTGCACATTCTGCACACACACTCTAACAGTGAACTTTGCCACTATGTCCCATTTCTAACTTTAGGTTGGATAGATTCATTCATTCATGTTTAATGTTAGTTTTCATATGGTTAGTTTTACATACACCTTTCTATTGCTCTTAACAATACTATTGACCTACATATGGTTTCAGATTTGATTAATATTATGATTTATTGGTCTGTATTATTGCAATATAGTTTCATAATATACATTAAATATGTCTCAGTACAATAACTATATTATTTGGTTTTTAAAAAGTTTTTGGGGTATTTTACATATATTTTATTTCTACGATAAATTTATTGTATTTTGATTCCTTCTTTTCTTTAATTTGGTACTTGGAATTAAATTCAGGGGAATTTTTCCACATCCCCAAGCCTATTTTGTATGACATTTAGAGACGGTGTCTCACTGAGTTGTTAGGGCCTCATTTTTGCTGATGCTGGCTTTGAGCTCACAATACACCTGTCTTAACCTACCAAGGTACTGGGATTACAACTGTGCACCAACAGGTCCAGCTCTCTTCTTGTATTTAGAGAAAAACATGCTAAAATTTTGATAGTAAAACATTATATATTAAATTGAGTTAAAATAGTTGTCTTTGTAATGATTAGTTTTATTTATGCACATGCTATTTTATGGGCTTTTGTAAATTTTTATTTAGTTTGTGATAAGTTCCACGTATTTTCCTTGAAATTCATTATACACTTGATGTATTTAACAGATGTAACTTCAATATAATACTTATGTGGTATTTTGTACTCTAATTAAACCAAAAATATTTCTGGGCTCCAGAAACCATTTTTTCTCAAACTGTGTTATTTTTTTTATTTTTCTGAATCACCACCTCTTTCCTCCTTGGCCCCAGATTTCCACTGCATTAACAAGTAGAGGTCTAGTCTTATGCTATCACATACTTGTACACTGTAATGGTACACACATACTATAATTTCCACAGGTCTAAGCAGCTTGGTGAGGAGTATTTCATATATGTGTGTGTGTGTGTGTGTGTGTGTGTGTGTATATATATATATATATATATATATATATATATATATATATATATATATATATATTTCATGATGAAATAACAGCAATTTTTACTCCATCTTTAGTTCATGAGAATTTGTTTTGTGTCCTCATCAAAACTTTGTATTCTTTTTGTTGTTGTTGTTTCTTACTGGAAATTTAAATTAGGGGCACACAGAGACTGAGTCACACATAGTTGCTTGGGGCCTTGCTAAGTTTCTGAGGCTGGCCTTAAACTCAGGATTATTTTGCCTTAGCCTCACAATCCAATGGGATTAGAGGTATGTGCCATGAGACCTGGTTCTATTTTATTATTATATTGAAATATATATTACTTCTGAAAATAATATATTCTTGATATTAAGAAAGCATAGAATACCATTTTCCCCACAAATAAACCCCCCCTTTTTTGGAAATGGTGTCAATTTTTTTTTGGAAAAGATGTCAGTAGTGCCAAATGTATAATTTATTAATGTCTAAATGGCAAGTTCATTATTATTATTATTTTTATTATTATTCTATGTATTAGTTACAAAACTTTATCTCTTCATATTATTATAAGTTATATACTCTTTTCTATAACTTTATAGCATACATCAGTATGTATCAAAATGACCTTTGGGGGGCATTGGGAGGTGAGGGGAGGGATCATAGGGTTAGAAATGATGGTGGAATATGATGTATTTTGTTATATAAAGTGCATGTACAAGGAAGTGAATTCATGTAAATATATTTTGTATAAAACCAGAGAAATAAAAAAATTTGCGCTATATGTGTAATAAAAAGTGTAATGCATTCTGTTGTCATACATAATTTACAAAGTATTTAAAATTTAAAGATAAATGATGGCATATGTTCTACCTGAAAATAAATACTACTCCTTTTAAAAATTTAAAAAAAAGGGTCTGTTGGTCAGTTGTAAACTTTAGAAAGTACAAAATGTATCCTGAACATTTGGTAATACATAAACCTAGATTTAGCTATTTATAGTGTTTTCAGCAAAATTAAAAAAAATACTGTAGAGTTCATTTCTTGCAATGTATACTCATAATTATATGAGATGCATTTTGTACATATACATATATACTACCATTATATATAATTAATAAATGATTACTACATCTCACATTAACTACATTTATTTCAAATTAATTTGTCTTTTGAAAGCACCAATATATGACACTCTTTGATATATACACTTGGTGTGTCTTCAAATTTGTCACTTTTATGTATTATGTTCTTTTCTTTATTCTACTTTTTATAAAATTTCTTTTTCCAATTATTGAGATTAATGAATTTTAAACAATTCAGTTTAACAGTGAAGTCTGTAGATTTTCTTTTTTAACCTAAAACAGAATACATCCCAAATAATAGGCTTATTGTTATGTAAATGACTTGAAAAACCTGCATATATAACACCCTGGCCTGACCTTACTCTGGACTATTGATATCTGGGTGGAGGGGATCTGAAAGTGATCCATGGAAAATCAGAACAGGGATGGGACAGGATGTGAAATTGGTGGATATTTAGTATGTAGTAGGGAGTATTCATGAAAAAGTATTGGTGGAACAGGTACAGGTAGAGAAAAAAAGTGCTCTGAAGGAAAGAGGGAAAGAATGACCAGCTCAAGAGTTCAGATTTAAAAAGTCTAATGGTGGATCAATGGTAGTATGAGGGTAAAGGGTAGTTTCTTTGGAGACAGAAATAAGGTAGAAATAAAAGAAGAAGGTAACTCTGGCACGAACCCCAAGAGAAAGAGTCAAATGAACACTACCCTCTATATTCACTATATATATATCAAACTTCTATAACATTAGATTAAAGTCAGCCAGCCTCAGCAACTTAGTGAGGCTCTAAGAAAAACAGCAAAACCCTTTTTCTTTATAGAATAATTTATTAAAGGCTGAGAGTGTTTCTTTGTGAAAAAGCATATCTGATATCAATTTGTCATATGTGAGAGACAGAGGAGAGAGAGAGAGAGAGAGAGAGAGAGAGAGAGAGAGAGAGAGAGAGAGAGAGAGATCTTGCAAAAATTAAAAAAAAACGTAATCAGTGACACTCTTAGTGTCAAGGATGTAAATAATTTAAAAGTAATAATGAGCTAGTTGGAAATCTCACCTAGGTTATTAACTACTGCTTAGGAAGTTAGTCTACTCTCCAAAATATAAAAGTGAGAGAGGAATTCTTTATTAAACTGTATATAAGAAAATAGAGGACTTTTTACACAGCTTTTAGTTGACAAAGACTGCTTCAATTTTAGTGGGTGATTAGGGTTCTGCCAAGATGATAAATCCTTGAGTTATTTGGAATAATGTGATTTTATCTACTCTTCATAAATGAAGATTGACGTGTAATATAAATCAGGCTTGGCAAAGAAAAAACATTTCAATGAAAATTAAATGTATGAATAAAAACATAAAACAATATTTAACAAAACTTCAGCATTTAGAATATTTATGCAATTATGTAATCACGAGTAATGTAAAAACAATGACAACTAAAGAATAAGTGAATTAATAAAAAAACAAATAAATAATGTAATGAATGAATTAATTAGTGAATAGTTAACAAGTTAAAACATGTAATGTGATTGAAATTGTCAAAGTCAGCCTGTAGCCATGAAAAAGTGTACAGGTACATAGAAATGGTGTTTTACTACTTACTGAGACATACCCTAGGAACTATAAATTCCACTCCTAGGTGGGAAGAGTTGAACAAAGAACCATTCACCTGGCTCTCTCACTTGGGAACTGTGCAAAAAATTACCTTTTTCTTTCTCTCAAATTTTATTGCTGCTTCCAAGAACACTACCCTCTATATTCACACTATCATTGTAGACTTGGAACCTGTGAACCCCTCTACTGTTCAAGATTTTCTTTTTTTTATCATTGCTCTTTTTCTCCCTACCCCATATCATCCACCAATACTTATTATTTTTTTTAGAGGTCTAAGAGAATACAAATTTACTGTTTCACGTTTCCTGTGGTTTGGGAGCCTGGGCATGGTCAATGGATCCTGTTTTCAGGCTCACAAGGCTGAATTTGAGGGGTCGGCTGGGGCTTGTGTCCTCAGCTGCAACTTGGAGTCTTTTTCCAAGCTCATGCAAGTGACTGGTAAAATTTAGTTCCTGTAACTGTGGGACAGAGGTCATGTTTTCTTACTGGCTGCTGGCCAGGGGTTGTTTTCTGCTGATAGAAACTTCCCTCAGATCTTAGCCACAGAGCTCCCTCCACAGGCAATTCACAACTTCCTGTTTGTTTGTTTTTTTCCAAGATGACAGCAGTCTCTCTGAAAGGTTCACTTGGTTAAGTCAAGCCACACAAAATAACCTGCCTCTTGACTTATTCAGAACCTAATCATGGGAGTGATTTTCCAGTGTTTCACAGGTCCCCTTGAGATTCAGTTTATAGATTCTAGGCAGGGGGTTATACCAGTCATGTACAAGTACATAGAAATGGTATTTTACTACTTACTGAGACATACCCTATGAACTATAAATTCCACTCATAGGTGTGAAGAGTTGAACAAAGAACCATTCACCTGGCTCTCTCACTTGGAAACTGTGCAAAAAATTACCTTTTTTCTTTCTCTCCAATTTTATTGCTGCTTCCAAGAACACTACCCTCTATATTCACACTGTCATTGTAGACTTGTAACCTGTGAACCCCTCTACTGTTCAAGATTTTCTTGTTTTTTTTCATTGCTCTTTTTCTCCCTACCCCATATCATCCACCAATACTTATTTTGTATTGCAAAATCTACATACTCACGAATCACCAGTCTTATATCTTACTATATCCATTTCCTACCTTGTGCATGACCACTTTGAGATACCCTCCATCAAAACATCAATAGTCCAAAGTGATCAGAATGGGGGTAAAATTTGAAGAATATTAAAGGTCAGTTATATAACAAGAAAGCTATAAAGAGTGGGCTTCATTTAAAGGTGAAAATAAAATGAAAATCTTTAGACTTCACTAGTTCAAATAAAGGATCAAAAATTTATGAGTCTCAATAATTTGAATTATACTTGTGAGTCACTTTTTTGGAGGAAGGAATATAAGGACATTGCTAATTAGTTTAAAGCTCAAACTGTGTTTTTATTAGACAAAGAATAAAAAGATTTAAAAATATTAAAATAATTGTGATATCATTTTCATAAAAAAAGATATACATATTTATTCACAAATTGCTTTAACCTTATAAACAGTTATAAGTGTCAATACATTTCTCTCTGGGCTAGGTCCTATTATTGGAAGAAAATTTTGCCTTAAAATAACCCCATACAAAGGCATTTAATGCATTTAACAGGCCTCAAATAATAATAATAATAATAATAATAATAATAATAATAATAATAATAAGAAGAAGAAGAAGAAGAAGAAGAAGAAGAATTGAGTTGGGGAGGATTTCAGGGTTGTGAAGCATACCTGTAATATAAGTTACTTGAAAAAAAATCACAGGAAATTTTACACACTGTCTGAAGACATATATGTACATATTATTTCTAAAATGTGTTTATGAGTTATGTAGTGAGGATGCACATGTCCAATACACAGTCTTTTTATTTTCTTGAATATTTTTTGTTGTAGATGGACACAGTACCATTAGTAGTTTGTTGGCTTTTTAAAAATACTTTTAGTTTTGGGCGGACACAACATCTTTGTTTGTATGTGGTGCTGAGGATCCAACCTGGGCTGCCCACATGCCAGACGAGTGCACTACCGCTTGAGCCACATCCCCTCTAGGTTGGCTTATTAATGCGGTGCTGGGTGTTCAACCCAGTACCTCACACATGCTAGGGAAGTTCTCTACCACTGATCCATAACCCTAGTTTCCAAAGTCCTTTACTCAATTTTCTTTTGGGGGGGAGAGTATGCGTGTAGTACCAGGGATTGAATCCATGGCCTTATATCAGCAAAACAAGCACTCTACTGACTAAGCTATATTCTCAGCCCTGATCTCTAGTTGGTTAACAATGACAATGGAGCAGCCTGTCATTCAGACTTTGATTTTGTGCCCACTTGGCTCAGGTTGGAGGCAGTGCCTGAAGCCTTGACCAATCAGTCTCTTAGGTGAGAACTGTCCAATCCTCAGGCAGCCGGTGATGAGGGGAAGGGCTTCCACAATCTTCTGTTCCCTTGGTGTCTGGAGCTCGCCATTTTTTCAATCTTTTTGTAGGCTTCTTCTGTCCTGGATCTGGAGCCCAGGTGTCTGTTCTATGCAGAATCTGAAAACAAACCACAGGGAGAACGATGAGGACCCTGAAAGCCAGGAAATGGTAAGTGTGCCTTGCTACCTTGAGACTGGGTAGGAAGGTGGCTTAAAGCTGACAGGAGTGGCAATGGTGGAAACTGGGAGTTGTGGCTAGTGACTCCTCATGGTCTTCTCCAGAGTCTTGTGACCACAGGGTCACTCTGTGGAAGCTTAGCCTTCACCTCCCTCTGACTAGTCTAGTGAGGCTTAGAATGGCAGTTGAAAACCTTGGCTATTTGTTCCATCGTTGTATGGTGTTTTCAGCTACTTTCTGAAGCCCTATGTGAGCATCCATGTGCCATGAGTCCAGCATGTCCCAGATTGTGTGGAGAAGACTGGAATAATTATCAGGAGAGAACCCCAAATCCATTTGTTGTACTCCTGAATGAGAGAGGCTGCTGATTTAGGGCTTGTTACTCACGAGGGTTTGTTTGTTTATTTATTTAATTTATTTTTGTGTGTGTAAGTGAGTGTGTGTTTGTGTGTGTGTGTGTGTGTGTGTGTGTGTGTGTGTGTGTGTGTTGATTTCTTTTTGGTACCAGAAATTCAAACCGGAGGCATTCATCCACTGATTCCCATCCCCACCCCTTTTTTATATTTTTATTTAGAGACAGGGTCACTTTGAGTTTCTTAGGGTCTCATTAATTTGATGATGATGGCTTTTAACTCATTCTCTTCATGAGTCCTGAGATTTTTAAATGTAGTGGATTCAGTATCTCAAATCCAGAACAAAATTCTGAAATGCAGAACTTCAGCTGAGATCTCCATAGGACTCAGAATAAACCCCTAGTTTTCTAGCTCTCAGTTCACATATCCAAATCTAGGATTCTCTGTTCACAGTGAATAAGTATAAAATAGAATAGATATTATAATGACCATGTAATCAGGATAATGGGCCTCACTCAACAACACCTGGAGTCTAACTGGAAGATATATTAATTGGCACCATCAAGGCCTATTTCAAATGTAAAAGACCTTGAAACCCACTTGTGGGAACACCTTCAACAAATTCCTTTTTGAAGAAAAAAGGATGGGTCACTGAAAGGATGAAAGTGAAACCATATGGTAGTCAGGATGCCTTTTCCAAAGCCTATTCTAAATGCATTTTGCTCCACGTTCTGCCCAACACCATCAGGAAACTTCTAAGTTGGCACACTAAAATGAGTTTTTTTTTCTGGTATCATCCCTCATACCAAATGATGGGAGTTCCATTTCTTCTTCCTTAAACAGATTTTTCTCTTCAAAATTTATGAGACAAGCACACAGATGCAATCAGCAAACTGAGAAACTTTGGTTCGTCTCAAAACTCCATTTTCAGCATTATCAATCATTATTTTCTCATGTTTTATTTCAGGTGTATGCATGGTTTATAATGTTTTTCTTCAAGAACTGGAGGGAATTTTTAAAAAGATTTTAATTTATCATTCTGAGATTTTCACATGAGAAGAAAGCAAAATAAAATTAGGTGATATTGAAAAGAATGAATATCTCCTAAGTAAGGTTTATGTGTCCCAAATAAAGATTTTTTAAAATTGTAATGGGTCTTCAATTGAGGGTTTATTTATTTATTTGTTAACTTGATAAGACTGTGGATTTGAATAACCAATTACTTTACCAAAGCAATCTCCAAAGAATCCATATTTGTGTCCACTTTTACTATTGTTAAGAGCAACAGAAAGGACTACCTAAATTCAACCATGGGAAAAATAACATTGGACATGAAGGCATAAAACTGATCAATCTAAAGTTAAAATTTTGGACTGGTGGTACAATTCAATGGTAAAGCATATGTGCATAGTGTGCACAGTACTGGGTTACAACCTTAGCAACACACACAAAAAATGCAGATGTTAAGGGGGGAAATGATATTAAAAATAAAGCAAAATGTTAAAATTATGTATCATTCTTCTACCTATATACACACTTAATAAAAAGCTACTCATGTTATAAGTTTCTCTTTTTAAAGTCACAAATCAGTAGACGGATTAAGATACATTGGAGAATCTAGAAAATATCTACCTTCAGTCAGCAGAAAATGCTGGAGTACACTGAGCGTTAGCTCTGTCTTGAGAAAAGTACCTCATTTGGCACCAAATCCCTAATTGCCAGAATTACCCTCAGTAAAGAGGGGCTGCACATACCAGTGACCCTGAGTACTCTTCTCTAGGTGACCCTACCATAATGCCTTTGATCAGACAAATACAGACCTCTGTCATGCCAAAAGGAACTCCTCACACTACTGCTGTGATTGTCCCTCCAGGGCCAGAGGCTGGGTTGATCTACACACCCTACAAATACCTTACACATTGGCATCAGCCACTTCAGTCCTTGAGTACCCTTTGAACCCAATGGTGTATGAGGTGCAGTGTCTACTAAAGTTTGAAGGCACAATATGTGTATCCATCCTTTCCAAAGAATTGTGACTGAAGGTGGAGCTGACACTGTCAACTAACCTATGAACTTCTATCTCTGAACTCTTTGCCCAAAAATGACCTGACCAGCCTGCCTGATGATCACTTAAGTGATCATTGCCTTTGCTTTCCTGTGCTCAGTGCAGTAAGATGAGGGACTTGTTTGTTCATTTGTCTTACCATCTAGACAAACAAAATAAAAGAAAACATTGTCTTCCAGCTCAGCTTTTTGTCCACCAACTCCACCCCTGTGTAGATGAAAGTGGTTCTAGAACCTGTACTGAATAATAGTAAGGTATTAGGGACCAAATAATTCAAAGCACTGATGATCTTTCAATGTCTACCCCAAGAGACTGGTAAGAAGGCCTCCATGGGAGACATATGGCCCTTGACAACACAGTGACAGAGGGAGTAACAGTGAAAGATTTCTAGGAAACTTTTCTTCTCATAGCAAAGGTACATTCTCTCTGAATTAACTGTGTGCTGATGCAACATTCATGAACTCGGTCAGGCAAATCATTGGTGAAGTGATTTGAAAAGTATTCAAATTTCATGTACTGTTCAGTCACTACAGTGCCCTCCAAGGGCAGAAGGTGCATTTTTAAAAATACATTTCCTCTCATATCTGAAGTATATGAAGATTATGCCATGAGAGAGAAACTTAAGAAGATGTTTTTAAAATAATGCAAAGAACAAAAGTCCAAAAAATGATTTTTGAAAATTTCAGAGTTATTTAAGAGCTAAAATTTAAGAGTCATTGGGATAGAAGAAGGCATAGAGGACCAAATCACAAGAATATACGATCTATTCAATGAAATAATACCAGAAATCTTTCCAAACACGAGGAATAAATTGGAAATCCAAATTCAAGAAGCCTACAGGATGCCAAATGTACAAAATCACAACAGATCCATATAAAGGCACAGTATAATGAAAATCCCAACATACAGAATAAGGAGAGAATTTTATGAAAATCCCAACATACAGAATAAGGAGAGAATTTTAAAAGCTACGAGAAAAAGGAATAAGATTACATATAGGGGAAAACCAATTGGGATAATTGCAGATTTTTTAACCCAGACCCTGAAAGCTACAAGATCCTGGAATAACATATATCAAGCTCTGTAAGATAATTGGTGCCAATCAAGAATCTTGTATCCAGCAAAATTAAGCTTTAGATTTGAAAATGAAACAGAAACCTTCCATGATAAACAAAAGTTGAAAGTATTTATAACTAGACAACTGGTGCTAGAAAACATCCTTGGCAAAATATTTCATGAACAGGAAAAGAAAAACAGCAATGAAAATCAACAGAGGGAGGTATGCAGTAAAGGAAAAAACTAATCAAAGAGGAAAACCAAGTCAAGTTAAATAACAAAAATAAGCAAATATGGCTGGAAATACAAACCATGTCTCAATAGTAACCCTAAATGTTAATGGCTTATACTCAACAACAACAACAACAACAACAAAATGTTATGGGTTGCAGATTTGATAAAATAAAAGACCCAACAATATGCTGACTAAACGTAACTCATCTGATATGAAAAGACATATACAAACTGAAAGTAATAGGTTTGGAAAAACCATACCACTCACATGGACTGTGTAAGGAAGCAGGGGTTTCAATACTCATATCAAATAAAGTAGACATCAAGTCAAAGTTAATCAAAACGGATAAAGATTGACATTACATACTGCTCAAGGAATCCTACACCAATATTCCATAGCAATCATAAATATATATGCCCCAAAACTTGGTGCAGCTATGATCATCAAACAAACTCTTTTCAAGTTCAAGAGTCAAATTGACCACAACACAATAATCTTGGTTGACTTTAACATACCTCTCTCATCACTGGATAGATCTTCCAAACATAAGTTGAATAAAGAAACTATAGAACTCAATCACACAATCAATAACTTAGACTTATCTGACATATACAGAATATTTCAACCTGCCCCAAGTACATACACTTTCCTCTAGCAGCACATGGATCCTTCTCTAAAATAGACCATACAATGTGCCACAAAGCAACTCTTAGCAAATACAAAATGTTAGAGATTCTAGCATGCATTTTATTGGATCATAAAGGTATGAAATTGGAAATCAACAGCAAAATAAAAAACAAAATTTTCTCCATCACTTGGAGCCTAAACAATATGCTACTTCCAGAAGAAATCAAGGAAGAGATTAAAAAATTCTTAGAAGTAAATGAGAACATAGACACAACATATCAAAACCTCTGGGACACTATGAAAGCAATACTAAAAGGAAAATTTATTGCATGGACTTTATTTCTTAAAAAAAAGTCAAAAAATATATGACCTCACCCTACATCTCAAAGCCCTAGGAAAAGAAGAACAAATCAGTAGCAAAAGCAAAAGAAGACAAGAAATAATTAAAATTAGACTGGAATCAATGAAATCAAAATAAAAGGAACAATTGAAAAATAGACAAAAAAAAGTTGGTTCTTTGAAAAAATAAATAAAATTGATAGACCCTTACCACGCTAATGAAGAGAAGAGAGAGCTCAAATTACCAGCATAAGTGATGAAAAAGGTAATATCACAACTGACACTACAGAAATACAGAGGAATATTAGAAATTATTTTGAAATCTTAAACTCCAATAAAATCGAAGGTATTGAAGGCATTAACAGATTTCTTAAGTCATATGATCTGCCCAGATTGAGTCAGGAAGATATAAACAATTTAAACAGACCTATATCAAGTGAGAAAATAAAAGACACCATTAGAGGCTTACCAACCACAAAAAGCCCAGGACCGGATGTTTACACAGGTGAGTTCTACAAGTCCTTTAAAGAAGAACTAATACCAACACTCTTCAATGTATTTCAGGATATAGTAAAATAGGCAGTCATTCCAAACTCATTTTATGACGCCAATATCACCCTGAACCCCAAACCAGGCAAAGACACTTCAAAAAAGAAAACTTTAGACCAATATGTCTAATGAACATAGATGCAAATTTCTCAATAAAATTCTGGCAAATCTAATGCAAAAACATATCAAAAAATTTGTGCACCATGATCATGTGGGATTCATCCCAGGGATGCAAGTTTGGTTCAACATACAGAAATCAAAAATTATAACTCACCACATCAATAGACTTAAAGGTAAAAATCATATGGTCACCACAATAGACACAGAAAAAGCATTTGACAAAATGCAACATCCAGTTAAGTTCAAAACACTATAAAAACTAGGGATAACAGGAACATATCTCAACGTTTTAAAGGCTATCTATGCTAAACCTCAGGCCAACATCATTCTAAACAGACAAAAATTGAATGCATTCCCTCTAAAATCTGGAACAAGATAGGAATGCCCTCTCTCACCATTTCTATTCAACATAGTTCTTGAAACATTGGCTAGAGCAATTAGACAGATGAAAGAAATTAAAGGAATACACATAGAAAAAGAAGAACTTAAATTAGCACTATTTGCTGACAATTTGATTCTATACCTAGAAGACCCCCAAAACTCCACCAGAAAATTTCTAGAACTAGTAATTGAATTCATCAAATAGCAGTATATAAAATCAAAACCCATAAATCAAATGCATTTCTGTATATCAGTGTCAAATCCTCTGAGAAGGAAATGAGTAAAACTACCCCATTCACAATAACCTAAAAAATAAGATAATTGGGAATCAATTTAACAAAAGAGGTGAAAGATCTGTATAATAAAAACTACAGAAGCCTAAAGAGAGAAATCAAAGGAGACCTTAGAAGATGGAAAGATCTACCTTATTCTGGGTTAGGCAGAATTAATATTATCAAAATGACTATACTACCCAAAGCACTATACATGTTTAATGCATTTTTCATCAAAATTCCAATGGCATTCCTCATAGAAATAGAAAAAGCAATCATGAAATTCATATGGAAAAATAAGACACTCAGAATAGCTAAAGTAATCCTTAGCAGGATAAGTGAAGCAGGTGGCATCACTATACCAGACCTTAAACTATACTACAGAGCAATAGTATCAAAAACAGCATGCTATTCACACCAAATCAGTCTTATACACCAATGATAGAGAATAGAGGACACAGAGAGTAACCCCCCAAATTACAATTATCTTATATTAAAAAAGGTGCCAAAAACATGCACTGGAGAAAAGAGAGCATCTTCAAAAATGGTACTAGGAAAACTGGAAATCCATATGCAACAATATAAAATTAAACCCTTATCTTTTACCTGCACAAGACTAAACTCAAAATGGATCAAGAACCTAGGAATGAAACCTGAAACTCTGTGCCTAATAGAATAAAATGTAGGCCCTAATCTTCATCATGTGGGATTAGGCCCAATTTCCTTAATAAGACTCCTATAGCACAAAAATTAAAAGCAAGAATCAATATATAGGATAGAATCAAACCAAAAAGTTTCTTGAAGCAAAAGAAACAATCTGTGAGGTGAACAGAGAGCTTACATCCTGGGACCAAATTTTTACCCCTCACACATCAGATGGAGCACTAATCTCTAGGATATATAAAGAACTCAAAAACCTAAGTACAAAAAACAAAACAACAACAACAACAACAACAAAAAAAACCTCAAAAAACTCAATCAACACATGGGCCAAGGAATTGAAAAAACACTTCTCAGAAGAGGATATACAATCAATTAACAAATATATTTTAAAAATGCTCATCATCTATAGCAATTAGAGAAATGCAAATCAAAACTACTTTAAGTTTGGGCTGGGGATGTGGCTCAAGCAGTAGCACGCTCGCCTGGTATGCGTGCGGCCTGGATTCGATCCTCAGCACCACAAACAAAAAAAGATGTTGTGTCCACTGAAAACTAAAACATATATATATATATATATATATACTCATTCTCTCTCTCTCTCTCTCTCTCTCTCTCTCTCTCTCTCTCTCTCTTCTCCCTCTCTCTAAAAAAACAAATCTAAGTTATTATCTCACTCCAGTCAGAATGACAGCTATTATGAAGACAAACAACAAAAATGTTGGCGAGGATGTGGAGAAAAATCTACACTCGTACATACCTGGTTGGACTGCAAATTGGTGCAGCCAATATGGAAAGCAGTATGGAGATTATTTGGGAACCTGGGAATGGAACCACCATTTGACTCAGGTATCCCCTCTCCTTGGACTATACCCAAAGGAATTAAAAACAGCATACAACACGGACACAGCCACATCAATGTTTATAGCAGCACAATTCACAATAGTAAACAGTGGAGCCAACCTAGATGCCCTTCAGTGGATGAAAGGATTTAAAAATGTGGCACATATACACAATAGAATTTTATTCAGCAATAAGAGAGAATAAAATCATGGCCTTTGCAGGGAAATGAATGGCGTTGGAGAAGATAATGCTAAGTGAAATTAGCCAATCCACAAAAAAAAAATGCCAAATGTTTTCTCTGATACAAGGAGGCTGACTCATAGTGGGGTAGGGAGGGGGAGCATGGGATGATTAGATGAATTCTACATAGGAAAGAGGAGTGGGAGGTAAAGGGAGGGACAGGGGATTAGAAACGATGGTGGAATGTGATGGACATCATTATTCAAAGTACATGTATGAAGACTTGAATTGGGGGTCAACATACTTTATATGCAACCTGAGATATGAAAAAATGTGGTATATATGCGGGATAAGAGTTGTAATGCAAAAAAAACCCAGAAAGTATTTGTGTTAAGGCATGAATTAGTGTGAACATACTTAATATACAAAGGTATGAAAAATTGTGCTCTATATGTGTAATAAGAATTGGAATACATTCCACTGTTGTATACGTAAATATATAAAATCAATAAAAATTCATATGCCATTCAGTCACTACAGAGCCCTTTCAGGGGCAGAAGTTGCAATTTTTTAAAAAATTTCCTCTCATATACTAAGTATTAGGAGATTGTGCCATGAGAGAGAAACTTAAAAAGTTTTAAAAGTAATGCAAACACAATGCTGCAACACTATTTTTTAAAAGATGGATACTTGATTTTAAATTATTGAACCTGTATTTTATAGCTCCTTATTAAAATTTGAGAACAAGATACAATCATTCTGTGTCGCATTACTAGGCAAACTGTTGAAGTACTGTTTTAAATCTCCCTGTATATAAAATTATCATGAAGGATGTAAAACCCATAATTTCCTGTTTGCTGTATGCATGTAATGAAATTGTAGATAGAAGTGTATTGCATTAAAAAATGAACAAAAACTAGACACTTTTACTATACAAGACTGCTGATGAAAAATATGTTTGTGTGTGTGTGTGTGTGTATGTGTGTGTGTGTGTGTGTGTGTGTGTGTGTGAAGAAGATATCACGGGGACAAATGAGTTGTGGCTTTGAATTAAATGATGTGTGCCACATGACCTCAATGAAAATTTGACAAATTTGATATTGTAAAAAAATTGATAACTGTTCTAATATCTGAGTAGTAAGTTTTTAAAAAGTTTTTAAGAACATGTAATTATGGACTAATTTTGGTTGTTACAGTCATCAATGTCAACCCAAAAAATTCAGAGATAAAAATTATGTGTGATCAAAACACCAGTTGACAGAAATCTTAGAGGTTTATTCTATTCAGAGAAGGCAGATGCATTGGAAATCTTTATTTTTTTAATTCTGGAGATAATTGTATACCTATCAAAGTTTTTAAAAATATGATTTTTTAATTTCCATTCTGGACAACAGTGGTCAGCAGAATCATCAGTTGTCACCTTCATGGTGACCTCTCCATCACCTTGTCTCACTTGAACTGTTTTAATTTTATGCTCTGCAGTAGTCAATTATTTGTATTCAGCTAGTTCTCCTTTAATGTGCCACTGCTCTGTCTTTGTGTTACACATTCTGTTGTTTTGATTTATTTACAATACATGCTGTGCCATTATGATTTTAACGTTGTTGTGTTGGTTGAACAACTTGTAATACTTAAATACTTGAGGTCACAGTGAAAAAACATACCAGTATTTCTTTCAGCTCCATTTCAAATATATTTATTTGATACCAGTATTTCTTTCAGCTCCATTTCAAATATAATTAACCTAAATATTTTGGGTGTTTATCAAAGGTCTTTCATGAGGAAAGTAAATTTATGAAATAATAGATGTGTAACATATATGAGTAATATTGGCTTAGAACAAATTTTGAAAACTTAGTTGGCAAAATATCGGATCACCTGAAAAGAAGCATGAATTTTGAAATCTGAATGCCTTGGTTCTCAGTATTATCATTCTTTATATATATATATATATATATATATATATATATATATATATATATATATATATATATATATATTAATTATCAATAGACCTTTATTTATTTATATGAGGTGCTGAGAATCAAACCCAGTGCCTCACATATGCGAGGCGAGTGCTCTACCAATGAGCTACAACCCAAAACCATCATTCTTTTATTAAAAAAAATACTTTTAGTTGTAAATGGACTCAATGCCTTTATATATTTGGTTTATTGTGTGTGGTGCTTAGAATCAAACCCATGGCCTCACATGTGTGAGGTAAGTACTCTACTACTTAGCCACATCCCCAGTCCCTGTATTATCATTCTTTATTGAATTTATTTCTTTTTAAAGTATATAGATTTTAAGACATTTTTTACAGTATTATGTAACTTTTAGCATGGTTAGTTTAGAGTGATGCTCATATGTTACCATAAAGCAGACAAATATATTTTGTCTAGACTTTATTATATCAGTAGTTTTCATGCACTATATATATACAACAAGCAACCTATTTCCAATGAGAAACATGTCAGTTAATGTATTTGAAGCCATTGTTACAAGTTTGTAATGTATGTTTTCCAACTTGTTTTATATGTATGTGATACATTACAAAAAATATTGTTCTTAATTGAAAAAAGGATATAAAATGTAAAACCACAATTTTTCATAAATGAATATTGCCAATTGTTTCCAAGCCCTTTCTTATATTGGGTGTTTTGACTTGAGATTCAGTTAGCTAAGTAATGGATAAATTAAACACTTATGAAATTTAGTTGGGATTTAATTTAGCTTGTAATTTAATTATTTGATTCTTTATTGCATCCATTCACCCACATCAATAATTTTGTGAATGTTATAATACCAATCTAAAAAACAACCAAAAAAGTAAACTGAGGGGTATGGGAGGAGAGGAGTAATGGTGATAGAAGTTACCAGGTAAAATCTTTGTAATTCATCAAGATCTGCCTCAGGAACATATTCCTCTTTTAGTGTGTGTGTTGTTAAAATTTGTTTTAATTAGTTAAACATGACAGTACAATGATATTGACATATCAAATTTTTGAATAAGATGGGGTATAATTTCTCATTTTTCTGAGTGTACAGGTTGCAGAATCACATTGGTCATACAGTCATGAATATGCATACAGCTATACTAATGTCTGTTTTATTCATCTGACCTTCCTTTCCCTCCTTACATTCCCTTCCCCTCCCATCAGTTCTCTCTACCCAATCTAATGTGACACACTTCTTTTTTTTTCCCTCACATCATCATACATGTATTCTGTATAATGACGAGGGTCTCCTTCCATCTTCCGTGCAATTCCACTTCTCCCTCACTTTCCCACCCAACTCTCTTCCCAAGTGTGTTTTATTATACAGAATGAATTTTAAAAGCAACTGTTACCATTAAATATAATTTAATAGAAAAATTTGGCATGAAATACTAATATTAAAATTATTAAACAAAGAACATATAAGTCTGCAAATTCCATATAATATAGACAGTTATGTCATTGGAAATGAAAAACAAGCTCCTTCTCCGAGTCTTACAGGTTAATTTCAGCTGCTGTGCACTGCAGGTATCATCTCTCCTGTGTTCCAGGGCCAAAGTCTCTGCTCTCCCTGGTGTCCTATGGGGTCTATAAAACAGAACAAGGTAAAAAGGTCACTTGGGATGAGTTGCTGGCCACAGAGTGTGGCCAGGACCACAATTGTCCTCAGAAAATGCAAGATGAACTTGGGCCCTGATCTCTCCTGGGGTCTGGGCAGGGAGCACTGAGACTGGTAAGCTGCCCTCAGCTGAGGGTGTTGTCTGTGGGAAGAGTGTCTATGAATGTCCTCAGAAAGAAATTCTCATGGATATTCACCTTCAGAACCTTCTGACGCTGCTTTCCTAGAGAGTGAACATGAGGCAATGGGAAGAGTTCTCTAGGACATCTGGGTGTAAAGGCTGAGTAGCATACATCTGGAATCCTGAAGAGCAGCATCTGTGATGACACAGGGTGGAGCAAGGACCCTGGCTCCTCTAGCCCTACCCTCTGTAGTGCCAATCCTCAGAGAGCTTCCTGCACTGATTTTTACCAAATTGCACCTTCCCTTGCATGGCCATGGTCACATGCAACTATTGAATCTTCAGTGCTCTAATTGATTCTGATGGATTGCAAAAAAGTGCAACAAAGAAACTTGAGAAAGCAAAGGAGAATATGTGGACTGATTTGACCACTGCTCTCCTTCCCATTATTTCCAGACTCACATTTCCTCTTCCTAAACTGCTTTATCGCCTTTGCTGCATTAAGCCCATATATTGAATCAGGAGAGGGCCCCTGGAAACAATTCATGTTAAGGGACCTACATTCCAATTGCGTAATCTTGACCTAGGAAAGGAAGGATACATTCATGCATGCTCAGAGCCAGCAAAGTCAGAACCCAGCTATTCAGTGGTCAGTAAACCAGAACCATATTGTTTGTGTCTCATGTATCAGGCAACAACTCAGTATTTATGATGCTCCCTACAACTCAAACTCAGTATATGGGTATGCAGTATTACTCAGCATGATTCAGTGGTGTTGCTTGTGGTAAAAAAAAGTAGGGAAAGACTAAGAATGTTAGTGCAGAGAGATTTAACAGACATTGAAGGTCCAAGGACATCTAAGATCTGGATGAGGAAAGCACCTTTAGAAAAGTCATAAAATGTGGGAAAGATGAAACATGGAAAATCTACAGAGTTTTTACATAAGAAAGAATAATTAAGAGAAACCAATAGAAAATCAATTACTTGCAGATTTCTTGTCCTTTTGTCCTCCTCCTCATCCTCTGAATCACTTTCTATGTTTTCTTTGTGGACCATTGCCGTGATGGTCATGATGTGGCCTTAAAAAAAGGAAAGGCAGAGTTAAATTCAAGGTGAGAACTTAAGTTGCTCCTGCTCCTGGTGTTCTAGAATGCACAGTCAAAGCTCTCCATTCTTCCTCTTGTCTGCATTCCGGTCTCCTCATCTCCATCACCTCACCTCTGCAATGAGAAATAGATCTAGCATCCCAAGAGCTCCTTTCCACCAGTTCACATTCTGCCATTGTACTTGGTAGGGATTCTGTGTCATCCTGTTCTTCCAAGAGACAGCCACAGTCTTCCTGATTTTCTGGACTTAGGCCTCTTAAATACAAGCAAATTCAGATTTTCCCTAGTCCAAGTGCTTGGGAATTAGACAAAGACTGGAGGTTAGAAACATGTTCACGGAGGAACTTCTCCCCACTCTTTAACAGGAGAACACAGTGGCCTGTCCAGGGTGCACAGAAACAATTTTCTTTAAGTTGCCCACATTTGAGAGTTCATTTTCGACCAGAAATAGACAAAACACAGAAGAGAAAGTGCTGCTCTAAAAAGATAACATTCAAAGGGGAATTGTGACTTCTTACTCACTACTTATCACTAGTGAGAGCTTCAATTACAGGTTTGCAAAGTGCTTCTAAGAAAGTATGTCCACTAGATTTTTTCCCTTGTGGGTCAAACCTAAAGTGCAGATCTTATTTCTTTTATGCACAATGCCAAAAAATAATAAATAATGAAAGCCAGGTTACTTGATGTTTATTAGAGGCAAATTTAGGACAGAATCGGACTTAACATGGAAGATTGTGTTTACCTTTCAAAGCAAAAGTTGTCTTCTTATGAACAGGATGTCAGAAGGTCTACTAACCCTTCTTTTTATGAAAATAATACATATTTCTGTTTTCTCAATTTTATTCCCATTCCTTATTTCCCACATCAGTAGGTGAACTCAAATCTTACCATAAAACCTTTCCCATTTTGTCATACCCCAAGGGCTGTTCCTACCTGCAGGCTCTTCCTCGTCACAGCTTAAATCATAATCTTTGCTCTATGTCCAACCTTTAGAGACACAGACATCATCAACTGAGTTACTTAAGATTGACTCATTCTTTCTTCTACACAAATAAGCTTATGATGGTTGCTAGGGTTGGATGTTTTTTATCCCACACTGGATTGTGTGATTGAGGCTTGGTGCTCAGTATGGCCACAATGAGATTTGTGAAATCTGTGTGAGGAAGGGTCTGCTTGGAGGTGGTGAGGACATTTGATGGTATGAGAGTCAGAAGTAAGAATACAGATTTCTCAAACCCTTGTTAGTTCCTGTTATATAAAAAGAGCAAATGAATCAATCATGCAATGCAGCTAAGAGGGTATTCACTAAAGAAAAGTGTTTGCTAGTGCCATGGTCTTGTACCTGCAGAACTGTAAGCTAAACACACCCACCTGTATAATTTATTCAGTTTCTGGGTTTCGTTATTGGAAAGAAAAATATAGTGATACTAATATTAATAGTCAGGATCATCTACATCTCTGTTCTGGGTTCTCAGACCCTCTCTGTGTTCTGGGGAGTCAGAGGCCTCAAACAGGATGCTGCAAACAATTGCAAACCTTCTAATGAGAGAGTGGAGCTGTAAGGAGTCAAATTGTAACTACTTTCTTCCATTGGGACATTATCCCTTTCTCTTTGAAACAGATTAAGCTGACATGCAAACTGTGATGCCAACAGTTTCAGGAATATAAACTCACAGAACATACACTGTGCCATCATCAGAGCAGCGGTCCAGAAGAGAATGGGAATGTCCTCTGCTTTATCCACATGGGTCTAATGGCCACTTTGAAAGTTTCATATAAAAATTAAAATTAAATTAAAAATACTGTTATTTTGGATGGCCAAGACCAGGAGTTCAAAGATGAAGCAGACAAGAATTTCCTTCCCCCGGGTTTCCGTGGACAGCAGTTTGCTAGCATGTTCTCACTCCTCATACTACTCATTTATAAGTAGACTCTGGAGTCAGTTTGCTAGAATGTTATCACTCCTCATACTCCTCATTTATAAGTAGACTGTGGAGTCAGTTTGCTAGCATGTTCTCACTACTCATACTCCTCATTTATAAGTAGACTGAGGAGTCATGCAAAAGTGAAAAGTGCCAGGAACTCTCTGAGGGCCTGAGGAATCGACATAAACAAAGTCAACATTAAGATCCAGATAGCTCCCCTCAAATTCAAGCACATCCCACCTAGAGCTCATAAGAAATGTGTGTGAAAAGCTTGGACACAATGCTATCTTAACTTCCCTACTGATTCTGGCTGGTCCTGGTCAGATCTCTGGTGGATACCTGGTTCATTGTAGAGCCCAACATGCTGAACAAGTGGGATCTTAGCACAGAGTTGCATTTATCAAATGATGTCGTGGACTAAGTATAAGACACTCTGCACAGGGAGGAGTTCTAGGATGAGAAGGAATGATGACCACAGTGGTTCTACCCTCACAGTGACCAGTCAGTGTCAGTATCCATGTATGTATGAATAGAAGGACCTAGACAGTACTTGAGACTGACAGTATGAAGACGTTTCATATATACTGTCATTGTGATATTCTGCAGGCCACACAGGGGGCAGCACAGACCCAAACAAGGGATCAGACACCACTGCTGTGCTGAGCTGGACCTTCAATAGAGCCCACCTTTTGCTCTGTAACTAGATGAGCTGGAATTTTGCTGATCAGGCCCCATGAAAATCCATCCAGTTAAAACATGTTTCTACAAAGTAGTGTCTACAAAAAGACCCAATAAGGTATTTTTCAGTGTCAGTTGGCACATGCAAAGTAAGCCCTTCCTTAGCTAAAGTAATCTCTGGTGTTTGAATCTCCTCTGTCTCAGATGCCCACCATAAGTGAGCATAGTGCATTGGTGGACCTGAGAGTCACTGTTAAGGATTCGCCCTGTCCAGAAACTTTTGCCTAGAATGGGGATTGGAAGATGAATTCTGACACCTCTCACAAAAAATATATATGAACATGAAAATTTTTCATGAGTGAAGGGTTCTGAACAATTACATGCACTGATTAAATATAGGACCTACTGACACGTGAGGTTTGCTATTAAATGAAGTTGCTACTGTTGCAGTGACAGGAATGAAGTGGAGCTTTTTCTTTATAGAGTGTCTTGAAAATTTTCTGGGTTTTGATGGGATATGTTTTGCATGTTAATTGAGGTATTGGTGTGGAATGAACTGCACACATGGAAAGTTTACAGTTTGATCTATTTACACATATACAAAATCATGATATAATGGAGATGGCTTTTTTTGTTTAAACATGTGGACATTGGCAATCTTGGCATGTATATATCTAGAGAAACAGACAAATATGCAAAAACGAACACAAAGTCACACTCAGAATCATGTTGCAAGAATGTACCCAGAGATATATGTATAAAACTCTCATTGACCTAACCACGTTGATCAACACACAAAGGTGCTTCAAGAAAATATGCAGAATGGCCATAGATTTATTTTAATCAATTTAGACCACAAACCCCTCACTTCTCATTCTCAAGGAGGTAGTGGAATCACTGAGTCTCTGCACTCAAAAGGAAGGAAGTTTATGCTATTGAGGATTTTAGAGCTCCACAGTGTTATGTGCTGTTAACTGAGTATATCAGAAAGAATGAGCAGTTTTGTACATTAATAATGAGTTCTGTGCCCTTTAATAGTGAGAGAGTGGCTGCATGTACTTTAGGTCTGTGGGAGTACTGTGGGTTTGTAGATTCAGATGGACATGTGTGTTCCCAGACTTGTATAATCTAGGACTGTGAAAGTATTTAGGAAGTGTAATGGCTGAGTATTCATTCTCAAATAGTAGATGCGTAGTGTGTTTTTCCACTGAGATAATATAGAAGTTATATTTATATGGGAATACAAGTTAAGAGGATTAGGTACTGACAGTGTATATGGGTTATTATGACATGATGGGACTTGTGAATAATTATTAAGAAGAGTGTTTGAATGGAGTATTTTGGTGAATACTTTTCGATATTCACAAAATATTGATTTTTTAATTTAATTTCATTTTTTTTGTTTAGGGAAGGGTGTGACATTAGAGTGCAGGGTAAAATATGTGTATTAAGGCAATACATGTGTTATGTATGTATTTGGGAAATGACAATGAGTAGATTGTAGGTGACATCATTGTTGTGTACATTTGGAGAGGGTTGAGAAACTTTATGTGTTTTTTGGAGTTGGTGTTTGCGTATCAAGTGATTCTGGGAATATGGACTCATGTTTATGTGTGTATGTGGGTGGTTGTACCTGTGTCATTTAGGGTTAAGAATGTTACATTTTTGTAATCAGGGTATTTCTGGTTCCACTCAATCTTAGGGAAGTTCAAAGAGATTTTTATCCACACATGCCACCCAGCCACAGAGACCTGTGAACACCTCTTGCTGAGGCACATACATGGAAAGATGCACACTCATTAAAACCCCTTTCACCACCGATATCATTAAAACACCTCACATTTAGAAACAGGTGCATGACCCACAACTCACTGCCATTCCAACAAAAACACAGATGCATAAATCACCTTTATCCCTGCTTTCCCCGAATACACACACCACCACTTCCTTTCTAAAAAAATATATACATACCCACAAATACACCTGCCTGTTATCACCCAGGTACTGACGGACATGCAATTATAATGTATACTTTCCAAATGCAGGCTTATACATTCCTATATACTCTACAATTGCTGAAGGCATGCACATGATATAAACAAACACTGAGTATGCATGCACACAGAAATACAACATACAACGCCGCTACACACACACACACACACACACACACACACGCACACACAATAAACCCTATTTGTTACCAGAAGTCACATAAAAAAAACCATAAGTACTCTGGAAAATCTCACACAGAAATACAATATACACAACACCTTGCTTCTGTCTCTTCTTGCTTTACACAGAATTTAAAGTACACTGCAGAGCAGATAGGCTTAACTGAACTTTCCAACAAAAAGCAAAAGACGACAAATTCTTCACAACAGTACCAACAACATTCTCCAGAATAGACAACAGATTAAGTCATAAAACAAACCTTAACAAATTTTAAAAGCTAAAAATCATTTGAAATAACTTTTTTTTTTCTGAACACAATGTAATAAAACTGGAAACCTACAACAGGTGGAACTTCAGAAACATCCTGCATGTCTGCGATTATAACAAAAAGCTCTCAAATAGCAGAGTCGATGACAAACAGAATGGAAATTTTTAAAGATTCTTGAGAAAAATGATAGAAACACAAAATAAAAAAACCTATATCATAGAGCAGAGGCAATTTTAAGATTAGATCAGTACATACCTATATCAAAAAAGAAAACAACCAAGACTTCCTCTTCAAGGAGGTAGAAAATCAAGAACATGCCTGACCCAAAGCTAGTAGAAGAAAAAATAATAACATCAGAGAAGAGGTAAATAAAATAAAGATTAAATATTATTTTAAAAATATCAACAACAGAAAGAATTTATTTACTTACTTACTTACTTACTTACTTATCCCTAGGATTGAACTCAGAAGCAACCACTCACTGAGAGATGTCTCCAGACCTAGTTTGCTTTTTATTGAGAGTCAGGGTCACATAGAGTGGCTCACTGCCTTACTTTTGCTGAGGCTGTCTTTGAACTTGCCTTCCTCTTGCCCCTCCTTGAGGATCTAAACTGTTCATGTCAATGGTTAAGAGTACAGCTTTGCCATTGAACTCACTTAAGCAGTGGGAAGATCATGATGCTGTATAATATGAGCATTCCCAGACGTGATACCTACGGACATCTTTGCATTGGCTTTGTCCACAGAAAGCATGAGACTCACCTTTCAGGACTCTGCTTGGTGCATGGTTTGGCTTCTTCGCTTTTTTGGTGGAGGTTTTCTGTTGGAGACTAAACCCAGAACATCATGCATGCTCGGCAAGTGCTTCCCCATGGAGCTGTGCCCCCAGCCCAACTTGGCCTTTCTTGGTGATCAGAGAAAGTGTCTGTTGGACTCTATTTTTAGTGACTTACTGGGAAACTTCATGTCCTCTGATTCTACCTCTTCTGCAGATCCAGTTGAAGGCAAAGGTGCTGTGGCGAGCCATCCCCCTTTTCATCTTCTTAGTCTGCTGTCAGGTCAATCCGGTCTCCTGTGCTGTTGTTGGGGCAAGGGGGAGAGGGGGGAACCATGTGCCACTCCTTTGGTTTCTACTTGTTTCCAGATCCTTTGTTTGGTGTTATGGCCTCAGATTCTGTGGACCCTTTCTACTGGATGTGAGGGATTCTGGCCTCCAACAGAGGGAGGCTCAGACTCACTGTGCCTCTTTTCTGCTGGACCAGCACCATTTAATTGAACTACAGCCTTTCTGTGGAGCTCAGAGAATGGGCAGCTCTGTGGCCTGGAAACTCTGCATGTGCCACGTCCAATAGCCTGATCAACGGTGCATTCAGCCTGGGAAACACCATCTTCTTTAGAGTTGGGTTTGAATGCAATACAAAACCTGGAAGAGCAAGATAAGTCTCTGCTTGAGAATTTCTGAAAACTTAAAAAAACTAGAGTGTTTGAAATCCCTGAAATGAGATGGTGAGTAGACATAGAACACTCTCTAGAACTCTCTAGTGGTTTCTCAGCTGCATCTTTTTCATATCTACAGGTGAAATATATGGATCAAAACCACGAGTGACAGCGGAGGGTCAAATCTAACCAGTCACCTGTGGGTCTAGAAATGATTTTCTTGTGTATGTTGATGTTGCATTTGATGGACGCGCTTTAAAAATGGGGTTCCAAAAAGGTTCCAGTCACTCAGAATCAGAGCTCATCTGAACGTGATGGAAAGGGAAGGTTGATTCCCAACTAGATCCAAATGTGCCAGCCCCATCTGCAGACTCAGGAAATGATTGGAATGTTCTCCAGTTTTATGAACTGATGAAGGACGGGCCTCTCTGTCCTCTGTCCATCCAGAATGGATCTGTCCATGGGGATGGGAATGCAGCAGGCTCTTGAGGGGTACGTGACTTTTCAAACAAAATGACATGGTGTCTGGTGGGCTCGACAGAGGGACTCAGTTGTGTTCTTATCTTTGGTTTTGGGGGGTTATGCTATAATTGCTGCCAGCAACCTGAAGCCCATCCAATGTGGAAAAGGGGTCACATTCAATTCTGTACGTTCATTTTATTAAATAATGTCTTTCTTTCTTGAGCTCACAGGGGCTTTGTGGCTGCCCATTTCCTTAGGCACACTCATGGAGCTTGGTATCTCTGCAATGGTCACCTTGGGCCTCATCATGCAGCTCTTGGCTTGCACCAAGATGATTGAAGTGGGTGACACCCCAAAAGACCAAGCCCTCTTCAACATGAGCCCAGAACTTTAAGAAAGATCATGGGTAAATTTCTGGTGTCTAGTTGAGAATTTGAATTGGCTCTAAAATTGGGGGCATGAAAACAGCCCAGTTTGGCCTGTGTGCTTTGCCTGCCGACCCTGTAGGTGCTCCATGGCCTGTTAGTGAGAGAGCACATCTGGGAGGTGCTGGGTATGGGGGAAGGCCAGGCAGGGCAGGGGAGGGCAGGAATGCCCCAGAGGATGGACTTGAAGGATCAGTGCATGGAGGTCACCCCTTCACCAGCCATGATTTCCATACCTCACAAAGGAGGTGACATCTACTTCAGAGCTGTCATAAGAATTCAATCAAAGCCAGATGCTGTGGAGTATGCCTCTAATTACAGCAGCTTTGGAGGCTGAGGCAGAAGGATCACTATTTGGAGGTCAACCTCAGCAACTTAGTGAGGCCCTAAGCACCTCAGTGAGACCCTGTTTCTAAATAAAATAATAAATGGCTGGGGATGAGACTCAGAGGTGAAGGACGTCTGCTCAGTCCTCAGTATAAAAAAAAAAGAGGATTAAATTAAATAATCACTCTCACAGTGCCTAACACATGGTAGTTATTTAGCAAGTGCTATTTTTCTTCTGTATTTAAAAGGATTTAATGAGCAAATAGGTGATCCTCTCAGTCCAGCTCTGCTGTTGATTAGATTTTTTGATGTGGAAGAAATTTAGATAATAGTTCTGGAGTCTCAGTTTCTACATGCTGTTAAACTAGGTTACGAGTATTAGCTGTATCAAATGATAGGCAGCCCCAATAATGGGGTCCAGCCTCAGAGTCAGCCAAGCCTAGCCTCTGTTAACTGGAATGTGCTATTTAGAAAACAATATTTACAATTTTCTGCTCTGCCATCTTCCATACAGCATGTCTTAGAAATCTTAAGTTAGTAGGTTAAATAATTCAGTGAGAAATCCATCTAACTTAAATTGTGAGTTTCAGACACAAATCAAGATTGTAGAATATATTTATGTATTAATGCATTAATCATTAATGAATTAAGTAATGCATTATTAAATATTTAATGCATTTATTATTCAATGCCTTAAATTAATGCATTATCCTTCTAAGGCACTAATAAGTGGTTTTCTTTTTTTTTAATTTTTATTTTTGACATTTTGTAATGTACTTGGCTTAGTGCAGTGGTGCGCACCTCTAATTCCAGCAGTTCGGGAGGTTGATCCTGGAGGATTGTGAGTCAAAGCCAACCTCAGCAACAGCGAAGCCCTAAGCAGCTCAGTGAGACTCTGTCTCTAAATAAAACCAAAATAGGGCTGGGGATGAGGTTCTGTGGTTGAGTGACCCTGAGTACAATCCCTAGTACCAAAATCAAAACAAACAAACAAAAAATTTTCATTATTTTTCTAAAGCCCAAATTGGGTGTTTTTTCTCTTTCTCTCTTTGTTTTTAATATTTTTTTTTTGCAGACCTGAAAATGGAACTCAGTGCCTCTACCACTGAGCTACAGCCTCAGAAGTTTTCTCCTTACCGTTGACAAATTTTTAAAAATGTTTTTCCATATTAAGAATTCAAGATCATTTTTTAAAAAAAGAATTTAGGATGACTGGTCTGAAGTTTAGTAAAGCACTTGCCTATGGGCAGTGTCAGTATTTGTCATCTATATTCCTGCCACACTCTGCTCAAGATTTTCTTAGGACCCTAGTGTTTGGCATGATTGTCACCATCGGCCAGTCCATTAGGGATGTGATGATAGGCATGGACAGGGACCCCCTCAAAGCTGGGTTCTGGGATCTGCATTCTGATCACCACTCAGGTGAACCCCCACTCTCACCCCGCTTCCTGAGTGACCCTGTTGTCCCTCTTCCTCCTCAGCAGTACTCAGCCAGACCTGGGGCCATGCCAGGCTCAGGGCTAGGCTCAAGGCTAAACACTGGCCTGAGCAGGGTAAGGCCCCGGGTTGGAGGCTGGTCACCGCCTAAAATTATTCATTCAAATAAAGACACTGCACCCATCTACAATGAGAAATATTGAAATCAATAAAGGCCTGCTGTCCACCTGCAAACCCCAAAACAATTAAGAAACAAAAAAAAAATATTGGGGCTGGGGCTCAGTGGCAGAGGTTCACCTGGCATGTACAAGGCTTTGGGCTCGATCCTCAGCACCCCATAAAAATAAAAAAAAGATGTTGTGTCCACCTCCAACTAAAAAATAGATTAAAAAAAATAATAGAGAATTGAAAGACCCTGGCTTTGGCTTCTGAATTCCCATGAGGCAGATTGAGAAGGGTCTCTTATTTGGCCCTCATAGCAGAGAGCCCTGTCATTGAAGATGGAAGGAACCAGGGCACTGGGGCCAGTAACACAGAGTTCACTTTAATTAATTAATTTATTTTAATTCTGCAGTTCTTTGTGGCAGGCTTGATCGTCCTCCTTTTGGATGAGTTTCATTACAAAGGGAACGGCCTGGGCTCTGGCTTTTCCCTCTCCATCTCAAGCAACATTTGTGAAACCATCCTGGGTAAGGCCTTCAAACCCACCACCATCAACACCGAACAAGGTAAGGGCCCTGCCTCCCATTGGGCACATATGCAGGAAGTTTTCATGTATGTAGAGTATTCCTCTGGGGGAAAATAACTGTTTCTTCTGAATTTTCAGTGTGCAAATGTTTAAAATTAATGCTTAGTGCAGAAGCTCAAGCCTGTCATCCCAGCAGCTCAGGAGGCCGAGGCAGGAGGATCACAAGCTGGAGGCCAGCCTCAGCAACTTAGTGAGGCCCTGTCTCTAAATAAAATATAAAAGGAGCTGGGGACAGGGCTCAGGGGTTAAGTGGTCCTGGGTTAAATCCCTAGTACCAAATAATAATAATAATAATAATAATAATAATAATAATAATAATTATTATTATTATTATTATTATTATTATTATAACAATAACAACAGCAACACTTACAATCAAAATGATATCTACACTTTCATGTCTTATAAGAATATTTCAAGGACAGTTAGCATGCCACAGAGTAATCCTGCCTCAAATTTCTTAGCAGGAACCTGCACTGCAAGGATAAAGAAGTGTTGATTTTAGTCAATTGTCTTCTGGTGGACATTTCAGTTCTTTCTCAGTCACAGTTAGCATCAAAGTGAATATCTTTGGGCAATCACCTGCACATATTTTAGCAGTTGTTCTTAGCCAATAAGATTCTAAATATGAAATTTCTACACCAAACCACTTGTTCAGGCAAGGAGCAGTTAGTTCGATGATTACAAGTTCAAGGACAGCCTTGGCAAAGAAGTGAGACCCTGTCTCAAAACAGTCATAGGTAGAATGACTGTTCCTGGGTTCAACCCACAGTACTGCCAGTTTGGGGAGGAAGGCACTGGGGATTGAACTCAGGGGCAGTTAACCCCTGAGCCTCGTCCCCAACGCTCTTTTGTATTTTATTCAGAGACAGGGTCTCGCTGAGATGCTTAGAGCCCCAATTTGGCTGACGTTAGCCTCCAATTTGCCATCCTCCTGCCTTAGCCTCCAGAGCCACTGGGATTGCAGGCATGCACCATGACAACTGGCTTACAAATCTTAATAAAATAAAAATTGGAAAACATGTGAGACTTCTTAGAAGAGGGAAATTGACTTTTTTTTCTTTTCTTTTTCTTTTGGCCTCTGATCCCTGAATCTGTTTTTTGCTGGGAAGTCTCTCATGGAAATTATTTGTGTGCATTTTTTGTGTTTTTTTGGAATTGACTGTGGAGCTGGTTCTTGGCTTTCAGTGCCATGACATCAAATTGAGGAAACTGCAGATGAGTCCCTGCAGGGTGCCTGAGAGATCCCATGGGAAAGACTGGACCCCAGGTAGGAGTGTCGGCGACACTTACAGAAGAGTAGGCAAAGGTGACACGAGACTCTTCCTAGAATTTCAGAAAATCTAAGGTGAATTGAGGATCTGGGGGCAAAACAGCTTGGCCCCAGCTCTGGATGTGGCGGTGAAATCTGGGTAGGAGTTAAGGAGTCTGCCAAGACCTCCTGGCTTTGGCCGGGGGCTGCCTTCAAAAAGAGTGGGAGCAGTGGTGACCACAGGAAACCAGTCAGTGAAGGCTTGGGCCGTGCCAGCCAGCCAGAGGACCACTTTGCTCTGGAGCAGGATGGTGAGTGAGGGAACAGTTTTGAAGGAATGATTTGCTGTCCCTTGGAGACAGGCTGAGAAAATGGCTGGCAAGGTGGCACAGCCATTCAGCCTGAGTCAGCCAGTGTGACATCAGAGTGAGGGCCTTAGGACTTAGGGAGAGATGAAGGCCACAGACAACTGAGACATGGAGGTGGCTGCCTTGGCCACCTCTGGTACCTCGTTGGGGCAGAGATCTTACCTGGGGAGCTTTGAGTGGTGCTGTAGGAGCCAAAATGGTGGAGCCACGGGGACAGCCCCAGGACAAGAGGATGGTGGAGCAGGCTCAGGTAGCTTTCAGCTGAAAGGCTTTCCTGTTAGCAGGAGTGCCACCACGGCTCAGCTTGTGACCTGTAAAGTGGGGTGTGGAAGGGCCCCTAGAGTGGAGAGTGCAGTTGGTCCTTCTTCCCTGAGGTTTGGGGCAGTCCAGGCTGGGAGGGAGGTGGACAGTACAGATGTCACATGGCTCTTGCCCCCTGTGACACTAGTGCATAAAACAACCCATTTCCTAGAGATCAGAGGGTAGTGATTTGCAAGAAATGACCATGTTAAACATTCAGAAAGCTTCTAAGGCCCACACCCTGCCATTGATGTCACCCACCTTTCATTCCAGACATTTGTCAGTAAGGTGCTGTTAAGCACTAGGCGCTTCTGTGGGTGCTAATAATACAAAGGGATGGAACGTAAGGTGTGAGAGCGTCAGTGTCATCCCAGGGCCCCGGGGTAAGAATAGAGCAGAGAAGGAAGATGGGGTGACTGGGGAAGAGTGATACAGGTCCATCTAGAGAACCTGGCGGGTGCAAAGTCCCTGGGGCAGAGATGAGTTGGTGTGTTTGAGGGTCCACTTATGGCTCAGCGGAGCAAGTGCAGGGAGTTCAGAGAGGTCATTGGTGGCAAGAGGAGTCAGGACAAGTCCCTACTCTCTCCCCCTGAGATTGCTGAACTTCCTCCTTTACAAAATGCTCAAGGTTTCATGTCTCCAGATTTTTTACAATAGGGACATCAGCGGTTGTCCTACACAGCCACAGGCGGCAGGGAGAGGGTCTGTAAGAAGACCACCACGGGTATGCCAGGGGGCCAGGGAAAGCTAGGACAGCGTTTCTGTCACAGATATCCTGTCCACGTGGTCTACAGGACAAATGGCCCATCTGAGTGGCCATCCAGAAGGTGACACGAGTCCTGCTGTGCCAACTCTGGGGTGACAGGAAAATGAAGTCCCAGGGAGAGACTGGGACATCTGAGTCCCCAGCTATTAGCCACTCTGCCCACAGATGCCACGTTTAGTGAAGCACCGATCTGGGCCGCAGGGGCCATGGTGACAGCGTTTTTCACTGTGTTCTTGTTCTAAAGTCAGTCTCATGCCATTTCTGAAGTGCTCAGACCTTGGTGCCCTGTGCTGCAGTGTCCCTGGCTGGTCTGTTGCCTTTTCCTCAGGCCAGGCCCCTTTCTGCCTGTCGCTGAGGCTGAGGTAGGAGGATATCAACTTGGAGGCCAGCCTCAGCAACAGCAAGGCCTCAGCAACTCAGTGAGATGCTGTCAGTGAATGAAATACAAATAGGCTGGGAGTGGGGCTCAGTGGCTGAGGGCCCCTGGGTTCCATCCTTGGTGCCAAAAAAATCCAGATTGTGACCCTGTGACTGTTGGTGCCGTGAGTCTCCTGGCTGATTTTGTTCTCCTGCCTCTGCTTTGGCCAGGAGGAGGCCCAAGACCCAGCGGAGTCCAGCCCTTTGTTCTTCCCTTTACGTTTGTGTCCTCCTCTGCCAACAGGCATGGAATTGGAGGTTGCCATCTTGTACTGTTCCATCTCTGGGCCATGAACACAGACAAAGTCCAAGCCCTTAGAGAGGTTTTCTCGCACCAGAATCTCCTCTACCTCATGAATCTCATTGCCTCCATCTTTGTCTTTGCTGTAATCATCCATTTCTAGGTATGTCCAGCATGAGCACAAGAAGTCTGCATTTTTTTTTTATTTTTTGGTACCAGGAATGGAATCCAGGGACATTGAACTCCTTAGCCCCATCCCCAGCCTTTGTTATATTTTATTTAGAGACAGACTCTCACTGAGTTTCTGAGGCTGGCCTCCAATTTGCAGTCCTCCTGCCTCAGCCTCCAGAGCTGTTGGTGATGACAGGCCTGTTCCATTGTCTCTGGCTTCAGTATAATTGTTTGTTTTTTTTTGTTCTGTTTAGAAATGAATGGCTGTAGAGTGAATTTTACTATATTTTGAGACGAGTTTTTCTGGTTTCTTTCTGTGTGTGCCCCAAGCAGAGTGGGAGGAGGGAAGGGGCAGATTCTCTCCAGCAATGTCAGAAAGTTAGTATTGAATATTTTAAATAAAAGAAAAGGCAGGAATATTTAAAATAGTTTTGATTATTAGATGCATGTAAAAATTAATAGGTAGTGTCCTGGCCTGATGTGGTGGTACATACCTGTAATCTGAAATATCATAGAGGTTGAGGCCTTGAAGGATCACAACTTCAAGACCACCCTTGGTTACTAAGAGAGACCAGTTCTCAAAATAAAATATTGAAGAATTGTGAATATATATGAATGATAAAGCACCCCTGGTTTCAATCCCCAGTACCATATAAAACAGTAGTTTCTAAAATTTAGACCCAAATCAGCATCCTCCACTCTATCTGCAACTATGTAAAGTTCTAAAAGGCAATAAATTTAGCCATACATACTACTATTGTCTGATATTGACCATAATCTTGAAATATATACATAGAAGACCCTTCACAATGTATTAGGTGTTCCCATTATTTTTTCCAATAGCAATTAGAGAGCGAAGAAAACCAATTTAGCTTATGGGGCCACTTCTTTCTTTTCAGGACTAATGAATCAAATATTAAAAGGCTTTAGTGTTTAATTGATTATCATTTATGAAATCAGAATGATATGCATTCTGTGATTTCTTGCTTAATCTACATTGGAAACTTTATTATTTCTGAGTATCAGCATCTGTACACACCACCACACCCCACTCTATTTTTCAATAGTTACAAGTACCTGTGTTCATGCTTCGTCAGTTAGTTATTCCCTTTTAAAAATAAATATGTGTTGCATTCATTGTTTACAGAAAATTTATGAAGGTTAAAAACCAGTAAGCATTTCCACAAATTTGACTTTAAAATAGATTTCATCACAAAACACACACAAGAAGTAAGAATGCTTTCTTTCTCTAATTTATTAGCCTTTCTAACATCCAATATCAGGACATGAATGCTGCTCATGGAGGGATGTTCTTACCATCAAGAACAATCAGTACTACTTTCTTCTATCTCATCAAATGTTACAAAGAGTGCACATTTTACTGTGTTTCATATGCAGAACTTGACTTTCCATTATTTGTTTAGTCGGTTTTTGCTTTATTTTTTATCACTTTGTTTTTCCTGTATTTTCCAATACTCATTTTTTTGTGTGTGAGGTATGAAAAATAGATCACTAGAATTTTTTAACTTTTGCTGTATTCAATCATTTGATTATTTACTAGCTAATATTTCTATTAAAGCATCATTTTAAAGGTAGGACTGAGGTAAGCTAACAAAACTATTTTCAAGGTCTACTGCAGAATCAGCATAACTTTCTTGAGCTCTGTAGTTAGAACCACTATTTCTGTCCACAAACTGTGCTCTTTTAGTTTTATTTTTTTCTATATTGAGTAACTCTCTTTGAAATGAGGCACAAAAATTGCTTTTTTAGAATTTTATCATTAATGAAAATCTTTTATTATTTATCATTAATTGACAGTCTGCTTCAGTTTAGAATACCAGGTTGAATATGATTTTTTCTTTAAATCTTGTGGTTATTCTGTATGTATCATCTATAATCTATCATTAATGATAAATACTTGGATTCTATTCTTGCTTTATTGAAGCTGACCATAGTTTTTTTCTTTTAAGGATATTCTATTTGGTTAAATCATAGCTTCTTGAGAAATTCTGTAGATATGTTTAGCATGTTTAAATATTATTTTCTTGAATATAGCATTCAATCAAAATGGAATATTTCCAGACCAGATTTTCTTTCCAGGATATACATGTAAGAAACTGGATTAAATATGGAAAATAATATCTATGTTTTTCAGACACTAAAAACAGGCATAGCAGGTGAGTGAATCCATTAGCAATAAGTGTAGACTGGTAAGGTGAACTATAATTTTATTTTTAAAATTGTTCTTAATAAGTGTAGTTTGATAAACTGCTGTTAAAAATTATTGGTAAAGGGGAAGTAAGAATAGTTAAAGTATACCAGTGTAAGAAAAACTTGAGATCTGGCAGCTGAGAGTAGACTGTGGAGAAAAATTCATGTTATAATAGGGAAGAACTCCCCACTTTCTCTTCACCCTGTCACCTACTTAATCTCACCAAAACCCACCAAGACACTCAGAATAAAAGGTTTCAAGTTCAGTAGTCACACTCTCTCCAAATACAAAAAGCAGTTACAATTCAACTGAACACAGAAGCTTGTGTGCAAGTTATGAGGATCTGAGACATTTTATAAAACGTTAGGTTAAAGATTATTCTGGGTTTTTTTTTCTTTTTTTTTGTATGTGTGTGTTTTATTTTGTTCTGAGGGTGTGGCTATTCCTTGGTTACCTGAACTCAACAAAGAAACTGTTATATTTTGATGAAATATCAGTGGGTGACCCACATTAAAAAATGAAAAATATTTTCAAAGTTTTAAAAAAGCCTAATTACAATATATATATATATATATATATATATATATATATATATATATATATATATATATATATATATATATATATATATACTGCTTTCTCCCTCAACATTTTGCATTTTAACGTTTTTTTAAAGTTTTTATTTTATTTTTTATTTTTAGTTCTGAAAAATAGACAGTAAAACAGCTTCTGGGAGAATTTACAACCAAGTGCATGAGGGTCTGGGAAGCTGAGAGGCTGGAGCAGGGCTGGGAGGAGCAGACAGGAAGGAGTCTTCCTCTTAGTCACTGGAGGCCAACTATAAATAAAAAGAGACAAAAATCAATAATTGTTTGTAAGCAAGGAAATGACACAGATTATCAAGATAGTATGAGTTATGAAAATTTCATATAATCAAGAAAATGGAAAAATCATGAACAGGATTAGGAAAAATAGGTGTAAATTTTATTTTTAGAAGTTTATTTGTGAAACACAAAAAATAAAGATGAATTTTATCTTATGATTTTAAATGGAAGGTAGAGAGTTATGCAAGTCATAAAGTACTTCACAAACCTTTCTTCAGTTACAAAAGCATAATAAATGTATCCCTTCTACTTATTTTACTCTTTATCATCCTTTGCATTTCACCTAGGGTCACACTTGTAGAGTGTGACCAATAACTAAGCAAATAACTAATCAAGAAGATAATCACGAAGTTACACTTTTCTCAGAATACCCCAATAAATTTCAGAGTAAAGAATTGATACAACACCTATTCATTTCCTTCTTTGGGAAAAGGTCCCTTTATAAATCATATAGAAGAAGAAATTGGCCATCTTTTAACAAAATGTTACTAGAAATAAATATGAGTTAGCTTCATTTAGAAGTAAAGGGAAATAAAATAGCATCATTGTACAGTGTCTTTCAGGGTTAGCCTTGAAAAATGAAAAGTGGAAAAGCTCTTTCTAAAGAGAAGAATACTTGGCAGCACACTTCATCCTTAATTACACTGTAAAAAATGTTACCTCAGCTAAGAAGGTACATAAACTTATAGGAAGAAATTAAGACTTTTCAAGAGTCTAGAAGGAACTTTTGAAGACTATAAAATTTTGGGGGTACAGTAACCGGGATGGATCTCTGAAAGAGATAATGCAGTGTAAATATCAGAGATTTCATGCTTTTAATACCAAAGCAAATATATCATGGACATTGTACAAGACAACCAAGTTGACAACTTGACTTCGCTGGTTGTATTTATCCAGCCTCTGATGATGCACAGGATGAATGAGGACTGAGTACCATAGTGGTTTCCAGTCACTGCATTTTATCTATCAAATACTTCTTACAAATATCCAGCCAGTTAGGAAGAGAGGTCTATTTCTAGGTTCTTGTGACAGCATCATTCTTTTCATCATTCTCTCATTATAAATTAACAAGTGGACCTCTTTTAATGAAGAAATAATTTTAACCAGAATAACCCAAACTTTTTTTTTAATTTTTTTTTTTTTACATTTTGCTTTTAGGGACAATAAATCCTAAGCACGCACCATTAATAAAGTGTCAAAGGATCATGCATAAAAGTGAATGAGACCACAGTTAACAAAATCAAAGATATTATATGGGTCTATGACCATGTTATTCACTGTATTGTCACCTACAAAAAAAAAATAAATAAAAAGGTACTGGCCTGGTAGAATTCTGGAACAGGTGATGATGTTGCTTATATTTCTTAAATTACATAACATTATATCAGTTTGTGCTACCAAGAGATAGACTACATCGATCTAGGAGCTAGACTGTCAAAGTTGAAGATTCTTCATTCTCTATCACTCCCATTAACCCACTTGGCAATTACATTTTCTTACACCATGCTTCCGCATTCTCTAGTTTTAGAAATCCTAATTATTTAAGTGGACACTATTCCACCAGGATGTCTAACAAGATTCGAACTAAAATTTAAACTGTACCTGAGGACTCAAAATTCTATGTACTAAAAAAAAAAAAAAAAAAAAAAAAAAAAAAAAAAAAAAAAAAACAGAAAGCAAGAGGGGAAAGTACAATCCTAGCTAGGTCAATTCACTCTCCTTATCAGAAGGACATTGATTCCATGTTGTAATGGAGATAAAAACTCAGATGATTCAATTTGAAAACAGATGATCCAATTCTCTTCTTTTTAGTACTCACTTTCCATACAGGAATTATAAAAAGACCAGTGAAGTAGTTGTGTCTTGAGAAAATCATGGTGGGGAGGCTCAATTGATTTGGGCATATGTATGAGTTTCACTCAATCAGCTAAGTTGTAGAGACCAAAAAAAGTCCATTTAGGGGATCTAAAAAGAAGTGCAGGAAAAACACAAGATGATATTAATTTGACATTCAGTCTACACAGCTGTCAAAACTGTAATTAATTGCCCTGTTTTCCTTTTTATAAGTTTTTTTTTTTCTTTCAGGAACAGACTCTCACCAGTACCATAAACTAAGTACAGAACTTTGACTAAAAAGCGAATTTTTGTGGTGTCACTATAGGGAACTGTGCTTTATGGCACCATAAGGACAGAAGGATTCATTTCCCAGACAATTGCTGAAAGTGGTCTTTTCAAAATATCTTCATCAGTAGAAGAGAGTTTTTCTGGCTATGACCATTCAAGGCTTCCAACACTCAAGACTGTTTGAGACTCATGTAAATCACACTCTATGTCTCAAGTAGGACCCAATATGAGAGTGCAAGACAACTCCAAAATTTCACTTGGAGTAAGCAAAAGCCTCCTTTGAGATAAGACTGCAAACCCAGATTCTGTGCACCCAAACAAGCTCCCTTCCCTTTATTTCCATTGTGCTGATCTGAAGCACCCTACCTTATAGACTTCCAAGATGCCTAGTCATGGTCTTAATCTCCCTCCTTGGGAGCCCTAATTAGAACTCAAATGTGGGCTGGGGATGTGGCTCAAGTGGTAGCGCGCTTGCCTGGCATGCGTGCGGCCCGGGTTCGATTCTCAGCACCACGTACAAACAAAGATGTTGTGTCCGCCGATAACTAAAAAATAAATATCAAAAAATTCTCTCTCTCTCTCTCTCCTCTCTCACTCTCTCTTAAAAAAAAAAAAAAAAAAAAAAAAAAAAAAAAAAAAGAACTCAAATGCATCCTTCATCTGATTCCATACTTTCTGTTTTCCAGAAGTTCTTGGAAGTCTTTTGTCACTGGAGATCACCTCCTTTTTTCGTTGTGAATGTTTATCTCATTTTATGCTTCTATTTTACTGTTACTTTAATTCATTGTGGGTAAAATAGAATTGTATATTTGAAGATCCAGGTCTCTAAGTAAAATAGTTAGCTTAGTTTATGGGTTTATAATACACAGTCTAAAATGTTCAATACATTTTAATATGAATTTAGATCCATGATTAAAATTGGAGGAAATAAAATAGGCTTTATAAGGATGTAATTCTGCACTCCAAAATTATCATTTTGTTTCCCAAAAGATAAGAATTTTGGAACATAACATGACACCAAAAAAAGAATCACTATTTTTTATATATAGTTGTGCTTGAAAGAGAATAAAAACGTCACCATAAATTGATAATATAATATAAAAAAAGCTTTATAACCATGTTCTGGTTTTTTTTGACAAAACATATTTGAAGCAAAAATACCAAATTCATTAATCTCCTCCAAATACAATACAGTGAATAGCATTTCTACAGGAAACATATAATTTTAATGATATTGTGTAAATTTTCTAGACATAGATGTAGAAGCTAAAAACACTAATATTCTTTCTCAAGGAACATTTAATTTGAAGCATAGTTCCATAAATCTGCAAATATAATTAAATTTTATTTATTATACACAGATCAATACATCAAAAATGACCAAATACCTGGAAATAATTCCTTTGATATTTCTATTTCCTAGACAATAAAGCCAGCTTTAATATAGTATATCTTCTACCTTTTCAGTGACACATAATTTTTAAATTTTAAGTAAACTTCTCCTTTAGGCTCAAAAATCACGATATAACTATGGTACTAATACTATTAGTGATGGATATTAGAAAAAAATTCTTAGTACTTTTAAGAGAGTTGTTTGAAATGAAACACTAGATCAACACATGATCCTTCAAACAAATTATGATAATGCATGCACAGCAATAAATTTGAAATAAAGAGGGTATAGATATTTATTAGCTACAGGACTTTGAAACCTCATGCTTTGGACCCAAAAGACAATTATTTTGCTTTGTCATTACAGCACTTTTCATAACTGTGTGGGGAGTTTTAGGACCATGTTTTTGTTTTGTGATCTCACATGCTTCATTTATTCAGATGTATTAATGTAATATATGCTTATATGAGTAGTTTGAAATTATATGCCTCTTTCTAATTATAGAATTGTCTAGAAATTCTTGTTCTTCACAGTTTCTAAATTAGAGAGCAATTACCATGAAAGCTAGAAAATGCACAGTGGCTTAAAGAACTCTTCATCCAAGAGTTTAGCCTTAAATTTTTCACATAGTTGATGGTCAATAAATTTATATGGTTCATAAAGTTAACATCTGTTTAATCTTAAAGTAAAGAAATAAAAAGCCAGAGAGTGCTTCTTCACAGATGCCAAGCTTTCATTACTGGGAAACCCATGGATTCCTAAAGGGCAGTCTGTCTCTCTGATTGATGTAGTTATGTAAAATTCAAGTCCTGCTTTTCTTCCCACAACTTTGGCTTTTCTGTGTCATCTTGTTCTTTGTGTTTCAGTGACCAGAGAAGGAGACAGGTTCACAATTACTTGTTCATGTAAAGAATCAACCAAACAAGTAAAAAAAACAACTAAAAAATAACCTGAGTTTGTGAAAATATCAGAAATTGAAATACAGTGACAGGGAAGGATGAGATTCCACTGACCTAAATGTTCCTTTAAGAAAAGTTAGAGTCAGACAGTTCCATTGTAATAGAAATTGGAAAAGAAATATGTGTGTATATAGGCACATATATATATACACATAAAACTAATACATAAAGAACTAATCAACACCAATATTCCTCCTCTAAACTTGGAAATTATATTCCTGTGTATTATTAATCCAGGATTAGGAAATTACTAGTATGTTCATTTGATTTTCAAAAATTTTCAGTGTGCTTCCAAACACTTTTATTATGATCCTCTCATTTGACATTTCCTAACTGGGAGAGTACAGGGTCAGGAAATTTTTAATTCTTTGAGTTAAATTGGATCCAAAGACTTTATAAGAAATATATGTAGTTTATGGCATTGTGATATTGCCCTCTATGAAATGAAGTTTTGAACATAGAATCTCATTTTCTTCTAAAAGTTTAAAAACTTATAATTACTCAAATTATAGAAATCACATCAATAGTAGTTCTATTTTATTTATTAATATTACAGAAGCAAGTTTATAAATAAAAATGTTAAATTACAGATGATGATATGGCTCAGTGCTGTGAGCCTAGCATGTGTGAGGTCCTGGGTTCGATCCTCAGATCCACATGTAAATAAAATAAATGTTTATAAAATATCAAGTTAAAACTCATGTCTTCTTTTATAATATGTATACAAATAAGTAATGTTTAAAATCTCTAGATGACATTCTATATGTAAGTTGTATCAGTAGAACTCATTAAACTTAGAACAAATGAGAAACTAAAATTAATCATCAATCCCTATTTAAAAAATGACTCATTTTAGGAGGATATGAATTAAAAAGCAAACATTGTTAGAAGAAAATATCCTCAATGTATCATACAGAACAAAGTTTTCTGGGCTGCATTGAACTGTTGGAGCTGAAGTCTCTCTTCTTCATCTACAAGAAACCTCAGCAATATGCTAAAATTCCCTTCTTCCACAGCCTTTCTATGACCCAACTGCACACTACTTCTGAATCTAAGAATGCAGAGGCAATTACCCAGATGGATGAGGCCAGGAAGAATGTGGTGCAGGTAATAGCCTCAAGAGTTGCATGTTTTAAGGAAAGACATCTTTAAGTTCTTTCCCTGCAGGCCTATAATTTTAATGTCTATAGAAAGATGACAAACATCCCCCTGGAAAACACAGAACTGTGGCTTTCCCAGTGTAACATGTCAGCTGTCTCTTAATTTTACTTTCTTTTTTGGTTGATAACACCAATCCTGGGATAGCTGGTCTCCAAACATTTTTCTGGACATATTTGGAAAGGCATCTCAATTGGAATCATGTACCAATCACAGTTGCTATTGTTCTGATTGTATGATAACATTAGTTCAGACCCATTAAACAACTTACAATGCCTCAACTTTGAGGTGAGGGATTTCTGTATCCTCCAATGGTTCCACTATAGCTCTGAGGATCCTCTCTCTATCATGTGTGATAGGCTCCTCTTCCCTTGCTTGTTCCCACATGAAGCACCTGATTTCTGGGTAGTGTTGTTTATGTATGCCACCATTTTCAAACTGGCATTTTTGTCATTCAGGGTCTTTGTAAAATATTAAAATTAATCTAAAATTTTAAAAGAAGAAGATGAGCTGAAGGCCACAGGCTGAGGGGATCACAGGAAGATTGAACATTGAGCTGAGTCATAGCCCATGGTGGAAGGCCAAACTAAGGAAGCTGTGATGATCGGCTTCTATAGATAGTAACAATTAGATACCTAACCAAGCCAGTAACTATAGATAGTACCTGAATTTACAAGTGTTGTCTTTCTGACAAAATTATGGCTTTCTTCTTATACTGTATTCAATGAGTATCTTGCTTTAGGCTAAACAGTCATAGTAGATGATTTATACTTTAGAATTTTTGATTGAAAAAATCTGGGTCAAATCACCATTTTACCCAGCTATTGCCCTTCTTGGACTATTCCCTGAAGAACTTAAAATAGCATACTACAGGGATACTGCCACATCAATGTTCATAGCAGCACAATTCACAATACCTGGACTGTGGAACCAACCCAGATTCCCTTCAATAAATGGATAAAAAAATGTGGCATTTATACACAGTGGAGTATTACTCAGCACTAAAAAGTGACAAAATCATGGAATTTGCAGGGAAATGGATGGCATTAGAGAAGATTATGCTAAGTGAAGCTAGCCAATCCCTAAAAATCAAATGCGAATGTCTGCTTTGATATAATGAGAGCTACTAAGAACAGAGCAGGGAGGAAGAGCAGGAGGAAAAGATTAATATTAAACACAGACATGAGGTGGGAGGGAAAGGGAGAGAAAGGGGAAATTGCATGCAAATGGAAGGAGACCCTTATTGTTTTACAAAATTACATATAAGAGGTTGTGAGGGGAATTGGAAAAAAAACAAGGAGAGAAATGAATTACAGTAGCTGGGGTAGAGAGAGAAGAGGGGAGTGGGGATAGTAGAGGATAGCAAAGGTAGCAGAATACCACAGTTACTAATGGCATTATGTAAAAATGTGGATGTGTAACCGATGTGATTCTGCAATCTGTATTTGGGCTAAAAATGGGAGTTCATAACGCACTTGAATCTAATGTATGAATTATGATATGTCAAGAACTTTTTATTGTTTTGAACAACCAATAATAAAGAGAAAGAAAAGAAAGAAAAAAAAGAAAAACCATAATGTTGTGAAAATAAACTAACAAACATTGTTGAAATAGTAATACTGAATGGAGAAAGAATTTTAAGTATGACTAGCTTCATAATAACTATAAGTTCAAACTATGGTGATTTTTTTTTTCATTAAAAGAAAAGAATGACTGTTCTTTATAGGTATAGCATCTCTGTGGTTCTTATTAACTACTATATAATAAAATTACAAATTATTGTTAGTTATACAATATTTTTATACATGTCCAAAATCATTATACATGTCCAAAATAGATTTTTCACATTTAAAGTACTTTATACATAATAATGATTTTTAATCACTTCCCACTGAATAAAACGATCACTATCCCCTTATTTTAGTGATTAGACACAGAGAAGTTTACCTTCTTGCTTATTGACACATGAATATAGAGACGGAGGTCAGAGTATTCATATAGATTTGGTTCTCATTCATTTCTGGCAAATGTCATTAGTAGTTTGTTTATTGGCTTTTTTTAAATATTTACTTTTAGTTTTTGGCGGACACAACATGGGGTGCTGAGGATCAAAACTGGGCCCCCCACATGCCAGGGAGTGCTGTACCATTTGAGCCACATCCTCTCTTGGGTGGCTTTTTAATGCAGTGCTGGGTGTTCAACCCAGTACCTCATGCATGCTAGAGAAGTGCTTTACCTCTTATCCATAACCCTAGTCCCCAAAGTCCTTTACTTATTTTTTGGGGGGGAGGAGAGTGTGTGTGCGTAGTGCAAGGGATTGAATCCATGGCCTTAATCAGCAAAACAAGCAGTCTACTGACTAAGCTACATCCTCAGCCCTGATCTATAGTCTTTTAACAGTGACAATGGAGCAGCCTGTCATTCAGCCTTTGATTCTGCACCCACTTGGCTCAGGTTGGAGGCAGGGCATGAAGCCTTGACCAATCAGTCTCTTATGTGAGAACTGTCCAACCCTCATGCAGCCAATGATGAGGGGGAGGGCGTCCACAATCTTCTGTTCCCTTGGTGTCTGGAGCACACCATTTTTTCAATCTTTTTGTAGGCTTCTGTCCTGGATCCAAGCCCAGGTGTCTGTGCTATGCAGAAACTGAAAACAAATCACAGGGAGAACACTGAGAACCCTGAGAGCCAGGAAATGGTAAGTGTGCCTTGTTATCTTGAGACTGGGTAGGAAGGTGGCTTAAAGCTGAAGAAGTGGCAATGGTGGAAACTGGTAGTCATGGCTAGGGAGTCCTCATGGTCCTCTCCAGAGTCTTGTGGCCAGAGGGTCTCTCTGTGGTAACTTAGCGTTCACCTCCCTCTGACTAGTCTAGTGAGGCTTAGATCAGCAGTTGAAAACCTGGGCATTTTGTTCCATAATTGTAAGGTGTTTCCAGCTTTTTTCTAAAGCCCTTTGTGGGCTTCCATGTCCCATGATTCCAGCATGTCTCCAGAATGCATAATGAAGACTGAGATAATTACCAGGAGAGAACCACAACTTCATTTGTTGTATTGAAGCATGAGAGAGGCTGCTGATTTAAGGCTTGTTACTCATGAGGGTTTGTTTATTTGTTTGTTTATTATTTTTTTTGTGTGTGCGTGTTTGTTTGTTGTTTTCTTTTTGGTACCAGAAATTCAACCCAGAGGTGTTCATCCACTGATTCACATTCCCATCCTTTTTTAATATTTTTATTTAGAAACAGGGTCACTTTGAAGTTCTTAGGGCCTCACACATTTGATGATGCTGGCTTTTAACTCATTCTCTTCATGAGTCCTGAGATTTTTAAATGTAGCAGAAGCAGTATCTCAAATCCAGAACAAAAACCTGAAATCCAGAACTTCAGCTTATCTCTCCATAGGTCTCAGAATAAGCCCCTAGTTTTCTAGCTCTCTGTTGACATATCCAAAACTAGGGTTCTCTGTTCACAGAGAATAAGTTTAATAATGACCATGTAATGCAGATAATGGGCCTCACTCAAAGACACCTGGTGGCTAACTGAAAGATTTTAATGAGCACCATTAAGGCCTATTTCAAAAGTAAAAGACCTTGAATCCCACTTGTGGGAACACCTTCTACAAAGTCCTTTGTCCCAGGAGTGATTCCTTATTGAATTTGAAGGAAAAAGGATGGGTCACAGAAAGAATAAAAGTGAACCCATATGGTAGTCAGGATGCCTTTTCCAAAGCCTATTTTAAATGCATTATGCTCCATGTTCTGCCCAAAACCATCAGTAAACTTCTAAGATGGCACACAAAAATGATTTTTTTTTCTGATATCAATCCTCATACAACATGGTGGGCATTCTATTTCTTCTTGCTTAAATAATCTTTTTTCTTCAAAATTTATGAAACAAGCACCCAGATTCATGGAAAACTGAGAAATTTTGGTTTATCTAAAAATTCCACTTTCAGCATTATTAATCATTATTTCCCCATGTTTTATTTCAAATGTATGCATCATTTATAATGTTTTTCTTCAAGAACTGGAGGGCACTTTTAAAAGATTTTAATTTATCATTCTGAGATTTTTACATGAGAAAAAAGCAGAATAATATCAGGTGACATTAAAAAGAGTGAATCTCACCTAAATGCGGTTTATATGTCCCATTTAAATTTTTTTTAAAAACTGTAATTGGTCATCAATTGAGGGTGTATTTATTTATTAATTAATTTGTTTATTTACTTATTTATGGTCAGACCATTTCATTAAAATAACCCACAGAAGGGGCTGGGGTTGTGGCTCAGTGATAGAGCACTCACCTATCACATGCAAGGTCCTGGGTTCGATCCTCAGCACCAAATAAAAATAAGTAAATAATAAATAAATTAATAAATAAATAAATAACCCACAGAAACATTCCAAACATTTAAAGAAATGCTTTTATTCTGGTGTGGCAGGAAAAAATAGAAGTGGGACTAACTTGAATTTAAATTATATGCAAGTTCAATCTCTCTCTCCCTCTCTCTCTCTCTCTCTCTCTCTCTCTCTCTCTCTCTCTCTCTCTCTCTCTCTCTCTCTCTCTCTCTCTCTCACTCACTCTCTGTAGTGAGGATTGACCCCAGGGCCTCATTCTTAGAAGGCAAGAACTCTGCAAGCTGAATTATTTACTCAGTCCCATTTTTTGGGGGGGAGAGACCAGGGATTGAAGTGAGGAGCACTCTACCACTGAGCCACATTCCTACCCCTATTTTGTATTTTACTTAGAGACAGGGTTGCACTGAGTTGCTTAGTGCCTCACCATTGATGAGACTGGTTTTGAATTCATTAATTTTATTTCTCAGTCTTGTAAACAGCTGATATTACAGGCATGCACCATTATGCCTTGCCAACTTCAATCTTAAGGGCTAAAGTACAGGCAAATTAGATCAAAGTCCATGTCAGTATCTTGGTACTATATATATAAAGGTGTTGATAGACCTTATGTTTTATTTACTTATATCTGGAGCTAATAATTGATTCCAGTGTCTCAGATGTGTCAGACAAGAGCTCCACTGAGCTCCAGCCTTAGCCCCCTGGAACATTTTTTATTGGGGATATTGGAGATTGAACTCACGAACACTTCACTACTAAGACAAATCCCCAGGATTTTTGTTTTGTTTTGTTTTTTACTTTATTTTGTGAGAGGATCTCACTGAGTTTTTTAGCACCTCGATTCTGCTAAGGCTGGTTTTGAATTTTTGATAACTCTTCCTCAGCCTCTTCAGCAACTGGGATTACAGGCTTGCACCCACACACCCAGCCCCTGCTACATTTTTAATACCTGTTATAGGTAGATTTTAACCAGTAGCCTTAACTTTTTTCTAATATATATTTGATTTGAATACATAATAGTGAAACAGATTCTATTTTTTATCTCCAACACTGCTTTTGGTTATGACAGTGTCTGAGTTAAGATTCCCCATTAAAGAATTTACTGTGTGTTGTGTTCTCATTCTGACTTCCCATATGACCTAGTTCTAAGTTTTAGAATATCTGAAACAAGGATCTCAGAGATTCCAAATTTTTTGGAGTATTTAGAAAACACCACTATCTGAGTCTTGCATTCTAGGGACCAGTTTGAATTATAAGTATGTAGCTTCTGAAGGGATGGACTAATTGGATGTGTTGCAACTGGAAGGCATTTTATGATATATTTTCTATCTAAAAGGTACTTCATTTGTTTCTTTTTATTAGATACTGTGAATAAAGTTACAATAAAAATAGATGTGTGGCAATATATTTAGCAAAAGGATTCCAAATTTTTTACATATATACCCAGAGTTATTATTAGCAGATTGTATGGCATTTTTTTTTTACCAAGAATTATTATTTATATTTTTTTATTTATTTAAATAATGGAGAATAACCCCAGGGAATTTTACCAGTGTGCTACATACCCAATCTCCAACACTTTTATTTATTGATTGATTTTTGAGAGAGGGTTTCACTGGGTTTCTTAGGACGTTGCCAAGTTCTTGAGGCTGGTCTTTAACTTGAGAATAAACCCCTAGTTTTCTACCTCTTACTCTCCTAAGCCACTGGGAGTACAGGCATGTACGACCTTGCACTTCTACCCCAAGTTATTACTAGTGGATTATGTGCATTTTTGTTTAGGGCTTTTAAAGAATCTTAACCCTTTTAGAAAAGATATTTATTAAATTTATTTAAAATATATTTATTAAATGTATTTAAAAATGTCACCAACATTTTTACATATTTGTGTACTGTGGAATCCCTATTAATTATGAGATATTTGCTTGGTTTTGTATGGTTTGGTGCTGAATATTGAACCCAGAGTTGCATATCACTGAGATACATCCACATTCTTTTTTATGTTATATTTTGAGACATGCTCTCATTAAGTTGATTGTAGCCTTGTTATGTTAATGAGGCTGTCTTTGAACTAACAATTCACCTGTTTCATTTTCCATAGCTTCTAGAATTTCAGGCATATGCCACCATGCATGACAATTTTAGTTTTTTATAATAGCCATTCCAACAGAACTGCATAGGCTGCAGAAAATTTTTTGATTACTGCATTAAATCCCTGAGGCAGTTTATGTGAAGTAGCCAGTGTAGGAGTGTTGAGTAAAGATTAGCAAGGATTGTGGAATGTGATAGACATTATTATCTAAAGTACATGTATGGGGCTGGGGATGTGGCTCAAGTGGTAGTGCGCTCACCTGGCATGCGTGCGGCCGGGGTTTGATCCTCAGCACCACATACAAACAAAGGTGTTGTGTCCGCCGAGCACTAAAAAATAAAAATATTAAAATTCTCTCTCTCTCTCTCTCTCTCTCTCTCTCTCTCTCTCTCTCTCTTAAAAAAATAAAGTACAAATATGAAGACAGGAATTGATGTGAACATACTTTATATACAAACAGAGGTATGAAAAATTGTTCTGTATGTGTAATAAGAATTACGATGCATTCTGCTGTCATGTATTTAAAAAATAAAACAAATAATATTTATATGTATTGCTGAGAATCAAACTCAGTGCTTTTGCACATGCTAGCAATGTAGTCTACCACTGAGACACAACTCCAGCCCATGTAACCAGCTTTTTATACTCTCTTTGTAGTAATCAGAAACAACTTTAAAAATTGAAATTGCATTTATATCACTTTTCCTAGTACAGTAATGCATTACTAACTAAACTTATTCTTAGTATTTTTTAAAAATAATCTAATGGATGACTGTTATTTCTTTCCAGAGACTATTTTATCACTTCTTTAGGCCTTGGTGAAGGGCCTTTTTTTTTCAGAATATAGATTTCTTCTATTATCAAATGGGTCCATGCTAAGTGTGTTGAAAATAGTGATTCTAAAACTTCACACAATCTACACATTTCCAAGACTATAGAAGAAAGGGAAAGACAATATTCATAACCAAGAAACCATTTCCATTGGAAGCATAGTATAAGTGTCCAACCTGGAGTATAATCCAGGTCTTTCAGTGGTAAGGTTGTTTAAGAACCACAAACATAGGTTTTTGGGATCCTCTAAAGTACACTGAATGGCTTTAAATCACTACTCTTCTTCAAAATAAAATTTCTGCTACCTACTTAAAAATAAAGCACTATGAATGAGAAAGGTGAATGAGACATAAGTTCTGTGGAGGTACTGAAGTTGACCTTTAATTATAGTTCATAAATAGTCAAATAAGAAGGGCCTTAGGGTGGTCTCATCTTTTCCAACACATGATATGGAATACTTAGATGAACTGACATGAAATAATAAAAATGCATTTCAGGAAAGTGATGTCACAGAAATTTTCAGGGTAGAATCGTAGAAATGTGGGGAAAATATATTCATATTCATATGCATTTCTATAGAAAAAATAAGTGATAAGTACATGAGTAGGGTAAATTCAGTATGCCTCATGCATTGTAGGTTGAAGGTAATGATAAAGTAATAACTGAGGAGATCCAGAACTCTATAATTGTGGGAGACATTAATAGCAATTTAGAAAAAGAAAATATAGTTAAATCCATTTAGATTTGCCTCGGTCATCTGTTCCTCTAATGAATTTGATTCTGTCAAATGAGATTATGTGAGTATGGTTCTCTCTGAATTTATGTTTTCTCTTGTTTTTAGGATTTTGTCAGCTATGTCATGTAAAGCCCTGTCTAAACTCCCTTTGGGGATCTTTTACCTCCTGTTCTGGACTGCAGAGCAGAGATCCACCTCACTCATTCTGTGCAATGAATTGAATTTTGTAAGTCTTTGCCAACAATGGTTGGAAGAACAAGCATATTGGAGGGTCTTTCATATCCTGTAATATGGTTGTCAAACCTTGTGGGTTAAAAGGTAGTTACTTGCTATGTTAGCAACATCTTCCCTATGAGAAGGGCTTACCTATATTGTTTGGTTTGGAAGCCCCGTGAACACAGAAGAGAAGCATTTATGCTCACAAACAAAGGAATGCCAAAAGCCATTAGATGTGAGAAAATACAAAAAATAAAATCTTCTCTTAGAGCTTTCAGAGGTAAAAAGTTTATTTCTGTTTTCTATAAGAAAACTAAAATTTCTCTTTGGCCTGACAATATTTTGATGTTTTAAACTTGTTTGCAATTTCTACCTGTGTTTTGAATTCACCTATGCCTGGCTATCCCTTACCAGATAGCAACCCTCTCTAAAATTTTACTGGTGCCTCATAAATTCTGGCTCCCACTGACCCAATAACAATTCTCTCTAAATCTCAGTGGCAGCTCATAAATTCTAAGTCTGGAGCTGAATTTATTCCCTCCCTTGAAATGTTAGCCATGTAGATCCTTAACCTGCTATCTGCCTTTATATTATGATTTTCAAAATCTTGTTAGCTGTAAGTACCTTAGCACCCACCTCCTTTGTAACTTTTTGTGCTGTAAAAATATTTTCCTGAAAATCAGGGGGATGATCTCTAGCATGGGGTCTTGTAAGAGACAGTCCTGGCCAGCTTTTATCTACACAATACAATCTTGATTTAATTTGATTTAAAATTGGAGTTGGTGGTCTTTACTTTGTGTTTTGGTTTAAGATTAACCTTTTTTTTAAGTTTACTGTAAATAAAACCAAAGAACACAACAAAACTCCTGTTAATGAGCCAGGTGCATAAGAATAGTCATTCCTTACTGAAAGCACAGTATTCATTATAGAAATGATATAAAAGATCTCTCAAATATCAAGAGAGTTTAGGAGGTAGAAATTTTATTTCTTTCAGAATATAGGTAGTAAAATAGTACAAAAGACAAAATGTGAAGCATGAATATATTAAGTAATATGCAAAAAAAGTCACCAAAATATTTATTACAAAAAATCATATCTACAGAAATGGTTCAAAGAAGCTGTCTTTTTGTCAGGAATAAACATTTGGATAAGAATGGAAGTTTTGGTTCTCTTTTTAAGTAGTTTTACTCACAGTGAATTATCTTTACACTATTTCTGCATTTTACTGGTTGGAACTAATTATAATTCATATATCTTCAAAAAAGGTACTGAATGCAGAAAAATATTATTGCTCATGTTTGAATCACCTACATTATTTGATCTTTCCCTTTTTAAACCAAAAATCTGCATAAAACCATCTCTTAATAAATATCTCTATCTCTGTATATTAGCAGCAACTGAGTTATAAAATTTGCTATGATAACTTGTCTCTTCATGTACTTAAAGACTATGAATTTGCTGCTTAGCACTTAGGTATAATTCTCTATGGTGTTCTCTAGTTATTTTTGTCTCTATGTTTTATACCAAGCTCTTAGTATGTGCCTTAATTACTCTGTGTAGCAATGTAGGATTTATGTCTTATTTGTGACACTTTGTTTCCAGAACTGTGTCTAAAGGGAAATATTTACAAAATGATTATCGAGGAAAAAAAATCTATTTAATATTATATTTTATTTTATATTTATTTATATGTTTATATATACATATTTTATTATTTAGAAACACACTTTGATCTGAAACTATAGTGCTACTAGTGTACGTTAGCTTGAATTGGTTGTGAGAAACAAACTAAAAAGACATTTCTCTGTGTTGGTTGGTGATTTCTGGAACCTCAGGAACCTAGTGAATAATGGCAGAAATAAGTAACTCTCTAGTTTGAGACAGAACCACCAAACTAGATGTTTTGCTCCTGCTTTCTATCTTGATCATTGGAATCATAACTTTAAATATACATGGAGGACTTTTGGAATTCTGTACTGTTACTTCTTTTAAAAAAAATCAATGAAAGTGAAAAATAATGCAGGAAAGATAGATAATTAATTTCAAACTATTCATTTGTTAAAATAAATAATTTTTTTAAATCACCAGAAATTCTGAAAACTTAGAAAAGTTGAAAGCTTTAGAAATAGCCTAAGGCAATTTCTCTTTTCTCAGGATAGTAGACTATGATTCTCTTTTCTCAGGACAGTATACTATGTCTCCAACTCATTCCTCTATAGAATTGGACTGTGTGCAAATATGAAAAATAAGTGCTAAGATGCCCCACATGGCTTAGAAGTTTAAAATCCTGACAGAAGCTCAAATCTGCCATTTTTCTACTTTACAGAATACAAAATCTTAAATTTATAAACTTCACAAACATTTGAAGAAGTGTAATTCAAAATGACCTAAAAAATGAAAAAATCATTGAAAGATGACTCATTGAACATGAGGACTTATAATATTGAAGCCCTTATATTAAATGTCTTCTTATCATTGTCAAAATTTTCCATGTTCATATTATCAATATATTAATCAAAAATTTGATGCATTTAATAACAAATATCTAATTTCCTATTTTATTCTGTCTTTTAAAAAATTAGTAGTAATCAATATTAATAATTTAATGCTCATTCTTTTAAAGTATGAAACATATACTTTAAAAGCTATGGCTATAGCAAGTGAAAAATCCAGCCTAATTTTCATTTAAGACTGGAAGCCATCTCATCACAAAGGCATGAAAAGTTAATTTCTGCTTCATTATAAATTACCTTGATTTGTAACCTTGCTTGGAATGCATTCCAGTACCTTGAACTCATCCATGTCTGGTTTTCCCTGATGAGATAACAACCCTCGCTGAAACTTTAGTGATGACTCATAAATTCTGGCTTTCCCTGACCAAATAACAACTCACTCTGAAACTTTAGTGGTGCATCATAAATTCTGATGTTGTTATCTAAATTTAATCCCTAGGTGCTGAACCATTTAGACCATTAAACTACTACCTGCATTTGTATTATGCTTATGAAAATCCTGTTATTCGTGTAAGTTCTCAAGACACCCCCCTTTTGCAACCTTTTGTGCTATAAAACTACAGTCCTAGAGAACTGGAATGGTGTCTTCTTTTACCATGGGTTCAAGGAGAGACTGTTATGCTCAAATATGGGACCCCCAAAAGACCACCAGAGACCAAGATCGATGTAAGCACCAAAGAGATGTTTATTGCAATCTAGCTCAATCCTCCACACATACAGCAACTGGTGGCTTAGAGGCCCTGAGCCCAGGGTTAGCAGTTTTATAACTCTTTTGGAGGGCACGAACCCCACATACATCATAGCATCTCTTACCAAATCATCACACACCTTGGGAAAATCATAAACAACTGTAAAACATGATTAGCACATTCACTGGTGGGAACAAGTTGGGTAAGCGTAATTAATTAGTACAAGATGGGTATTCATTTGAACAGACTGGCTTAGGCCATAAGGGGAGTGTATGCTGAATTGTATGGTTTCCCAAAATGTTATCAACCACCATAAACTACTGTAAGGGTCATTTGGAATCCCAGGAATTTTCCCTGCTTCATGCTGATTGGTGGCTGCTAAGGGGTTGCTATGGATCCCCACCTAGCCTGACTGAGTCACAGACACCAGGCCCAGCAGATGTCGTCTGTTATTTGTAGATAAACAACTCAGCAGGTTGGGTATGAGCCTAGGAGTGCTCTGTGTGTCTTTCCAAGGACAAGCGTCAAGCCCCCTTCCTTCAACAGTGTTTGCACTGAGGTAGAGGCTGGTTTCTCACCTTATACCTTATGGTTTTTTTATGTATTTTTTTTAGCTGTAGCTGGACACAATACCTTTATTTCACTTATTTATTTTTATGTGGTACTGAGTATTGAACCCAGGGTCTTGCACATGGGAGGTGAGCACTCTACTGCTGAGCCACAGTCCCAGCCCCTTATGTCTTATTTTTATTGGGCATTTTTACTTTAGGGGGTTTCTTCCCAGTTCAAACTTCAATCTGTCACCTAAAAAGAACAGAGATCAATCAATCAATAAATAAAATTTTATAATTATTGTTATCATTTTATATTAATTCCTGAATAATATACAAGCATATGTAATTCATAAACTGAAATAACTTTATATGTAAGTTTAAATTTAAATTAGTTTCCACTTATGGGAAAACAACCTTGTCTTAAAAATAACAGCAGCCTGAGACACTGGGGTACATTTCTCAGAATAAAAAAAAAAAAAAAAAAAAAAAAAACAGCACTCAGTGACCTGAGATTCTAGCCCTTATTCTTGCCTGGATTGGATAATATTCCCTGTCACTCAAAAAAGGGCTCACTTCTCTCAGATCCAATGTTCATGATCTGAAGTCCCTTCCAATCAAGAGAATTTTGTGGGAACTGTCCAATCCTGTGTGTCATAAGGGAGTAGGAGGGTGGGCTTTCGCTTCTTATCTCCTGAGTCCTCCATTTTTGCCATCTGTAGTCTCATACTTTAGAGTCACAGGTTGTTCTGCTATGCAGGAACTGAGGATCCCAAGTAGCCCTACTTCTGAGAACCATGAAATGGTGAGTGTGCATTGGCCTAGCAATGGAGGCTGGGGGAGGAAGACTATTGGAACCACAAGACTGGCTGTGTTGAAAACAGGAGCTAGCAGATTGGGACCTTGGGCAGTCTCTGGAGTGTGCAGGCTTAAGTCCTCCACTGGGCCACTATGTCCTAAGTCCTACTGGCCAACCAGATGGGGAACATGTCACTGGCAGAGACTCTTTGCTGCCTTCCTTAAGCTCAGAGGGCATCCTCAGAATCTGCATAAAATACTATGTGGCAGGTGTGTTCCTGCAGCCCAGTGTCTTACCAGATGCTGGAGATTGACAGGTGAAATAATTATCAAAATCAAATCTCCAAGGGCAATTTTCCTGCAGGAGAGGGGCTGTCATTTTGTCATTATGGTACCTAATTTCCTTTTGGGCTAGCTAATTTTCATTTTGACATTCTTTTATTTTTACTTTCTTCATTATTATTATTTTGTAAAAGTTAGGTGAACTCAGGGATACTTTACTACTTAACCATATCCTTGGAAGTGGAGCCAGATTTACAGATAGGTAGTTAGTGTATTTAGGTAAATTGGGTCTAATAGCCAGTAAGATCAAGAATGAACACCATATTGAGGATGGAGTCAAGAATAAGGGGAATTGAAAATGTCCCCAAGGCCCTGAGCCCATCGCAAGGAAATTTTAATGAAGCAGCTCACAGCAAACATGAGGATGCTAATCCAAAAGCCCTTCCTGACCATATTACTCCTTCAGCCCACCTGTCCTCCACACTTTGGGTCTTCCCACCTACATTCCAACACTGCAAGATAACAGAACAAAGGACAGGAATGTGATAGAAATGAGGGATAGCCGAAGGAAGACCTTAGCTATAAAAAAGCTAAAAGACCTTAGTTTAAAAAAAAATACCTTTCATGGATTCTACCTCTTTGGCCCCCCTTTTTCTTCTTGGGAGAAGTCTTTTCTACTGTCCTTTAATAAAGCTTCTACTTTTCGCTCTAAACCTGCCTTGGCACAGTTCTCTGGTGTTATACTTCAGCATTTGGGAAGCAAGGACTCTTCACCCATAAACAGCCCTAACAGGTTTAAATTTATTTTGAGAAAGGCCCTAGCTAAGTTGCTGAGATTATTTTTGTTATGGTTTGATTTATCTAGAATTTTCTATTGCAATAAAGCATACTGTTTTTACATATATATGTGTTCATATGGGGATCTTATTTATATTGTGATTCTTTGATGATTATTGTAATATTATAATTTCAGAATATCTATGAATAGTAGGTCATGATAAGTTCGTTTTTTGCTCTTATAATTGAAAAGGTTTTTGACTAAAGTTACATATAACTTTGTAGATGAATTTTTAAAATTTATGCTTATTGCATTATTGCTGAATTTAATAGTCAGGTTTATTTTGACATAACCATAAAACATGGAATATAATTTGCCCCCCTTAGGTATCCAGTAGTTCCCTTTTGCTATTCTCCTATTTTCTTCTATCTTATATTTATTTGTCATTTTTTAAAAAATTATTGCTTTATAGAATACACATAAAAGTAGACTTCATGTGATATGTTCATATCTGTACATAGAAATTTGGTGAGATATATTGTTTAATTTGAAAGAAAATTATCATCTTTATAATGATGAGTTTTATCCTCTGTACATGGGATGTATAATTCAGTCTTTTATGTGCTTTTTGTGACTTTCATTTTCTCATAATTTTTACATACTTAGTTTCTAAAAATGTACACATATGAAATACCACTTGCATAAGGCACCTATGTAAAATTTATGCATAGTGTTTTATGTTCTTTGTAAACTGGATATATTATGGAATGTAACTGGCTCTAGTTACCAATTTTCCTACAGATTATTATTTATCTCTTCCATGATCTATATTGTATTGAGCCGTGTCCTTGGGCTTCAAGTGTTTGGGTGAGTACCATTGAGTACTTATATGTTATTATGATCACATATGCTCTAATTTCAGTAAGTCTCTGTGATGGGGAGTATCATGTATACTCAATAGCAAACTAGTTTCCACAAATAGATACTAATTTAAACTCCTTTTGAGTTAATGATTATTGATTTGTTTTAAATGTTTATCAATATTACTTAATTTTTCCCATGATGGGTTTTTTTTGTATTTCTTAAGTTTCTAAAGTTTTTGAATTTTATACTTAATAAACATTCTCATGTATAAATTTGTAGTTCAAACTTCTGTCATTTATATCTTTTTGGCTTAAAAGATGAGAAAAGAATCTAAAAATGCAGCTAGCGATTGATTTCAAGAAAAAGAAAAAGTTTTAAATTATTTTTTTAAATTGACATTTTTCTTTCCTCATCTTTTATTATAGATTTTTTTGTATGATTGTAAAGGTAGGTTATTTAAAGTGGATTCCAGGGCTTATCTTTGTTAATTACTACAGGAAAAATAAATAAGAAATTTCTCTACACTATGGCTGCATGAAAGTGATTAAATTTCTTTAAAATTATATGGTAATAAAATTGTTAAATGACATATTTACTAAACATCCACTCATTAAAATTTTTTTCTGTAATATTTTTGGCAGTGAATCATGAACTCTATTATCTGGATTTTGGAGTTTAATATAAAATCATATGGAATAAAATTTGGCCACTCCTATAAAAATTTATACATAATTTGTTGTTTACTTAATGACATGTTGTGGAGATAGCAACTAATGAACATATTTATTTTTAGAAATACTTACTTTTTTCCTTTTCAGTTTCTAATAAGCCTTTTAGATTTATTTCCTTACTGAGTCACTCAGGGCCACTGATGTGTTTTTTTTTTTTTTTTTCCATTTTGTAATCTCCAGGCATTTACCCTTCTAAGAAATCTGTCTTCTGAGCTCTGTTTCTGAAGATTTTCTTAAAATGACAGAAAAAAAAGTATTTGTGTTGCCCCTGAAATGTATTCTCAATGCACTCTCTTCAAAATGGAGAGAAAATAATATTTCCCTAGACTGACATCCCTGTGTCAGGAGCTAAATATAAATTGATGATCTTTGAAGAAATTTCTACAATTCTGTCTCTGGGTAGTTTTCTCTTGTCTGCTGAATTGCCATTTAGTATCCACATACACATGTTTTTTCATATACTATGTGAATAATTTTAGAGGGTACAGATGAATAATGCTCTTCATGGACGCTATGAATACCTGTGTGTTCTGTAGTGCACAGCTGAGAAAGCCCTGGGAGACACTGTGCAGATTCTAGTTGGTTAACCATTATCTGCCACTCACATGAATTTTCTTTCAAAAGCTTGTATTAATCTTTTCACTTTAGGCATCCATGTCATCCACATTCCCAAGTATAAAAGTTTGAATCTTTCTTTTCTGAACTCCAGGTTCCATTTCTTTTATGGTTCAATGTGGTGCAAATAATTATGGTTTTTGTCTTTCTTTTACACTGTGTTTCTAATAAAAAAGTTCTCTGCTTCAAGCCAATATTTTCCATGTTTAGCTATGTTTAGAAAATGACATAGAAAATTGTATGTAATAATTTATAAAGGAGAGGTGAGAATACTTCTTTCTTGTATTCCCCTTCCTTAGAAACTGAACCAGAACTATGCTTGGCCTTTTGAAGGGGGCACCATAACCAATCAGATATATAGAAAAAATGTTGATTGATTGTATTTTCTCTTCTAAGAATTCTCTGTTCAGATTCTTGGCCCATTTCATGATTGGGTTGTTGTTATTATTATTATTATTATTATTATTATTATTATTATTATTATCATTATCATTATTTGCTTAGCTTTTTGAGTTCTTTGTGTACCCTAGAGATTAGTGCTCTATCTGATGTGTGATGGATAAAAAAATCATTCTAGGATGTAGGCTCTCTCTTCACCTCACAAATTGTTGCTTTTGCTGAGAATAAACTTTTTAGTTTGATCCCATCCCATTTATTAATTATTTGTTTTAATTCTTATGCTATAGGTGTCTTATTAATCAATTTGGGGCCTTATCCCACATGATGAAGATTAGAGCCTGCATTTTATTCTGTTAGATGTAGAGTCTGGTTTAATTCTGAGGTTCTTGATACACTTTGAGTTGAGTTTTCTGCATGGTGAGAGATAATGGTTTGTTGAAGAGGCTATCTTTTCTCCAGTGCATGTTTTTGGCACCTTTGTCTAATATATTATAATTGTAATTTTGTGGATTAGTCTCTGTGTCCTCTATTCTGTACCATTCGTCTACCAGTCTTTTTTTTTTTTATTGCCAATGCCATGCTGTTTTGTTACCATTGCTCTGTAGTCTAGTTTAAGGTCTGGTATAGTGATGCCACCTGCTTCACTCTTCCTGCTAAGGATTACTTTAGCTATTCTTGGTCTCTTATTTTTCCAGATAAATTTCATGGTTGCTTTTTTTATTTCTATGAGGAATGCCATTGGGATTTTGATCAGAATTGCAGGAAATCTGTATAGTGCTTTGGTAGCATGGTCATTTTGATTATATTAATTATATTAATTCTGCCTATTCGTGAGCAAGGTACATCTTTCCATCTTCTATGGTATTTTTTTTTTTATTTTTTTTCTTTAGGGTTCTGTAGTTTTTCTTGTTTACATCTTTCACCTCTTTCATTAAGTTGCTTCCCAAGTATCTTATTTTTTCGAAGTTATTGTAAATGGGGTAGTTATCTTCATTTCTTTCTCAGAAGATTTTTCACTAATATACAGAAATGCCTTTGATTTATAGGTGTTGATTTTATATCCTGCTACTTTGCTAAATTTATTTACTACTTCTAGATGTTTTCTGGTGGAGCTTTTTGAGTTTTTTAGGTGTATAATCATATCTGGCATTTGCAGGTAAATGGATAGCATTGGAGAAGATAATGCTAAGTGATGCTAGCCAATTTCAAAAAAAAAAGGCCAAATGTTTTGTCTGATATAAAGAGGCTGACTCATAATGTGGTAGGGAGGGGGAGCATGAGAGAAATAGATGGATTCTAGATAGACCAGAAAGGTGGGAAGAAAAAAAGGGGGCAAAGGATTAGCAAGGATGGTGGAATGTAATAGAGTTCATCATCAAAAGTACATGTATGAAGACACAAATTGGTATTACCATACTTTATATACATCCAGGGATATGAAAAATTGTGCTCTATACATGGAATAAGAATTGTAATGCTTCTGTTATCATTTATTTAAAAAATTGAAATAATATGAAAAAAATGTTTATAAATTATATATATTAAATATGTGCATGTTATACATAGAATATATATATATATATATATATATATATATATATATATATATATATATATATATATATATATATATATGTTTATGTTTAGATCTAGGAGAAAGCAAGTCTCTTTCCTGAATTTTAAAAAATCAATTAATTTATGAATTTGTTATAATTTGCTATTAGAGCAGAATGCAATTCACTTCATAGTACACAAGTGGAGCACAAAATTTTATTTCTCTTATACAGAAAGTATAATTACAAAACCCATGTAACTCTGTGTACAAAATATTTCCATCTCATTCCACCATCTTACTTACCTCTATACCATTCACCAACACCTCCCTTCCCTTTGTCTTATTCAAAGTTTCTTCATTTCTTCCATGCTTCCTCCCACTTCACTCATTGTGGATCAGCATCCACTTAGCAGAGTAAACATTAGGTCTTTGGTTTAGTGGATTGGTTTACTTTCTTTAACATGATATTCTCCAACTCTATCCATTTACTTCCCAATTCCATAATTTTATTCTCTTTATGCTCAGTAATATTTCACTGTGTATATAGACCATGTTTTCTTTATCCATTCATCTCTTGAAGAGCATATAGATTGGTTCTATAGATTACCTATTGTGAATTATTTTGCTATGAACATTGATGTGGATATGCCACTGTATTATGCTATTTTTAGCTCTTGTTGGTCTAAACTGAGGATTGGGATAGCTGGATCAATTTGGGTTCCTTTCCACGTTTTCTAAGGAATCTCCTTATTCTTTCCAAGATTGGTGTCACCAATTTAGAGTCGTCACCAATTTGAGGGTGCTGTTCCAAAAATACATCTACTTTATTAGGAATATTTTAAATACATAATGGTGATTTTCACATAGTGGAAATTATGGGTTATACTATAAAATTAAATTTTTACTATTTTTTATATGAATTCTAAAAAATAATTAACTTTCCACCCCATATAATTTTAATGCTCAATCTGTTTCCATACAACAGAAGTTAACTGAAATTTTACGGGATTTTCACTGTATTATTTTCCTCCATAAATAATATATTTACATATATAATCTACAAATTCAAAAGGCCTCATATGCAAGTTTAAATGCAAATGCTTTTCTGGGTTGGCTGGATTTTACTTCTCCAAGGATACCTAGCCTTAAATTAGCTGCAGCCTCAAAAGAAAAAAAAATAAATGTACAGACAAGACCCTACAATTGTGACATCATTTATTTTTAGATTTGATGTTATCTCCTGTCACTCAAAAAACTCACTAGGCTCAGATTGAGCATATGATGACATAAGTTGTGTCCAATCAGGAGCCCTTATATAAGCATTGTCCAATCTACACATATTCAGTAAAGAGAAGCAAGTTTTGACCATCTGGTGTGAAGCCTGCCAGTGTGAGTATCCATTTCTAGTCTCTCTCACTTATGTTCAGTGAACCTGATTTTTGCTCCTGTATAGGTACTGTGTGATTTATAGAGAGGACACTTGGTTCCTAAAAATACAGTAAATGATGAGTGTGCAGTGAAATCCTGAGACTGGATGGTGAGTCTGGTTGAAACTGGCTGCACTTACTATGGTGGGAACTGGCAATTGTTGGCTAGAATCCCTGGTGTAATCTTTGGTTTCTCCGGTCCTGTGTCTTCTTCTGAGAAAGGTCAGCCATGAATCTCCACTGGCCAGTCAACTGGACCATATATTAACAGTAGACCCTGCAAGTCCTATAGTATTCTATAGAATATCTTCATCCCCTACTTTAAATTCTATTTGAGATCATTTGTGGCAATATTTCCAAATCTTCTCAGATTGTGTTATGGATTCTGGAGTCAGGACATCATCACAATCACAACTCCATGTATTTTTTCCTCCAGGAGAGGGATGAGATACTCTATAGGTATCTCAGTTTTTCTTTACTCCTGAATTCATTCTCCTTCTTTTTGGATTTGTGGTATTGTGGATTAAGCCAGAGGTACTGTACCATTTAGCTACATACCTGGTATTTTTTTTTTATCTCCAGACAGTTGCTGAGTGTGATTTTAAATTTGTGTGCCAGTATTGTGAGTTGTATTTATATACAAAATCTTAGCTTACTGTTCAATGACAACTTCCCCCTTCCCAGTATTATCAGTTACATTTTTGCAGTATTATCAGTTACTTTACCCATATTATATTTCAAATGAACATGGTATTTTCAATTGTTATACCAAAAACTGGATGAGACTTTTAAAATAATCTTTTTTTTTTCCTCTGGGTGCAATGATACATGCATATTAATTCCAGAGAGTCAAGTGGCTAAGTAAGAAAGATTGCAATTTCATGGTAAGCATCAGGAACTTAGGTAGACCAATTAGACAATTAGAAAAACCTGTCTCAAAATTTTAAAACATGGCTGGGTATGTTGCCCAGAATTAACATGCTCCTGTTTCAAATCCCCAGTACCATGGATAAAAATCAAAAGCAAAAATTTTGTTGTTGTTGTTTATGAGCATTTTACATGATTGAAAAGTAAAGAAGAATCCTTTGATCTTGGAAAAATCATGTGTTTCTATTCTTTCTTTATGTCTCCAAGGGCAGTCAACCTATCAGAGTGTCTTCATGCTCAGATTTTCTTTTGTGAAATGTATATGAGAGCATTCTCATTCCCTACTCTGGTATTTTCCTGGAACTGTGTTTCAGAACGTATGTAATATGAGGATCCCACACCTGTCAAATCTAATGCCTCTCATAAGTCCAGACCAGTATTAGGGGCTTATTTTATTCAAAAGCAGTATAAATGTAGATAGTATAGTTTCTCAAGGAAGTAACTGAGAGAACTCTCAACTTCCATTTTTTTTTAATGTCCACTAATTTTATTGTCTAGCACAGTGTTTCTTTCTACCATATCAATACACTTGGAGTACTATGTACTATTCCACTTTTTGAGAGTTGCCATTCTAACAGATGTGCTAATGCAGAAGATCTTATAGTTGGCCTGTGCACTAAAATTCTGATGTAAGCTTTTTAGATTCCAGGGTGCCTTATGCTCACTGGAAAAAAAAGATATACACCTATATTAGAAATAAAGAGGTATCTGTGATTGTAACCATATTTTTTCCATAATATTTGAGATTTTAGCCCATTAGAATGTTTGCACACCAATGTGAAACCACTCCTTTTTGATCTAGGGAGATTTGCACCTGCACAGTTACCAGAGCTTTCAATGCTCTGAGGTTTCAGATATAGTCTATTGAATGGAAAAAGTTAATATCAGGAAAAATTACTTACAGAAAGAATTGGTTAGTTCTGGTGTTATTAGTAAAGTGAGCTGGGTGAGAGAGCTGAGGAAGTGCTAAACTGACACTTCGGTTTTCAGTGGTGGTCTGTATTTCCCTGTTAATTTTTTGGTACTGTCTAGATAAAAGTTGAACTGTCAACAACAGCTCTTTGCATTTTTAGAGAATGTTGGCAAATCCCTCTAAGGGATTAAGGGGTTTCCTTAAGATTTAACATATTTTTCACTCTAGTCTAATGGAATAAAGCCCATGGATCTTGCATGACCATAGAAAACCACTTATTTTTCCCTCTGGAGTTGATACTCATGTATATCTTATTTCTTCCTCTCTGTGTACAGATAAATTAGCATTTAAACTACAGGCAATTTAGAGTTAAATAATATATTTCAAAACCAAATCAATCTTCCTTTATTTATATTAACACTGGATTTGGGCATTTTGTTCCAGTAATTTTGCATATTGCTCAAATCAGGAAAATCTTCAAGTGCATTCTACTTATCTCTTGGTCGAAATATATATTTTTTCTTTTTTCCAATGTGTGTGCCCCTAATTCCTTTACAGTTTTAAGAAGGCCTCGAAACAGGAGTAAATATTTATTTGGTGTATTCATAAACAGAGGGAGGCTTATATTCTGCTTTTATTTTTATTTTATTTTTAAAATTATCTCTTTATATCTATGGTTTGGTGGATGCTTGTGTATAATTCCAGTGTCACACACATTCTGCACACAAGTCCCTACTTGTGATCTGTGCCTATGGTTCTAACATCTACATTGAGGTTGGATTGAGGTTGAAATGAATACCATTTTTCACTTATATTAAATATTTTATTGATATGTTTTGATTTATATACTTATTATACTTAACAATAAAAAGATATTTGCCTACATATGAATTTCCCTATGTAGTTTTCCGTATTGTGATTTCTTTATCTTAAAATTACTACACTGTTGCAATATAATAACATGTATTAGTGTCAGGAAATAATCACTAGTACATTTGCTCTTATATATGAGAGAGTTCTTGGCTAATTTTGTATACATTTAAATTTCCAGGAAAATCTTAGAAGATTTTGCTTTGATTTCTTGTTTAACAAAAACTAAAGCATGGTAAAATTTTGACCAGTTATTATTATAGGTTAACTTGGGAAAATGGTCATTTTTACAATAGATTTATCCTTTGTAAATATGTTAAATATTTGAGTCTTTTATATGCTTTTCTATATTTTTATTTTCTCAAATATTGCATATTCATTTTCTAAATATACTTGCATCTGAAATGCAATATTCATGTGACATTGGCATAAAACATACATGGTATTTTGTAGTTTTGTCAAACTGAATATAATACATGAACAATAATTCTAGTTCTTTGAATTTACTATTTATAAAATTTAAAAATTATTTCTTTCTCTGTAACCATGCCCGTTGGTTTCAACACTGGAGGAATATGGCTGTATTCTCATATGTACAGTTGTTTTAATTTTAGTCTCTGTTTCTTGTGTTGGTACATCATATACATTTGATTACAAAACAGTTTGTACAAATGGATAATAAAAGCTTAAATTATTATTTCCCACTTTTATGAATGCATTCATTCCACATATTCATCAATACTATTTAATTCATCTATATGATGTGATTTTATTCAATGTTACCAAATTTCTAAAGATTTTGAGTTTTTATGGTTATTGAACACTTAGATATATCCTTTTAAAAGTGTCTCTTCAAAAATTTATTCTGCTTTTCTTTTGCAGTCTGTTTTATATTTTGTTTCTTGATTATATGAGGAAATTAGATTTTTTTTACCTTGTCACTTTTGTACATTTAATGTAATAATTTGATTAATAGATTTTTTATTAATATTTTGTAATTCATAAATTTACACATATTATATTGTATAATTTTGAAAACAAAAACTTGTTTTTCTTTTGTGATATTAGGGATCAACCAAAGTGTCGTATTTCTGAGCATATTCTCAATTCTGTTTTAAATTTTATTTTCAGATGAGGTTTGCTCAATTTCTTCAGTTGGCCTTAAATTTTCAACTTCATTTCTTAGACTCCAGAATAGAAGATATTTCAGGTGTGCACCACCATATGCACCCTATCTTTTGTATGAAAACTTCTGAGCTTTGTACTTTCTTATATATTTCAGTACTATTTATTAATAACTTATATTCAGAATTTAAAGTCAAAATATGTTGTAATATTTAATGAGTGAAGGCATAAAATAGCATTTTATTATCACACTGTTTTTCCCAATATGCGAGCATGGTTCTTTGAAATGAATACCATTTTTTTCTCTTCCCTGCACTGTAATCTTCATTATGTATCACTGCCTAAATAACAAGAGACTTATAAAGAGTTTTGTTGTTCTGGTTTTCTGTAGTTCCACCATTTATTTTATTATGAGGTTTACTCTGATTGATTTAATTTCATAACATCAATCATGTGGCATCATGGTAGTTTGGTCAGAAGGAGACTTTATCTACAACAGTGGATATACCAAATATCTTAGCCATGTACTAGTCTATACCATCTAGATTCTTGTCATTACACTCAGAGAATTGGAAAATTGCAGAAGATTCTTAGGAGAAATTTTCCAGAGTGTATTTCCATCAAGTGAGAAATTAGTATATAGGCATATTTTTGCAATTATAAACTGTATAATTGATATATTTTTATTTGTTGAATTTTCAAATTTGCTAGTGCTTTTTAAATTGTATCTGCTTTTTATTTATTTGTACTGAAGATTGAACTCAGAAGTGCTTAACCATGAAGCCACATCCTCAGTCCTTTTTTTATATTTTATTTAGAGACAGAGTCTTGCTGAGTTGCTAAGTGCTCACTAAGTTGCTCAATACTATATATATATATATATATATATATATATATATATATATATATATATATATAATATTGTCTTAGAACTTATGATCTTTTTTTATCCTCCTCAGTCACTGGAACTAAAATTATCTATCACTAGACCTGGCTCATTTGCTTTTTAAAAGCACCAACATGGATATTGCTAACTCTCTCTCTGCTATGTTCATCTTTAATAGCTTCTAATTTTGCTCATTTTTTAAAGATTTTCTTACTTTTAGTTTATAAAATTTACTTTTTATTGGGATGGATGATTTGATAATAAATTCTAGTCATTTTACGGCTTAATATTTTTTGTATGTTTTATTTCAACCTCAGGTTTAGATGAATTTCATTTTTTTAGCTGTATGGAGGTCTAAGTGAAACATAATAACCTGTATGGATATTGTTAAATAAATGGAACCACAATTTTGCCCATTTTTTGACTGTACAGTATATACCCAAAGAACATAAAATCAGCATACTACATTGAAACTGTCACATTAATATTTATAGCAGCACAATTCACAATAGCTAAGCTATAAAGCCAACCATTCCATGATAAATGGGTCCATTCAGTGATGACAGGATAAAAAATTGTTGCTTTATGCTATGTACACAATAAACTATGAATCAGCCATAAAGAAGAATGACTTTATGATATTTGTCAGTAAATGGATGAATCTGGAGATTTTATTGCTAAGTAAAACAAACCATTTCTTTAAAACCAAAGGTTGAAAGTTTTTGCTGATATGTGAAATCTAAAGCTCATAAAGCGTAAAAGGGTAAGAAAGAAAATCAGTAGATTTCACAATGGTAAACAATGAATTAACAAATAAAAGGGAAGGGGATGAAAATATTAAAGATATATATATAAATCCTACCATGATAGCCACCAACAAGAACAGGATTTTATTTAGGATAAGATATATCCTATGCTTGCATAATGTCATAAAAATTGATTTTACAATCAGGTAGAATTAGGAAGAACCAATAAAATAAAAAAACAAATTATATTTGTTTGAAAAGCTATATGTATGTTCTATTATTAACATCATACAATATATACATCAAACAAAGTTTTTATGCATATGTATATATTATTTTGTATGTTATAAATTGTTAAAATTATAAAAAGGAAAATCCAAACAGGATTGCTTTTGCTATTTTTTATATTAATAACATGCATAAGTACCATAAAATGTTTGAACTTAAATTCACTGTTAAATATTTCCATTAAGTGGTCTGTCTACCTTGTTAAATTTCAAAATTTCTCTTATACCATTGTTAGAGTTCTCACTACATATTCAGAAGAGCCAGCTCCATCAGAGAAATTACAAATAAGATTCTACACTTTAGTAAATCTCTGATTAGTGGTTGTACAATTAAAATTTGAGGATTCCCTTTTTTAATTACCATAATTTTCTCATCTGAAAAATATGTATATTTTAGATCATAATATTTAAAAATTACAAAATATGTATTTTTGTAGTAATGTCTGAGTTTCATATTGTGTTTCATAAATGTGGATTATATATATTTTTTTGAACTTAAATCACTTTATCTGCAGAAGTAGATAATAGTATCATTGTGTTCCAAAACCACCTACATGATAGTCTACTAACTCTCATTTCAACTTCGATTACCTTACAGACTGTGCAAAAGTTCATGTGGTCAATGTGTTATTTATTTACATATTCTTATTTCAGGTACCGTTAACATTCAGGGATATAGCCATTGATTTTACTGAAGAGGAGTGGGAATGCCTTCAGCCTGCTCAGATAAACTTATATAAAGATGTGATGTTAAAGAACTATAGAAACTTTGCCTTCCTTGGTAAGTTTAATTTTCCTTTAAAATTTTTAATTAATAATTATTATTTAATTTTCTTATCTTGTATCTTCTGGGAACTTCTCAATAAGAATGAGTTTTAGATTTGTGTTTCAAAGAAAAAGGGCATTTTTATATAGATATTTTACTCTTTAATATATATTATTTTGCACGTTAATCTTTCTCTTTCTCAGTGTGTTATACATCCTTCACTTTAGATAAATAGTACCTAGCATGATTTAGTGATGTAAACTATTGTAGCCTACACATAGCAGGGGACAGAGTTGAGAAGTTCAAATGGAGAAAACCAAACTAAAAAATGTTGAAAGACTAGTTATTCAGCAGAAAACAATTTTCAGAAGCTTAGCTTTATTTCTTTTGATTTTAATCATTGAACACATACTGCCCTACATTTATTAAATTTTCAAATTCTTTGTACTCTTCGGTTTTCTTCTTCACTGATGTCCCAGTTCATTCAGATTAACCATCAAAACTTACCTTTTGTTGTGAGGGCCAGCATAATCAGTTACAAATCTTGTGAGGAAACCTGTAAAGAAGCTAACAGAAGAGAGAGACACATCACAGTAAAAAGAAATAAGGAAAAAAATACTGGCCACTCCTCTTCATGGCTGCACATAGTATACTCCAGAATTACATAGCTTCTGTTACCATGACTACATTCTAACCTAGTGTTATTTTAACCCCAAGTGCTAGCTAACCATGATAAGGTACAGTTACTACAAACATAGAGCCCTTTCTCCCTAACGACATTACCAGAGAAACTAGATAGTGCACCTGTAGAGTTGTCTCAATAGCTTCAGGGAGAAACTGCTAGGCATTACTAATTGTGGATATCATGGTGCCAGTTATCATCACCCCCACACTTTCCTGTCTATTTCTAAGGTCAGAATACCTACAGTCTTCCCTCTTTTTAAAGGCCTTTTGAATAAATAATATTACTTATCTTCTTAATGCTGGTGGGTGCAAAAAATAAGGCACCTATAGACAATAGCAAGTGCCAACATCAGTAAATATCCACCTATGAATATTTTTTGACACAGATGAAATTGAATAAACATGAAATTATCCAATCCATCAAGTCTAAACATCAATCATCTTGTTGGATCTTATTAATGATATCTTTAAGGTAATTGAACCCTTTTCAAATAAAATTACTATTATCACTTAAATTGAAGGAACACATGTTATTAAACTTTGAATATCCATTATGGTGTAACAATACCAGACAATCAATTGCAGCATGAATGTCAAGTATGGCTTGACAAGGTTGTTTTTGTTCTTTATTAAGCATATTAACGGCCATGGAGGCATGGCTAATACTTTTTATGATAGCATAAGTGAGTTTCATAATAGTTTTCTAAGCCCATAGGGCTAGTCCAGGGAAACCCTATAAAGAGAATGCAAAACATCAAATTTTGCCTTAGAGAGAAGGTTTACTGAATTATCACAGTTTTTATCAAGAGGACTAGCTCTTTAATAAACAAATTTCACAGGATGGTGACCTATTAAATACTATGATAAGGAAACAGTTATTCTGCTAAGACAACAAAGAATACCATGAGATATTTTTTCAGGTATATAACAATTCCATTCAAGTGAGACAAGATATTGTACTGGGTTATAGAAGTCCAGGATCTGTCAGTACTGAATTTCCCATAGCTGGTGTAAAAAAACAGAGCAACATTATTATTAAGACCAAAACATTTACAGAGTTTTGTCTGAGTTTAGCAACCAAAGCAGTAACTAATTTATCCAAAGTACATTCTAACCTATTTGAGCCAACATCTTTTGAGCTGAGGCTGGTAATGGTTTTATATCTCCCCAAGTACCTGGAAATAATTATAGTATCATGGGTTCCTCTTATAATGTTTCTCCTCATTTGAGGAGAATGATTATTCTCTTCTTTGAAGGGACTCTTCTCTTCCAGGGTTAAATGAAACTTGTGAATCAGCTTAGAAGTCCTTGATTTACATGTATAATTGCTATATTTCATACATCAAGCTAGAGTCCAAACAGGACATGTTGACATAAGTGTAGCAGTGTATGCTTTTCCCCAGGTGATCAAAGGCATAGGATCTCATCATGCTGGTCAGGTGGAATCTTATATATTGCATACTTTATTTTGGTAATGACTTTTTCAGAATAGAATGTCTATTCAATGCAGATGACTAACTATGAGTATAAACATTATGTTGTATATTGAGCATAGTAACAGTAAATAAAACAATATTTAATGCATATTAAAATGAGAGAGGCTATATCTTTGTTTGTATGTCTCTGTTTTAAAAGGCAAGTATTAGGATACAATTTGCTCACTCAAAAAATCTTGTCCAAAAAGATTATGAGAAATTTTATTATTTAAAACTATATCTCATTGATTAAAAATTGTGCAAAATGATGAGATGCAAAGGCAGGGTCATTACCTATCTTTAAACAAATAGGGCTTCAAGGAGCAGATCATGCTTGGTTTCTCTCCATGCTCTCTGTTGGAATTGACTTGGCAGATTTTTTTTTTTTTAGATTCAATTCTATTAGTCAATTTTTTCTTTTGTTTTGTGTCTTGCAACAATGCATTAATAATCATAAATATTTTGAAGTGAATACCTCATTATACTTTTACTTTGTAAGCTGTTTTCTATATTTCTTATTTTTTTATTTTTATTAATGATTTAATTTCTGGAACATGCTTGGATTCGTTTCACACTTCTCTTTATATATATATATATATATATATATATATATATATATATATATATATATATATATATATATATTTATATATATCTTCCCTTTATATATCCTACAGGTTTTTAATTATTACAGTATTTCACAAGTTGCTTAGACTTGTCTTAACCTTAGTCCTGTTTGATAAGGCTCTCCCATATTGGTAGAATTTCAGCTTTGCACACTAGGAATCCCCCTCTCATTTAATCTTAAGGAATTATTCACATACACGATTTGTGCCTAATTATATTAATATTTTTTGTCTCAATTTTACTCTCTAAACTTTCTTTAAATAGTTATTTAGAGTTTATTGAGTAATTAATAACTGTCAATATCCTAATATTCAGTTCTTAAAGTTTTTTTTTTCTTCTTTTGTTAATTGGATTAAGCCATGCTTCTCTTTCTTTATATTGCTGTACTATTTTTTATTTGTTCATTAAAGGAGTCAGCAGTAGATTATATAGTCCATTTTGGGGAAAAAAGTATAAAAATATTTAAATAAATAAAAATACACAAGAACAGTGCTGTATCCTTGTAATATGTGAGAATTGAGAGGCCATCCAAAATTACTTCATTTTTGAGGGAAGTCGCAGAAATTTAGAAACAGCATGACTCAAACAAATTTTAAAAAATTGTGTTGTAGTTCAGGGATATAGAATTTTGGGGGTTAATCTCAAGCACCACATATGAAAAATTAACAGTTGGATGACCTAAAGATTCAGAAATGCCAGTACTAAATATGTATCTATGAACAATTAAAATAGCAAATTGAAGTGATACCTCTGCTTTTGTGATTAGTGCAAACATTGTTCTAAGTATTAAAGCTAGGGACTCAATGTGTGTGCCCATCAATGATCAAATGAGTAAAAATATTGCACTTATATACAATTATTATTTAGTTATGAAAATATTTGTTCTCATAGTTTTTTAAAAAATACATGCAGGACTTTGCATTAAGTGAAATGTGACAGGCAGGGATTAAGTTGCAGGAACATTTGATTCGCATCTGGAAGTCAAAATTTAAGTGAGAAAAATTGTGCTCACCAGGTACTGTGTTTTTTGTATGGTTGATATTATAGTCAAAGTCTCAGTATTTTAATTTTATTTATTTATAATATTATAATTAATATTATAATATTTATTAATATTATTTATATTATTTTTTATTTTATTGAGCTTAAGAGGGTTAAGAGTTTTTTTTTTTTTTTTTTTTTTTTTTTTTTTTTTTTTTTTTTTACCAAATGTTGAGTGTATTATGTTCTTCATTAATACTACTAGTAGAAGGAATACAATACCTTGTAAGACAAAACTGATATTTATATTAAATAATGATTTTGTTAATCAGTTCTGTTTAGTCATTTTATCTTTTATATATAGTATGAAATACCATGATACATTTAGTAAATAAAGTAGTATTTGTCAGTGAAAAAAATCATCATATCAAATTAATTTAAAAATATGAAAATCAATTTATTATACTTGATTGTCAACTGTTGACTTCAGCCAAGTATTATGGCATATGCTATGCCAGGTTTTTATAGTCTTTTAAAATGTTTTTATGGAAAATTTTAGAGACATATATGTGTATATTTCTTAGTAAATTTTTTGTTCATATTTCTTGTTAAGAGTCCATAGCCTCTTTACCCTTATTGACTATTTGTGGCATTATCACACAAAATCTGCCAGTTATTTTCACATCTCTATGTCATCTTAGAAAAAAACCAGTTTTTGGACACTCTTTGAAAAAGCCACAAATGTTTGAATATGTTTTACATTTCTCTTATTCTACTGAGAGTAAAAGTAGCTGGTAGATATTTCCTAAATATGTAATGCTATATTATGAAGAACAAAAAGCTGTGGATGATAAGAGTAACATACTTTCCTTGTCTTTATTATAATACTCTTCTTAATGATGTACTCCTCTTGGATACTGTGGTCTCTAAAAGAATTTTGGTAATATTCTCAAATTAATTGTGTCTGTACATTTTTAATGAACTGATATATTTTTGAGTTTATGATGACTTTGAATGTACTAATCTGTTACACTCCTGATGTACTTATTTTACCTTAATTTCAAGTTATGTATACAAAGTATATTCATCCTACTCTAATAGGTATTGTTATTTTTATTTTTTGTTTATTTCAGCCATGACTCCTCAAGATATTCAAGAATATTCAACAGAAAATGGCATAAAACATATGTTTCACAGTGTGATAAGTGGAAAATATAGAAGTTGTAATCTTGACTGTTTACAACAAGAGAAAATATGGAAAACTACTAGTGAGAGTGAACACCAGAAATCATATAAAAATTCAGACCTTGTTCACTACCAGAGAATTTATACTGGAGAGAAGCCCTACAAATATAAACAATGTGGCAAAACTTATAGTAAAATATAGGTCTTATTTACCACAGAAAAACCCACATTAGAGAGATGCCCTACAAAGGTAAAGAGTGTGGAAAAGCTTTCAGTCAAAAATTAGGCCTTACTTGCCACAGAAGAACTCACAATAGAGAGAAGCCCTACAAATGTAAAGAATGTGGCACAGCTTACAGTAAAAATCACACCTTATTCGCCAGAGCAGATCACATACTGGAGAGAAGCCCTACAAATGTGAAGATTGTGGCAAAGCTTTCAGTCAAAAAACAAACCTTATTGGCCATAGCAGACTCACACTGGAGAGAAGCCCTACAAATGTAAAGAATGTGGCAAAGCTTTCAGTTGAAAATCACACCTTATCGGCCTCAGCAGAACTCACACTGGAGAGAAGCCTGACAAATGTAGAGAATGTGGAAAATCTTATAGTGAAAAATCACACCTTATTGGCCACAGCAGGACTCACACTGGAGAGAAGCCCTACAAATGTAAAGAATGTGGCAAAGCTTTAGTCAAAAAGGAGACATTTTTAGGCACAGCAGAACTCACACTGGAGAGAAGCCTTACAAATGTAAAGAATGTGGCAAAGCTTTCAGTCAAAAATCACACCTTATTTGCCACAGGATAACACACACTGGAGTGAAGCCTAACAAATGCAAAGTATGTAACAAAGTTTTTACTCAAATATCAACCCTTATTTGCCAGAACAGAATTCACGAAGAGCCCTATGAATGTGAATGAGTGGCAAAACTTTTAATAAAAAATAAAAATTTATTCACCACAGCAGAAGACACCCTGGTGAATGTGAAATGTAAATAAAGTGATAATACTTTTAAAGAAAAACTAAACTTCATTAACAACAGAATTTATACAGAAAAGAACCCCTACAAATGAAAACAAATTAGCAAACTTTTTAATAAGAAATCAATTCATTTTCACCACTAAACTATTTATTCTGGAAAGAAGACATAAATGTAGATAATATAGAAATATTTTAAATTATATATCATATATTATTAGACATCAGAGAAAACACACTGAAGAGAAGCTTTACAAATGAGACCATCGTACCATTTCTCTAAGGAAGAGTCAACATTTAATCCTCACCACAACAACCATAGAAGAGACAAAGTTGTGAAATGTGAAAATTGACAATTGACAATGCTTCCAAAATTTATTCACCAATACTCAGCACCTGTGGATACATACTAGTTAGAGAGAATACAAATGGAAAAAAACATTTCATAACCACATGTTTCTTTAACACTACTTATTTTTGGAGGATTCATTGTGCCCAGAAACCCTAAAAAGTTAAATGATATTTTGAAAACTTATTCAAATTTTAAATTCATTGAACATCTGAAAACTCATACCAGTAGTGAACATTGAACAGATTTTGTCCAAAATGTATACCTTATATAAAAATGAATCATTTATAATAAACACTTTGACAAATAAGAGAGTATAGTAAAGTCATTATCTCTACATTACACCTTGATGTATATGAGGATCAGTAAAAGACATTACCTATTTAAATAAAAAATTACTATTTTCATTTTTGAATACTGGAGAAAAGAATTATATGAAATATTTTTTTATTAGTTTTAACACGAAATTGTAGCATTTTAAACTGTATTTCTTTTTTGTATTTCAGTTTATATTTAGGGATTTTTAAACACGGAGCCACATTCCTAAGCCCTCTCCCCACTTTTTCAAATTTTGAGACTGTCTTGCTAAGTTGCTTGAAACCACACTAAGTTGCTGAGGCTGAATTTAAACTTCTGAAAGTACTCAGTTTCCCAATTTTCTTGGATTACAAGCATGGACCATCCTGCCCAACTTATAGTGGATTCTTTACCTATATGACTTGGGTGAATACAAGAGGCTTAAAATGCAGCTACATGAGTTTGAGTCGTTTCACTGGTAAAAAAAAATACTATAATTTGTATTGTAATAGGAGACTCAAAATGGTACTAGATAAACCTATTTTTTTTTAATCTGCCTCTTTATTCATGGTATTCTAATGATTTTAATCTAGTCAGTTCAGACCATTTCTGATTAATGAGTATCATCAAGATGGAGCCATGTATTCAAATTCCCTCTATAATCAATAGCAATTCTTCCCATTAAAACTCAAAACGTTTTCATAGAGTCTTTGTTATATTTTAAGGAGCCACTCTTGCTTTTGTTTAGCAAAACAGAATCAATTCCACACTGTTGAGACCCAAAGTAAATGGCAATACATTAACCTAAGCACCGTGAGGAATATAAGAAATACAAGATATCACCTTTGAAATATAAAAAAAATAAGAATCATAAATGCTAAGCCATTACCATCTAAACTATACCAGGGCTTATAAAATGTAATCTTAGATGTTCTACTCACTCTTATAGTAAGAAGCCGTAGACTCAAAGTCATTTTTTTTGTTGTTATAGTCTATTTTATAATGCTATAGAAAAATACCAGAACCAGGCCAATGTATAAAAAGAGGTATAAATGCATAAAAATATTTTCTGAGGGGCTGGTGTTTCGGCTCAGTGGTAGAGTGCTTACCTAGCACATGCAAGAATCTGGGTTCAATCCTCAGCACCACATAAAAATAAATAAATAAATAAAATAAGGTATTCTGTCCAACTACAACAAATAAACAGATAAATAGATAAATAAATAAATATTTTTTGAGTACATACTTCTGAAGATTTAAGTGCTCTGTACCAGAATCTTCGCAGCTCCTGTTACAGCCCCTTCACCAGCATTACACATGAGATGGAATTATGGTTAGGGCTCATTTGAGAGGTAGAGAGAACATAAGGACACAGGAAGTCAGAGAAATCCAGTAAGAAGACTTGCTCTTTTTGTAACAATCTGCTTTAATAGGAACTATCTTGTGTCCCATGAAAATTTCATTAACTCTTTCAAGGGCATCTCCCCCAATGATCTAACCACAATCTACTAGATCTCACTTTTTACACATTCTACTATTTTCCAACTCTCTCCCCTTGGAAACCAAGTTCCCAACACATGAGTACTTGAGGGACATACTCAATTCATAATGAAAGTTATATGAGAAAGACAATGGTAAAAATGAGACATAGAATGTCATTTCTTTGTACTTATAAAGATTCTATATACTACAATAAAATGCTTTAAAATATATAAATTATTTTAGGTGGAGAATTTATTTTAAAGACAATAGGGAATTCAATTAAACTACTTCTTGAAGAATGAATAAATTTGAATATGACAAGACTAATGGGCTAGGTATATTAAAAGAAGGGAAAAGTCTGTGCAAAAACTCAGTGGATGTATAGTAAACCATGCCTAGGTTTATAAAGAAAATGGTGTGCTTTCTGAATATGCTATATCAAGCCAAATGTGTACTGGCTAGATGTGGTGGCCCTTAAAACAAGAGCAAATATTCATAAGAAAGATGCAGTGGACATCAGTCTCAAGAGCTTCGTATTAAAATATCTGCTTCCAAAGACTACATGATTCTTAGTAAATCTTGGCAGTATTATCTTTCTTTCAATTTCAATTTTAAGCTTTCTATATAGTTGCTGCACCATCTCTTGACCAGACCAATATTTTCTTGAACATCTTCATATATTAATCTACACACTGTCTCACATGTTTGTTTCTAGGTTGTCATGGATCCCTCCTAGTAAATTCTGAGATGTATGAGAGGTTTAACAAGTATAGAAATTTGCTTATGAAAAATAAGCCATGTTGTAGGTGGGAAGTAAAAGGAGAAAAGATGCAAAAGTCCTCATCCAAACTTGTATATGCTGATACTACACAAGGTTATTTCAATGATGTCTGCTTTGTGGTAGAGAAGCATCTTTTCTTATACACTATGCCACAAATTTCATCAAATATGGTTGTTATAGACTTTGAGAACACCCAGAGTTATCTTAGTAATTTCTACATTGAAAAACTACTGTTACATTTAAGCAAAACTATTCATTGCAATAAATCTGAAATAGTTCTTTAATATTGCAGAACAGAAAATTGGTGGCATTATTCACTAAATGCCAATATTTTCCAATAACACCTATAGGGGTACTTAACAAAATGGATTGATAATTAAAGAGTGAAATGAGACTCAGAAACAACTAATTATGGTAAAAATTATTATTACCTTATTTCAAATACTAGTGCACACTTTTGCTTTTTTCCCAAAAGTTAATTTTTTTAACATTTTGGTATGATATTTCACTTCATTTATGTAACATGATAAATACTATGTTTTTTTCATATGCACTCTCTGATGCATCTCAAATATATTTGCATACCCCAAGACCTTAACAGATTTCTATACACATTATTCACTAGAGAAACAGTAGTTACTTCTGAAATCTATATTGCCCTTTTGAAATGAGGTCTTGCATTTTTTTTTCAAATATCTGAAATAATTAGGATGATCTTAGTTCTAATTATCATATAGTAAATTCCTGATAAATATTTGTGAAAAGGATAAAGAAATAATAAGAGCATTTATATAATCTGTACAATAGGTTATGTGGTATTTCATGTTTTTAGCTACAACTTATTGAATATTATAGCAATCTTACTATGTGGGTAAGATATGGGTATGATGAACCAATAATAAATAAAAATCACATGCTGCATTGTTAGTAATTTACCAAGCAATTTATTTTCAAAAACAGACACTCTGATGTGTGGTATTTATCAACTATGATATTATGAATGAATGAAGTAAAGTAAATGAATAATTGGAACTACATTCTTGCTTAGGGTGCCTATAATTCATTGTTAAAAAACCTTTAGCTATGTAAGATTTTAATACTGTATCTCAAGTTGTGACTTAAAGGAATTTTGATAAAATGTGCATTAATAATGCTGAAGTCTTTCATTGAATCTTATATCAGTTTATGAAATAAATATGCTATAAGTAATTTCCTCAATTCTAAGTGTCTTATGTTTTAAGAAACTGTATGGACAATTCAAATTAAAGTTAACATAACTAATATCAAGAGCAGAAGCACCACAGGAAAAATGAAAACAAAGAAATGGGAGATTCCACCATTATAGATGTAATTTTCTCAACATCTTTTCAATGTACCTAAGCCAGTATTGATACCAAAATTAATGAGCAACCTCTTCTCATGCTGGGTGTGCATGATGCTGTTACATAAAATGAAAAGAACTGCAGATGTTTCAGAGATACATCTTACAACAGTATCTCACTGTGTTTGACAGCAGCAAATAGCTTCTCAGTGTTCAAATGGGTAAAAATAAAAAAAAAATTTTTTTCAAGTAAAATTCATGTTAAACAATAACAACTGTTTTTTCATAAGAAAACTGTCAATGTTTTTTTTTTGAAACAACATGACAATAAACTGTGTCCTACCACATAAAGGAAAGCAACAATTCTTCATTTTATTATTTGAATATGCCAAATATTCTTTGGCAAAATGTCATGTTTTAATTTCACAGGTGTGAATTATATCTGTTTTTCTTTAAATTGCTACTTATTTAATATAAATTTGTTGAAAAATTATTTCTGCATGTGCTAATTAGTGAAATATAGTGAGGAATGAAAGTCATTTAAAGCTCTATGAATTGCAATCTCAGAATGGTAGGAGGAAGCTGTATATAATCATCAGAAACATATTGAGTACTATTAATTTGTTCCAGATATTTATTTCCCTTAGTATCCATATTTCACATAAACTAGTTCTTTTAAATTGAGCTGACTACTATATATCATAGGAAAAGCCATCAGAGCAATCAGAATAAGAAATTTAAAAGAGAAACAATCAAATCATAAACATCTGGTTGAAACAACTAGCCAACTGTTGGATCTTACCTTTTGACTTTACTAAATTCCCTTCATTTTTTTTTATAATGACTAAGAGTAAGGTACTTCTATTAAGAGCATAACCAGAACAATTTATGGCAATTTGTTTTTCTGAAACATATAAAATTGACTTGCTAACTCAGAATACAATCTATTGAGTATACCTTTTGGGGTAAAAAAAATGTACAACTACACAACATGAATATTGGCCTTTTTAAAAGAAAGAATGTGATGGTGAAAACCAATTTGGAAAGTTAGTATTGAATATTTTATATCAAAGAAAAAGCAGAAATATTTAAAATACTTTTGATTATTAGATTCGTGTAAAAAAATAAAAGGAAGTGTCCAGGTTGATGTGGTGGTACATACCTGTAATCTCAAAAATCATAGAGTATGCGGCTGAATGATCACAACTTCAAGGCCAGGCTTGGTAACAGAGACCAGGTCTCAAAATAAAATATTGAAGAATTGTGAATATATATGAGTAATAAAGCACCCCTGAGTTCAAACCACTGGACTATATAAAACTGTAGTTTTCAAAATTTACACCCAAATCAGCAGCCTCCACTCTATCTGCAACTATGTAAAGTTCTAAAAGGAAACTAAATTTAGCCATACCTACTATTAGTTGTCTGATATTGACCATAATTTTGAATTACATACATGGAAGACCCTTCACAATGTATTAGGGGTTCCCATTATTTTTTCGAATGGCAATGAGAGAGGGAAGAAAACCAATTTGGCTTATGGGGCCACTTCTTTCTCTTAAGGCCAATGAGTCAAATATTAAAAGGCATTAGTGTTTAATTGATTATCATTTATGTAATCATTATTATGTGATTTTCTGCTTAATCTGCATTGGGCACTTTATTATTTCTGAGTATGAGCATCTGTACAGACCACTACACCCCAGTCTATTATTTAATAGTTACAAGTCCTGTGTTCATTCATCATCAGTTAGTTATTCTATTTTTAAAATAATTATGTGTTGCATTCTTTGTCTACAGAAAATTTATGAAGGTTAAAAACCAGTAATCATTTTCACAAATTTGATTCTAAACTAGTTTTCATTGCAAAACACACACCAGAAGTAAGAATGATTTCTTTCTCTAATTTATTAGCCTTTCTGACATCCAATATCAGGACATGAATGGTGCTCATGGAGGGATGTTCTTACCATCAAGAACAATCAATACTACTTTCTTCTATCGCATCAAATGCTACAAAAAGAGCACATTTTACTGTGTTTCATACGAAAAACTTGACTTTCCATTATTTGTGTTTAGTGTGTTTTTACTTTCTTTTTCATCACTTTGTTTTTCTCTATATTTTGTAATATTCAATTTTGTGTGTGTGTGTGGTGAAGAAAATAGACCACTAGAATCTTCTAACTTTTGCTACATTCAATCACTTGACTACTCACTAGCTAATATTTCTATTAAAGCATCATTTTAAAGGTAAGACTGAGGTATGCTAACAAAACTATTTTCAAGGTCTACTGCATAATCAGCATAACTTTCTTCAGCTCTGTAGTTAGAGCCACTGTTTCATCCACAAACTCTGCTTCCTTTGTGTGATTTTTCTTCTATATTGAGTAACTCTCTTTGAAATGAGGCACAGAATACAGCTTTTTAGAATTTTATCATTAATGAAAATCTATTATTATTTATCATTAATGGACAGTCTGCTTCAGTTAAGAATACCAGGTTGAATACTAGTTTTCCTTTAAATCTTGAGGTTATTCTGTATTTATCATCTATAATCCATCATTAGTGATAAGTACTTGGGGTCTATTCATGCTTTCTTGAAGCTGACCATGGTTTTTCTTTTCAGGATATTCTCTTTGTTTTAAGCATAGCTACTTGAGAAATTTTGGAGATATATTTAGCATATTTAAATTTTATTTTCTTGATTATAGCATTCAATCAAAATGGAATATTTCCAGACCAGATTTTCTTTCCAGTATATACATGTAGGAAACTGGGTAAAATATTGAAAATACAATGTTGGTTTTTTAGACACCAAAAACAGGCATAGCAGATGAGTGAAACCATAAGCAATAAGTGCAGACTGGTGAAGTGAACTATAACTATATTTTTAAAATTGTTCTTAATAAGTGCAGTTTGATAAAGTGCTGTTACCATAAGTTTTAACTTATGGGTAAAGGGGAAGTAAGAATAATCAAAGTATACCAGTGAAAGAAAAACTTGAAGTCTGGCACCTGGGAGCAGACTGTGTGGGAAACTTCATGTTATGATACAAAAGAATCCCCCACTTTCCCTTCTCCCTCTCACCCACTTAACCTCACAAGAAACCACAAAGACGCTTAGAATAAAATGTTTCAATTCAATAGTCACACTCTATACAAATACAAAAGGAAGTTAAAATTCAACTGAACACAGAATCTTGTGTGCAAAGTTACGGGGATCTGAAACATCATATAAAATGTTAGGTTAAAGATGATTCTGTGTTTTATTTTTTTTTTGTGTGTGTGTGTGTGTGTGTGTGTGTGTGTGTGTTCTGTTTTTTTCATAGGGTGTGGCTATTCCTTGGTCACCTGAACTCAGCAAAGAAACTGTTTTTTTGATGAAGTATCAGTGGCTGACCTACATTAAATTCAGACAAATATTAAAAAAAATTAAAACGCCTAATTATGAAAAAATATATTGCTGCTTTCTCCCTGCACATTTTTCTTTTTAAAGTATTTTTTAAAGTTTTTGATTTTTTTTAATCTTGAAAAATAGTGAAAAATTTTGGCAGAATTTACAACCAACTGCATAAGGGTCTGGGAAGCTGACAGGCTGGATCAGGGCTGGGAGGAGCAGACAGAAAGGGATCTTTCCCTTTGTTACTGGAGGCCAACTATAACTAAAAAGAGGCAAATATCAATAAGTGTTTGTAAACCAGGAATTGATACAGATTATCAAGTTAGTATCAGTTATAAAAAATTCATATAATCAAGAAAATAGAGAAATCATGAACAGAATTAGAAAAAAATAGGTGTAAATTTTATTTTTAGAAATTTATTGATGATACATAAAAATTAAAGATGAATTTTATATTTTCACTTTAAATGGATGGCAGAGAGATATGTAAGTCAAAAACCCTACTTAAGTTACAAAAGCATAATCAATTGATAGCTTCTACTTATTTTACTCTCTATCTTCCTTGGCATTTCCCCTGAGGTCACACTTGTAGAGTGTGACCAATCACTAAGCAAAATCTAACCAAGAAGTTAGTCATGAACCTACACTCTTTCTCATAAGACCCCAATCAATTTCAGAGCAAAGGTGTGATACAACACCTTTTCATTTCCTTCTTTGGGAAAAGGTCCCTTTTGCAAATCAGATAGAAAAGTAAATTGGCCAACCTCTATCAAAATATTACTAGAAATAAATATGAGTTATCTTCATTTAGAAGTAAACTGAAATAAAATAACACCATTGTACAGCATCTTTCAGGGTTAGCCTTTAAAAAAATGGAAAAAAAAACCCTCTTTCTAAAGAGCAGAATACTTGGCAGCACACTTCATCCACACTTTCATGTAGAAAAAGAAGTCACCTCAGGTAAGAAGGTACATAAACTAATAGAAAGAAATCAAGACTTGGTCAAGGGTCTAGAAGGAACTTTTGATGACTATAAAATTTGGGGGGTACAGTAATAAGGATGCATCTCTGAGAGAGTCAATGCAGTGTTAATATCATGAAATTTGATGCTATCACATACCAAAGCACATACATCATGGACAATGTACAAGACAACCAAGTTGACAACTGGTTTTTTTTTTTTTGCTTTTACAGATAATAAATGCTAAGCAAGCATCACTAATAAAGTATCAATAGATCATGCCTAAAATTGAATCAGACCACATTTAACAAAAATAAAGATATTACTATTGTCTATGACCATGGTATCCACTGTATTGTCATCTACAAAAGAAACAAAAAGCTACTGGCATGGTAGGATATTGGAAAATGTGATGGTGTTGCTAACACTTGTTAAATTTCACATCATATCAGATTGTGCTACCAAGAGATAGACTACATAGATTCAGGAATCAGTGTGTCAAAGTTGAAGAGTCTTCACTCATGATCACTTCGATAAATTGGCAATTATATTTTCTTACACCATTCCTCTGCAGCCTGTAGTTTTAGAAATTCTAATTATTTAAGAGGACACTTTTCCAACAGGATGTTGAACAAGATTCCAAATAAAATTTAAACTGCACCTGAGAACTTTAAATTCTATGTACTAAGAAAACACAAAGGAACAGAAGAAATTACAATCCTAGCTAGGTCACTTCACTCTCCTTACCAGAAGGACATTTATTCCATGTTGCAATAAAGACAAAAATCAGATGATTCAATCTGAAAACAGATGATCCTATTTTCTATTTTTTAGTACTCACTTGCCCTACAGGAATGGTTAAAAAAAACAGTGTTGTATTTGTTTCTTGAGAAAATTATGGTGAGCAGGCTCAAATGATTTGGGGAAGAGTATGAGTTTCACTCACTCAGCTAAGTTATAAAGATCAAAAGAAGTATTTTTAAGGGATTTAAAATGAACAGCAGAAAAGACATAAGATGACCATTAATTTGATATTCAGTTTACACAGATGTCAAAACTGTAATTAATTGCACTGTCTTCCCTTTTTATAAGGAATACAGTCTCACTAGTACCATAAACTACGTACAGAACTTAGACTGAAAAGTGAATTTTTGAGGTGTCACTATAGGGAACTGTTTTTTTATGGCACCATTAGGACTGAAGGATTCATTTCCCAGACAATTGTTGAAAGTGGTCTTTTCAAAATACTTTCATCAGTAGAAGAGAGTTTTTCTGGTGATGACCATTCAAGGCTTTCTACACTAAAGACTATTTGAGACTCATGTAAATCACAGTCCATGTCTCATGTAGAAATACAAATGAGAGTGCAAGACAGCCCCAAAATTTCACTTTGAGTAAGCAGAAGCCTCCTTTGAGATAAGACTGCAAACCCAGATTCTGTGATGGTTCCTTCTCTTTATTTCCATTGTGCTGATCTGAAGCACACTCACTTATGGACTTCCAAGATGCCTAGTCATGGTCTTAATCTCCCTCCTGGGGAGACCTAATTAGAACTCAAATGCATCCTTCATCTGCTTCCAGACTTTCTGTTTTCCAAAAGTTCTTTGATGTCTTTTGTCACTGGAGATCACCTCCTCTGTTGATGTGGTGTTTATCTCATTTTATGTTTCTCTTTGACTGTTACTTTAATTCATTGTGGGTAAAATAGACTTGTATATATGAAAATCCAGATCTCTAGGTAAAATAGTTAGCTGAGTTTATAGGCTTATAGTCAAAAATATTTAATACATTTTATTATGAATTTAGATCCATGATTAAAATTGGAGGAAATAAAATACTTTATAAGGATGTAATTCTGCACTACAAAGTTATCATTGTTTTTCACAAAGGATAAGAATTTTGGAAGATAACATAGCACCAAGAAAAAGAATCACTATTTTTTATATATAGTTGTGCTTGAAAGAGAATAATAATGTCACCATAAATTGATGATATAATATAAAAGAAAAACCTTTATGACCAATTCTGTTTATTTTTGACAAAATATATTTGAAGCAAAAGATCAAAATCCATGAATCTCCTCAAAATACTATAAAGATACAGTGAATAGCATTTCTTCACAAATCATGTAATTTTTGTGATATTATCTAAATTTTCTAGACATAGATATAGAAGCTAAATACATTAATATTCTTTCTCAAGGCACATTTATTTTGAAGCATATTTCCTTAAATCTACAAATGCAATTCAATTTTATTTATCATACACAGATCAGTACATCAAAAATGACCAAATACCTGGAAAGAATTTCATTGGCATATTTCTATCTTTTAAACAATAAGGTCTAATATATCTTCTACCTTTTCAGTGACACATAACTTAAATTTCAAGTAAACTTCTCCTTTAGGATCAAAATGCACATTCGGCATCCTGTAGGCTTCTAGGATTTGGGATTCTGCTCATTTTTCAAGTCTGGGAAGTTTTCTCGTATTATTTCATTGAATAGATTGCTCATTCCTTTGGTTTGGAGCTCTATACCTTCCTGTATCCCAATGACTCTTAAGTTTGGTCTCTTAATGTTATCCCATATTTCTTGGATGTTCTGCTCATGGTTTCTTAACAGTCTTGCTGAGCTGTCTATGTTCTTTTCGAGGTGAAATACTTTGTCTTCATTGTCTGATGTTCTATCTTCTAAGTGTTCTACTCTGCTGGTAGTATTCTCAATTGAGTTTTTAAGTTGGTTTATTGCTTCCTGCATTTCTAGGATTTCTGTTTGTTTGTTTTTTATAACCTCTATCTCCCTGTATAGTTGATCTTTTGCTGCCTGGATTTGTTTGTGTAATTCATTGTCGAAGTAATCTTTCATTGTCTGATTTTGCTGTCTAATGTCTTCCTTGAGACTCCAGATCATCTGAAGCATGTATATCCTGAATTCTTTATCTGACATTCCACCTGCTGCAGCTGTTACCTCTTCTAAAGTTGAGTTGACCTGCATTGCTTGTGGTCCTTTCTTTCCTTGTCTTTTCATATTGCTTGCGTTTCTTTCTGCTTGGTGAAACTTTGAGTTTTTGAAAAAATTTTCCCCCTATATATTTATATTGTTCTTGTATAGTTGAAAAGTCTCCCTTGCAGGGTTGGGCGGCGGTCTGCCTACCTTGCAGGCGCGGGCGGTGGCTCTGCTCTGCCCCTACTCCAATTGCGGTGATGTGACTACCGCTCCGGCGGGCCGCTGGGCCTTTCTCGGGCGCAGGCGAAAGCTCTGCTCTGCCCCTACTCCAATTGGGGTGACGTGTGTATCACGCTGGCAGGCCACCGGGCCTGATACGCTGGTCGGTTGCAAGTCTTCCTACCTTGGAGATGCGGGCGGCTGCTCTGCTCTGCCCCTCCTCCAATTGGTGTGACTTGTCTACCACACCCATGTACCGCTGGGCCTGTTCCGGGCGCGGGCGAAGGCTCTGCTCTGCTCCTACTTCAATAGGGGTAACGTGCCTACCACCCCTGCCGGCCTCTGGGCCTGTTCCACCGGTCGGTTGCAGGTCTGCCTACCTTGCGGGAACGGGCGGTGGCTCTGCTCTGCACCTACTCCAAATCGGGTGACGTGTCTAATTCTGAGAATGTACTTAAGCACTTTATTTATTTATATATATTTTTGGATGTTGATGGGTCTTTATTTTGTTATTTTGTTTATATGCAGTACTTAAATGAAACCCTGTGCCTCAAACATGCTAAGCAAGTGTTCTACCATTGAGTCACAATCCCAGATCCAGGCACAGACACAGGTCTTTCAGCTCTTTCTTGATGTGTAGAATTTCTCACCCATGCCTCTGCTGTCTTGATCTAAGTATCCATACATTTTCTTCACATTGATACAGTGATTTGATGCACATACAGAATACCATTTATGCAACAAAACAGCATGGTTTACAACTTAAATCAATTTTAAGCATTCAAGCTAATTAGAGTCATAAAGCTATAAGAATAGGGCCTTTTAATCCACTGGTATATTTAACTATTTTAGATGGTTGGGCTTTTTATACAAAAAGTCATGAAGTAGTCCTGAAGAATATTTGGATTGAAACAGGTGAAAAATAATGGTTGAGGCCCACTGCTCTTTTGTGTTTCACTAATATTAATTCAGAGACCATTAGGAGCAGCACACTAGCTGAGCTGAATAAAGATGGCCAATTTCAAAGAAAATCATATTTTATATAATACAGGACCTTTTAGATCACATCAGGTTGACTCTTTTGGAAAGCAAATGTGTAAGCCATGCAGTTCACAAGACATGACATGGATCATCCAAATTCCACATGGCTTGTGAGGCCTCTGTTTGGCAGCAGAAGACCCTCAGCACTGGCTCCCACAAAAGAGATTCCTGCAGTCCAATATTGGGATTAGAAAATTGTAGTAAACTATGGTGAAAGTAATTTTGAAGACAGATGCATTCTGTTTGTTTCCAAAAAGAAGAGTAAGAAAAATATGAGTTAAAAACTCCTTTTCCATGAAATCCTATTTGTTTTGCTTTGTGAGCATACCCTATAGAAGAAAATAGAATTCTGAGTGTGAGGGGAAATCTGGACCTCCAGTGATTGTTATAGAAGAATAGGAAATGTTGACACCAAGGGTATGCTATCAAATACTTAGCATAGGACTGCCTACTTCTTTGAGAGAAGGCTCTGTGGTAAATATAAAATGCTGATCAAATCTTTTCTTTTGGTTTCATTAAGCCAAAAGTTTTATTTGATGTTTGAGATCCATTGTGCTTTGAAATATAATCTTCTTAGCATCCCTGCCCTAGGTTTTTATGAAAGGTGATTTAGCGTACTGTTGTGGGCTAACATCCATTTCTTCTTTTTATGGGAAACATTTTCTACTTAAAAAAATGAAAATGGCCAATACTCTTTAATAGGGAATTTTATTCATCATTGAGTGGAGGCTTTCTTAAAATATTTTTATTCAAACACATATTTTTTTTGAGAGAGAGAAGAGAGAGAGAGAGAGAGAGAGAGAGAGAGAGAGAAAGAGAGAGATTTTTAATATTTATTTTTTTAGTTTTTGGCGGACACAACATCTTTATTTGTACGTGGTGCTGAGGATCGAACTCAGAGGCGTGCGCATTCCAGGTGAGCACACTACTGCTTGAGACATATCCCCAGCCTCTTCAAACACACCTTTTATTTAAAATATAGAAATGACTGGCTTTACAAAGCCAGTTATGTAAAAAAAATTTCAGAACTTTAAAATAAACAGATCACTCACATTATATTTTCTACAAAAATATTTTATTTACCATTATATTTAGAAAAATATAAAAGAATCAAATTATTTCACATACATATAAAAAGTTAACCTTAGATTAAACATATATACATTTATACATAGTGTTCTAGAGTGCACATGCACATACATATTCTAAAATATATATAAGATTTCATCGACTTGGAGAAAAATTTCAGGAAGTATCTAGCATTGATATTATTTAATACACTTTCACGAATAAGTAATTACAAAATCGTGTCTAAACTTGTGAGAAATAGTTTCATATGTTATCTTTATCCCCCAAAAAATAAGTTTTCATAGATTTATCAGAGGATACATAATCTGTCATTCCTCACGGTCTTATCATGCATTCACTTCTTTTCTTATTTTTAGCATGGATTCTTTAGTACATTAAGACTTCTTTCTTCATTTGTATATTTAGTTTTTCACTTCTACCTATTTTGTTTTACTTTCTTAATCACTCTTTGTATTCTCTCTTTCTGCATCTCACTCAAAGAATAGATTTAAATGAGACAATATATTATTTTTTAATAAATGAATATATTTTAGTTGCTTCAAAAGTATTTGCTTTTTTTCATAATATGTTATAGTTATTCTTGAGTTTTACAAACTCCACAATGGAATATATACAACATTTCAACATATATAAACATGCTTTTTTATTTTTGTATTTAAATATTTGATTTCCTCTGAATTTGCTCACAATCTTTTATAACATAATTTTTAGATTTTATTCTAATTTATTATAAAAGACAGTAGAATGCATTGTAATTCATATTACCCAAATAGAGTACAATTTTTCATATCTCTTGTACACAACAGAGTCACACCATTCATGTCTTCATACATGTACTTAGCATAATGACATCCATTTCATTTCATCACTTTCCTATCCCCATGCTCCCTTTCTTTCCCTTCCTCCACGCTGCCTTATCTATAGTTTTTTTCTCTTCCTCCCATGCTTCTCCCTCATTTCCATTACATATCAGAAATTTTATGTCAGAGAAAACATTCAGCATTTGGTTTGGGGGATTGGCTTACTTCACTTAGCATAATATTCTTCAGCTCCATCCATTTACTTGCATATGCCATGATTTCATTCTCTTAAATGATGAGCATTATCCCATTTTGTATAAAAAGAACATTTTCTTTATCAATTCATATACTGAAGGGCATCACAGCACACTACATGAATGCAGCTACAACAATGTTTATACTACCACAATTTAAAAAATGATTTTACTATCAGATTATAAATGCTTTTTCTAAAAATCTGATATAAAGGTATAAAAACTCTACATTGTTTCTAATGAACATTGTGGATGTTGAAGGTGTTGAATATTTTCTTATATATGTATCATCAGAAATACTATTATTTCTACTAATAAAATGTTTCTAAAATGAAAATATTAAATGGAGAAGCCAATAAAGTAATAGCCTTGCCTCATAATGTATTAGGTGTAAGACTTTGTGAATATTATAGTATTTTTTAGGTGTAAAACCTTAACTAGATTTCATTAGAATCTTAGCTTTTCTCATTTAGTAACTTTATAAACTATGATATATCACTTAACTCGGGGATTCTCAGTTTGCTTATCTGTCAATCATTAATAATTGCTCTCAGATTTTTCTGGAAAATTTGAACATGCCCAACATTGTTTACTTTTTCTTTTTTAAAAATATTTATTTATTTATTTATTAAAGAGAGAGAGAGAGAGAGAGAATTTTAATTTTATTTTTATTTTTTTTTTTTTAGTTTTTGGCGGACACAACATGTTTGTTTGTATGTGGTGCTGATGATCAAACCCAGGCCACACACACTCCAGGCAAGCTCACTACCTCTTGAGCCACATCACCAGCCCGGTTTTCTTTACTTATATGTTATAAAAGAAATTTTCAGAGTTCTCTAAAGTAAAGTAGCCCTGAAAAAAAGCAAGCGCTCTATACAATGTAGACATGCAGTGGTCATAACTTTTGAGATCAGAACTACATGAACCTTGGTTTCGTATACCCCATCAATTCAAGTTTTGTAAACAAGGGATAAGACAATGTTTTGTACTATGAAGAAGACCTCATAGCAGGACAGGTAGACAGTGCAGTCACTTATCCCCATGAAGTCCCAATATAACATCCACTTATCATGTGCACCACATTTTCAAAAAACATCTCATTACATCAAAACTGGTATATGACATGTAACCTCACTAAAAGTCTCACCAAGCTCAAAAAAATTTGGACACCATACATCGGAGGGAGGAAGCCAGGATCCGATCAAACAGAAACTGCTTGCATTAAGACCTGTAGCCACCTTGGTGATGTAGCAAAACACAAGGAAAAATGAAAGCATGAGTTTTGGTGTTTAGAGATAAGTGTGCAAAAGGCATATTTGTTCTAAGACAAGGAAGCAATGTAAACCATAATTGTAACTATACACTTATAAACCACAATTTTAAACAAAAGGATAGAAAACAGGCAGAAGTATCAAATTAAAGAACAGGATAGAGTTTTTAACTCATAACAGAAGACTTGACAATCCTTACCAAAGGGGTGAAGATGTCCAGAAATTTTCCTTTATGAAGGTAATTTGTGGAAGGAGTGAGTTTTTCATTTCTGAAGAAAATTTTGGCAGAAAGTATAGAATAATAGAAGGAATAGCAAAAACACAAAAGTCACAGAAGGAAGCTAGAGTCTAGTAAGATGTTCAGTTATGGGGTTGGGGATATAACTCAGTTGGTAGAGTGCTGGCCTCACATACACAAGGCCCTGGGTTTAATCCCCAGTACCACCAAAAAATAAGTTCAGTTACTAATTTTTATTGTGTTTATCATGATGTCATTTAGAACTATTATTAGTATTATTATTTAAATCAGGAATTGAACCCACAGGTGATTAACTACTGAGCCAAACATCAGCTCTTTCTTTTCTTTTTTCTTTCTTTCTTTTTTTGTTTTTGAGACTTAATCTTGCAGAATTTCTGAGACTGGCTTTGAGCTTGCAATTCTCATGCCTTAGTCTCTAGAGCCAACCAAGATTACAGGCATTCGCCACCATGCCCAGCTTGGAATTTTTTTAAGTTATTTTATTTTTATATATCAGGACTTCATCTGACAATGATTGTATTTTCTTTTGCTAATGTTTTGAATAGAATCTGTGCCTTATACCACAAATAACCTAAAAACTCACTCTTTATGTAAATATGATATTATCTTGGCGTGAGTGGAATGACTCTACAGTTCTTTAAGTGACTCCCTAAGTATCATCAAGCATTGCCGCAGTCTGGCTGGGCACAATTCAGGAGCCACTTGTCAAAAGAAACTAACTTTATTTTTAGAACCACACAAGATAAACAAAACAGCTCCTCAGGAAAAAACCCTCAGAGCCCAACTGCCACCACCGGCTTCCCACAAGCCACACACCCCAACAACCCCTTCCTCCCACAATCCTCCTGCTCTTGAGGCTCATTGGCTGGGTCGCATGGGCGGAGCCAAAAAAGTCCCCCAATGAGCAGCTCCGTGGTCTGAAAGGGCAGGGAAACAGCCCAATGAGCATCACCGCAGAGGAGCCAATCAGCTAGATGTTGCTGGATGTTGCTGGGGCTGCTGTGAGCCAATCATCAGCTGGTAGTCTGAAAGGGCAGGGAAACAGCTCAATGAGCATCTCCACAGAGGAGCCAATCAGCTAGGTGTTGCTGGGGCCGCTGTGAGCCAATCATCAGGTGGCAGTCTGAAAGTTTGCTGGAGCCCCTTCGGCTGTGGCTCTCAACATCTCCCCCTCTCTGTTTAAACAAGAAGCATGTGGCTTAGGGACCGTGTCTGCCTTAGGTTGTCCAATAGTACATATGGTCCTTACCCGTTATTGGATGAGCTGACCTCAAGGCGTCAGCCTCCTGTCTTAGGTTGGTACCATAGTAATTGGATCTTACCCGTCATTGACTACCAGTCCAGTATACAGCCACACCTGTGTAGAGGTCTTCGTACCAGCAGGGGGGTGAGGTTCTTTGCCTCACCTGTGTTGGCCCCCAAATTTTAGCTGAACGATCATGACAAACAGAAGGGAGGAAGATACACCAAGCCAGCTGACGGCTCCTTTTGGAAAAATTATACCACCGATGACACCATCAGCATGTATACCCCAACACTACCAGAAGTTGCTGCACCAACAGATAGTTCACAATGCATACAAGTGAGTTCACAATGCATATAAGTGATACATAGTCCAGGCAAGTTCTGCAAGCAGTTCAGTGATGGCTATTGCAGAAGTTGTAGATTGGTTTTATCTTTGTTTTCATGCACTGGGATGAAGATAGGAATTCTGACAATAATGGCTAAAGAAAAATTATATAACATTATATAACATTCCAGAAGGCACTAAAAGAAAACAATTTTCTTAACAATTTACATTGTCTTCACTGAAGATAGGAATTCTGGCAATAATGGCTAAAGAAAAAATTATGTAACATTCCAGAAGGCACTAAAAGAAAACAATTTTCTTAACAATTTACATTGTCTTCACCGGCACTGGGATGAAGATAGGAATTCTGGCAATAATGGCTAAAGAAAAAATTATGTAACATCCCAGAAGGCATTAAAAGAAAACAATTTTCTTAACAATTTACATTATCTTTAAGAGAATTATTAAATATAATGAAAAGGAAAGGTGAAAGTAAACAAACAGATCTGTTAACCTCCTTATTTGTTCACATTTTATAACAATCTTCAACAGCTGTTTACCCAATTTAAATTAAACCATTTAAATCACGTGAATAAAAAAAAAATATTTGGATCCATTTTTTCATGAGCGCTCATCATATATGACATATGGACATACGTACATTCAAACACAAAACACAAGTGTGCACACATAATACATACGACACATAACATAATAGTAAAGGCCTTATAACATTTTACAGGTGAAATCTCCATTGCAATGTTTAAAGACTCTATAGTCAAAAAATAGAATTGATCAGCAAAACATTAACCTAGGTCTGTATGAGCTCAAAAAAAAAAATATTGGAAAGGGCAATAATAAAATAGATATTGAAAAAAGCATTCTGGTTCTGTCGCAGATGTAAGAATAACCAAACTGGAGTTCTGGATATCACATCTTCTTTTTGGTCTGTAGAAATCGCTTTAGTTAATCTGTCTGGAATCCAAATCAGCTGCTGTTCTTCCTGTGGAAACACATAAACAGACCCCCGATCCCAGGCAATCACTGGATCAGGACCTTAGTTAATCTCTCTGGAATCCAAATCGGCTGCTGTTCTCCCTGTGGAAACACACAAACAGACCCCCGACTCCAGACAATTACTGGGTCAGGACCTTTCCATTGTCCTGTTAGAATATCCTTCCAAAGTACCTTGGGCTTATATACATTTTTTGGACACATATGCCTTTCCGCAGCACTAAGCCCTGATGAATCCAAATTTAAAAAGTTTAGAATAAAAAGGGTTATTTTAAGTTTATCTTTGGGGAATATATACCCCTTCCCAATTCCTTCTTTTTGCTTTAATAAGTACATTTTAATAGTTTGATGAGCTCTTTCAACAATGCCTTGTCCCTGTGGATTGTATGGGATTCCTGTTATATGAGTAATGCCAAATGATGAGCAAAATTGTTTAAAAGAGGTAGAAGTATAACCAGGGGCATTATCTGTTTTTAACTGTTTTGGAACGCCCACAGTGGCAAAATTTTGTAAGCAATGAGCTATAACATCTTTAGTTTTTTCTCCGGCATGAAGGGAGCCCATCAAAAATCCAGAAGAAGTATCAACTGTAACATGCAAATATTTTAATTTTCCAAATTCTGGCAAGTGTGTGACGTCCATCTGCCAAATATGGTTAGGTATCAATCCTTTAGGATTGACTCCAAGATTAACTTTTGGTAAAAAGGTCACACAATTTTGACATTGTTTTATTATTTGTCTAGCTTGTTCCTTAGTTATTTTAAAACGCTTTTGTAAAGTATTAGCATTGACATGGAACTTTTTATGAAAATTTATAGCTTCTTCTAGTGTAGAGAAAATATGTATGTCATGTGTAGTTTTATCTGCTAAATCATTGCCCAAACTAAGGGCTCCAGGCAATCCTGTATGTGCCCTGATATGTCCTATAAAGAATGGATCTTTTCTGTCCCAGATTAGACTTTGTATAGTGGAAAACAAAGAGAAAATAGTAGAGGAAGGGGAAATCCTACCAGCATCTTCAAGGGATACTATAGCATTAACTATATACTGACTATCGGAAAATAAATTAAATACAGAATTTTTAAACATCACAAAAGCCTGTAATACTGCCTTAAGCTCTACCTTTTGAGCTGATTGTTTGGGTACTAAAAATGTAAAAGTTTGATCAGGTGTAACTATTGCTGCTGTACCATTATTTGATCCATCATTGAATATATTTGGAGCATTCCCGATAGGTGTTTTTCTTGTCATTTTTGGAAAAATTACAGGATGCGATGACCAAAAAGACAATAAAGGATTAGATGGTAAGTGGCTATCAAATGAAACATTAGATTTGCACATGATTATTGCCCAAGTATTTAACTCATTAGCTAACTCATCAATTTGATTCACAGTATATGGAGTAATAATTTTATTGGGAGAAATTCCAAACACTCCCTTTGCTGCTTTTATTCCTTTGAGTATTAATTGTCCTACAGCCTCAGGATACCTAGTAAGAATAGTGTTAGGAGAATAAGATAAATGTATCCATAATAATGGGCCTTCTTGCCAAAATACTCCTGTAGGAATATTTTTTGTTGGTAGTACAATAAATAATAAAGGCAAACTTATATCAATTCTATCCAAATGCATATTTTCCATATATGTTTCAATGATTTTTAATGCCTTTCTTGCTTCAGGCGTTAACATTCAGGGTGAATTTGGATCTGATGGACCTTTTAGGATATCAAATAAAGGTCCCAACTCTCCTGTTGGTATACCTAGATAAGGCCTTATCCAATTTATGTCTCCTAATAACTTTTGAAAGTCATTAAGTGATTTGAGTTGATCTACTCGTATTTGAATTTTTGGTGGACGGACCATGGTTGAGGATAATAGAACTCCTAAATAATTAATTGGAAAATTTAATTGTACTTTATCTATTGCTATCTCTAGATTATAATTTTTTAATAAGTTTGTAAGTGTGGCATAACAGTCTAGCAATGTGTTTTTAGCTTTGTGTGCTAATAATACATCATCCATATAGTGAAATATTTGTAGTTCAGGATTTTGATTTCTAAGTGGCTGGATTGCTTTGTTAACATAAATTTGACACATAGTTGGGCTGTTAGCCATGCCTTGAGGGAGTACTTTCCATTCATATCTCTGATCGGGACCTTCATGATTCAGTGCAGGGATAGTAAATGCAAAACGTGGACTATCCTCAGGATGAATTGGAATTGAAAAAAAAACAATCTTTAATATCTATAACTAAAACATACCAAGTTTTTGGCAAAGCAGACAATTGAGGAATCCCCGATTGAGCAGGTCCCATAATAACCATCTCATTATTAATGGCTCTTAAATCTTGCAATAATCTCCATTTACTAGATTTCTTTTTGATGACAAAAATGGGAGTATTATGGGGAGATACAGAAGGTTGTATATGTCCTTCTGCTAATTGTTGTTTGACCAGATCATGGGCTGCTAGTATCTTTTCTTTAGTCAGGGGCCACTGAGGAACCCATACTGGTCTTTCTGATTTCCAAGTAATTTTTATTGTCTCAGTGGCCCTTTCTGAAAATCCAACCCATGTCTGTCTGTTCCTTGATCTATTTGTATTGGTGCTGCTATACCTTGTTCTTGTTTTCCTAATCTTTTTCCTTTCCTAAAACCTTGTCTAGTCATAATAGTGGGTGCATTTTGGTTTATGTTATTTGTTAATGTCAAACCTAATTGATCTAGGACATCTCGTCCCCATAAATTTATAGGAAGATGATCCAATACATATGGCTGTATAGTTCCTTCACATCCTTCAGGATCCTTCCAATCTAATACCATTGCACTTCTATGGGGATTAGTCGCCACTCCTAGGCCTCGAAGCGTTTGAGTGGCTTGTTGTAATGGCCAATGTTTTGGCCATTCTTGACGAGAGATGATGCTAAGATCTGCACCTGTATCCAGTAGCCCATTAAATTCATGTCCTTGAATATTTAGTTTTAGCATGGGGCGAGAATCTAAATTTAAAGACAGCATAGCCCAATCTACACCTGTGGAGCCTAATCCCTTGGAACCTCTTTCTATAGCATGACTGGAAAATTTATCATGTAGGCTTGGTATTATTAGTAACTGTGCTATTCTATCTCCTGGTGAAATTACTGATATACCATTTGGAGAACTGGCTATAATTTTTATTTCACCTTCATAATCGGGATCAATTACCCCAGGACTTATCATAAGTCCTTTTAGAGTAGAAGAGCTGCGTCCCAATAATAAGCCTACTGTTCCTTTGGGAAGAGGTCCTTTCACCCCTGTGGGAATGATTTGAACTCCCATCTCTGGAGTTAGTACTGATCTGGTGGAGGCGCAGATGTCCAACCCTGCGCTCCCTCTGGTTTGTCTGATGAGGGATCTGATGGACAATGTGTCCTGGACACTACCCTGATAGGGTTGCTGGGTTCCTCCAGTGCTCCGTATATTTGTGGTTTTGGGCCCCGGAGCATTGGGCCCCCCTGTCCATTTTTTGGCAATGGAGCCCAATGCCTTTCTCCACGATATCGTGGATAAACACTTGGTCTTTGTTCGTTTTTTGATAATGGAGTACCCTCTATGGTGGTTTGAGAATGGCATTCATTAGCCCAATGTCTCCCTCTACGGCATCGTGGGCAAATACCTGGTATTCTACTCCTTTGATACCTAGTTTTGTTAAACCCTCCTCCTATGGGGCAATTCCTTTTAAAATGTCCTGTTTGTTCACAATTGTAGCATGTTCTTGGCCTGGAATCTAAAGCCTGTTTTACTGCAGCTGCCACAATTTTCCCTTGTTCATTAATGTCTCTGGCATCTAAAACCTGTTTTACTGCAGCTGCCACAATTTTCCCTTGTTCATTAATGTCTCTGGCATCTAAAGCCTGTTTTACTGCAGCTGCCATGACTTGCTCTTGTTCATTAATGTCTCTACATAATTTAATATATGTGTTTAAATCTTCATGTTTCCATGGTCTAATGATATCTCTGCACCAACGATTCGCTTGGTCATAAGCCAGTTGTTTTATTAATGGCATTGCTTGTTCTGTATTCCCAAAAACTCTGGTAGCTGTTTGAATAAGCCTATCTACAAATTCAGCATAAGATTCATTAGTTCCTTGTATTATCTTAGATAATTGACCTTGTAAACCTCCATGTCCTTGTAAAGTCTTCCATGCCTTAACTGCATCTACAGCAATTTGTAAATATACACCAGGATCATATGCAATTTGTTGCTGCTGATCCTCATAAGGTCCCTTTCCTAACAACATATCTAGATTTCTCTGAGGATAACCAGCTGCTGCATTTCGCCTAGCCGTCTCCTTGCAAAATTCCTCATTGGCAACCTTCCATAACAGGTATTGTCCTCCATTTAGCACAGCTTTACACATATTAGCCCAATCTGCTGGCGTCATGTTCAAGTTGGTAATGGATTCGACCAAGCTTACAGTGAAGGGTGCTTGAGGACCATAGGTTGTTACAGCCTCTTTTAGCTGCTTCACTGTTTTGAAATTTAAAGTCTGGTAAATTCGCTGCCCTCCTACCTCAAATACAGGGCATGTTAATACTTGAGATCCTGTCTCAGGATCTGAACTATCCACTGCGGGGGTTGTGCGCCTCTCAGCATATGGAGGTGGCCTTGTCAGTTGGACACTTACGTCCTCTGGTGATAGAAAGGTGTTAGTAGCAGTCTCCTGTAGAGGTGGTGCTGTTGGTTGGACACTTAAGCCCTCTGGTGATGGAAAGGTTTTAGTAGTAGTCTCCTTTTGTAACTTTCCCCCTGATGGCTTTTTCTGCTCTAAACTTTCTTTCTCTGTCTGATTAGCTCGAAAGACCTTCTCTTTTACTTGAATCTTTTCCTTTTTCTGACTAACTTGAGAGACCTCCTCATTTACTTGAATCAATATGTCTTCTCCTTCCTCTACCTTTGTCTGAATTGAAGGTTTTGGACTAAGAAAACCAGATACCAATGCCCACAATGCCAATGTGCCAGCTGGCAGAGTTCCTGGGCTGTTCTTTTCTATTCTTTTTAAATCTTCACCATGATGGTTCCATTGTGATATATTTAACAACTCCTCCTTAAAAAGCCATGGGCTACATTTTTGCATTGTATCAACGTATGCCCTGACTGCTCTTGATTTTACTGGGATGCCTTCTTTCTCTAACAATTTACTTAACACTCTTTCAGTTTGTTTTTTACTAGTTTCTGATCCCGTATTTCTACTATAATACAACCAACAAGATGACGCCAAACAAAACCGAGACAGAATGAAATAAAAATGGAACAACAAAAATTCATTATAGCCTTTCTATCCTCCTTATATGTGCATCCGTCCTTTCTCCCTATCTGTTCCTCAGACGTAAATAGTTTTTCCTCAGAAGTGAGCGGTTTTTCTTCCGTCTCACTCATCTCCAGGGACAGGCAACTTAAAACAAAAATGAAGCAAAACAAAAGAGGAATCTTAAAATGGCTTCCCATCCTCTCACCCTGCCCTCAGGGGCGAGCGGTTTACTTACCCTCAGTCGCTCCCCGTGCGAGCCACCAAATGCCGCAGTCTGGCTGGGCACAATTCAGGAGCCACTTGTCAAAAGAAACTAACTTTATTTTTAGAACCACACAAGATAAACAAAACAGCTCCTCAGGAAAAAACCCTCAGAGCCCAACTGCCACCACTGGCTTCCCACAAGCCACACACCCCAACAACCTCTTCCTCCCACAATCCTCCTGCTCTTGAGGCTCATTGGCTGGGTCGCATGGGCGGAGCCAAAAAAGTCCCCCAATGAGCAGCTCCGTGGTCTGAAAGGGCAGGGAAACAGCCCAATGAGCATCACCGCAGAGGAGCCAATCAGCTAGATGTTGCTGGATGTTGCTGGGGCTGCTGTGAGCCAATCATCAGCTGGTAGTCTGAAAGGGCAGGGAAACAGCTCAATGAGCATCTCCACAGAGGGGCCAATCAGCTAGGTTTTGCTGGGGCCGCTGTGAGCCAATCATCAGCTGGCAGTCTGAAAGTTTGCTGGAGCCCCTTCGGCTGTGGCTCTCAACAAAGCATAATGTCAAATCTTTGATATTGTTCCATAAGAAATTTGGAAAAGAATGTGGCACATTAAATGTATATTCTAATAAAATTAAAAAGCCTTGAAAAATATGTCCCAGATACTTGTGCTTTAATCCATTATGAGTAATGTTTTAGACTGTATAGTTGAGAAAATAAATGATGTTTAGAACCCCACATCTCAGTGATTTATTTAATCAATGTTTATTTCCCACTCTAAAAGGTCTAAAGTGAACAAAATCTAATGGTCAGGCAGGTATACTGTGTGGCTTACATCTGAGATAGTTTTCAGAACTCTGGGGTTCCTGCATTTCATGGGTTTTATCAATCATTTTTTCTCTACAATTTGTTAGTATCACAAGAGTACGTGTTTTCATCAGAAATATCCACCTTAGTCTCCCAGACTTTAGAAATCTTCACTTTGTGATGGTGTGCTGTGGGAGAGGCATTAGCTTTCAGAATCAGTTTCAGCCTTCAGCACAGTTCTTTGTGCTACTTGTTATCTTGAAGTATTTTTTTCCAGCAAAAAGTATGCTTAGAGAGTTATGTTGTGTATGGAGATAAACTTGAATTTTTATTTAACTTGCCTCTTGGCTGACTCATGTCTCTTAACCAGTGATGAATTTCTATTAATAATTTTGCATGAATAATAAATGAAAAGGTATATTTAATAGAATAAAATTATAAGTAAAAATAGAATGAGCCATTACGCCTTCATTAGGATTGCCAAATGAAAAAGAAATTTAATGTAGTTAAAATATTTGTAATTTAAAATTATTGTACTTAAAAAATTATAGCAAATACGGTAACTTTAAAACTGTTTCTTTATCTTAAAATATATAATTGAAACTTTATAACTTAAAGATTGTTTTTTCAAACCTGAACACAATGAATCACACCTCACCAGGTGCAAAACTCAAAAATGAAGGCAGAGAATTTGTATATTAAGAACAAGTTTAATTTTTTTTTTAAAAATAGATGGCCATTATAAAACCTGAAAGATAATGTTGAAAAGATCCTTCAGAATGAAAACAGAAGATTAGACAAGGACATTAAATTTTCCTAACATGATTCTAAAATGAGAGAAATGAGATATAGAAAAGGAGAGCTAGAACATGAAAAAATAAAATTTGGTTTAAAACTAAACACACAAGCCAGTTAAGCTTTCTTTAAACTAGGAGCTAAACATAAAGACCATGGTGTCTACACAGAATTTATATCCTGTTATATTACTGTGTCTGTGTTTTAAACGATTTCATCTGTTGCTTTATGAATTTTTAAAAATTACTGAATTCTGTAATGGAGTCCTTTGTAAATTACCTGATAAATGTTGAATAAGAAAAAGTTATCTACCATATCTAGAAAGGCATTAAAATTAATTAATCTATAGAACTAGAAGTAAAAGTGTCCCAGAAATGAATGTAAATTTGCTAGTTTACATTTAACTTATGGATTCTTACCATGTATCCATTAAATTATAAGATTTGAAGAAAAATATTTTAAGACAGTTTGTACTAGTTATTTGTCTTGGCTAAGGGAAGTCAGACCTCTTAAGACCAACTCCATTCCTCTTTGATATACCCCTAAATGCTGTGTGGTCCTGCACTGGCTTTGGCCTTGTTTTTCAGTTCCTACTCTTCTGTAGCACTTTTTGTTCTGACATTATTTAAATAGTGCTCTCATTCTGGGTGGTTCTACACATTCTGTATTATCAGCAACAAGCACAGGGTAATCATTAATTATTGAAGAAATACGAAGGCAAATTACTTCTAAAAATAGATAAAGAGAGCTAATTATTTTCTTTAACTTTTTAAAGACCTAAATATAATTACTCAAAAACTTGTTCTTCATTTTTTTTTTGATGTCACACTGGAAAGACATGAGAGAGACACATGGACAGACACAGGGGATGTATAAAATTTTCTGAGGTTAAACCTTGTTGTGCACACCCATTTCTCATGTATTTGCTTAAAATTCTGACTTCTTTTCTCTAATATATAAAATCATTAAGATTTGGTAAATTAGAATGCTTATTAGTTTTGACTTTACATCAAAATTGATTGATATTTTCTTGCCAAGAATTTATTTATTTCATGATCCTCAGATTTTTGAGGCTTACTTAATATTCTTATCATCTTTCTCTTATGCTTGCATTACTCAGAGACAGAATTGCTGTATTCTTTCATATGTATTTCTTAAGAGCAAAAACTTCAGAGTATTTGATTGGGTATCAAAGGTATTTTAAATTAATCTCATGGTAAAACAACTCTAAATACTCCTTTCTATGTTTTTACATTTTCAAATTGAGGTTTTCTTCAGAGCATATTTTACTGAATATTTGTGTTTCACAATAACAGACTCAGAAATTTCAGTCACTAAACGCCATTTATTTACAGATATATGTACAATTTGGATTTTTAATTTTGTGCAGCTACAATAATATTTGATAATAATATTTATGATGCTTTCATGAACAAAAGTATATTACAAAAATAGATGTATTTCACTATACCTTAATAAAAATGGACATGTATATGTATCATTATTTAAATGTTTATTTTCACCTCTGGGTATATTTTACCAATATTATTATAAAATAAATCATATAACATTTATTAATTTATGCTTATTTGTTTGTACCATATTTATTTATTATGTTATTGTTGTATACATATTGCTGGTTAAAACATTCTGTTTTTTTAAAGAGAGAGAGAGAGAATTTTAATATTTATTTTTCAGTTTTCGGCGGACACAACATCTTTGTTTGTATGTGGTGCTGAGGATCGAACCTGGGCTGCATGCATGCCAGGCAAGTGCGCTACTGCTTGAGCCACATCCCCAGCCCCAGGTTAATACATTCTTAAAAAGAAAATGCTATTTAATAACCATAGCAATGGTATATTAAAGAGCTTTTTAAACTACTCTTTTAATACATATTTTCTTTTATCTTTCTAAAACCTTCTAGAATGTGTAAATTTATAAATATACACATTGAGGAACAAGAGATCCTAAGGCAATAAGTAATATATCAAAGTGTCAAAACCTGATAAATTCAGTGCTAGAATTAAAAGTTTTCCTGAATTGCAGGTCAACGATGTCTCTAATGCAGACAGTAAGCAAAACATTAAAATAACTAAATAACTGTAATTGAAATGATTCAGCAAACTATTTGGCATGGCCATATATGTCATCAATTTTAATCAAATATATATTAGATTTATTTATAATATATAGGTTAATTTATTCCTTTATGATCACTATCTCTTCTTTGAGAAATGACCTCTAGTAAGCAGCCTCATTTGGCCTCAGGATGTGTGTACAGTAAGAAAAAAGTCTCAAGAGTTCTATTACATTCATAATATATTCACATATTCCCAAGGCCTTTCACATACTGGTCAGTCACACACAGCAAGCAATTTGAAAGTTCATGAAGTTTTGCAATATAACATTGTTATCCTTCCAAGCCATTCCTAAGAATTCTGTGTGACTTATTGAAAACATCAAGGAAAATGAATATGTCTTTTTAAACCCAGAACTTGAAATGACACTGGACTCAAGAGATAGAGTTTATGAAGACAGGAGTTATGTGTTATGGCTTCTGTTTATCTGCAGAAGAGCTGTCAAGGTGAAAGGGGTTGTGTGAGAATGGCCTTAGGCCTGAACCTAAGCAACTCCTCTAATGCCAGATTCATGGGACCCCAATAGACCTCCAGGAGCTGAATCTGATGCAGTTACACAAGAGTGTTTATTGTAAGCTCAAGCCTGGACTCACAACCATTTCAGATACAGTGGTCCCAATGAGTGAGTCTTGACCCTTAATTCATTGAGGATTAATAGATTTTGGGGGATATTGTATGCATCACAACAACACATAGCCAATCATTTCACATCACAGAAAAGTCAAACAACAACTCTTAACATTTATTAGCACATTCATTGGCAGGAACAAGTTGTGTAAGGGTGATTGGTTAGTTCAAGTTGTGGATATATTTGAACCGAGTGGTTTAGGCCATGAGAGGTTGCAAGAGTGTATATGATAAACTTGCCTAATCATGTTACCAATCAACAAAACTACTGGGAAGGTCACCTGGTTTTTCAGATATTTTCTGTGTCTCATGCTTTTTGTGGTAGCTAGGGGGTTGCTATGGGTCCTAACCTAGTGTAACTGAGTCAGGATCACTGGGCATGGAAGATCTCTCCAGTTATTTACAGACAAACAACTCAGCAGGGTTAGTATATGCCTAGGAGCACTCTGAGTTTTTCCATGGAAAAGGGTAACTCCCCCCTTTGGACAGGCTTTGCTCTGAGGTGGCTGGTTTCTCAAAAAGGGAGTCACATCAGTTTCTCACTCCATTTAAAAAACTCCATTTTGAAACCTGAGGTTATTATTAGAGGCCAATTTTCACCAGGCACACCCACAGAGCCCTCTAATATGGCCTCAGACAAATTACTTGTCCTCACCCTGGTAAACTGAATAAAGTCGCTGGCAGGCTTTCCTCTCCTGATAAGAGTAAAAGGTGAGAATATCAGGATGGAGACCACCAGACCAGTTATTTCTGACCTCAGGGTAAATGAGAAATCTGGTGGCACCTGATAATTACAAGGTGTGGTAAAAAATAAAAAATAAAAACAAAATTAGTATAAAAAATAGAGCTAAAAAACAGTGATTTAGCCAGCCTAAAAAAGAATGTACTCCAGCAAGAGAGCCTGATGTGGACCTACACTGACATCCCATCACTTGCCATCATTTTCCTATTCTCTGTGTGATCCTCACTGCTATCAAACTCTATCGCCTTGTCTTGATCTTTGTGAGAGATGCAACTTCTCCCTGTGACCCTCTACTCAACTGGTCATCCACTCCCCACCAGAAAAAGCCTGTTTTGGTTTGGGACCTGATTACTGCTGTCTGAGTGGGTGTGCATCTGCAGGACATAAAGCCAAAGGCTTGAGAGTTTTGAACTTAGCATTCAGAGGAAATGTCTGTCACTAGCCTGTCATGATTAAATCTGTTTTGCAATGTTCAGAATTAATCTAAAATTGTTTTCTGGGAATTAATTAATCTACAATTGCTTGGAGTTATTTGATTATCTCCACTGCAGAGCCTATCATTAAGGATTGTTGTTTTCTTCATTAGGAACCTATAGAGTAAAGTTGTATTAAGAATTTGAGTGAATAAAGAATTGAAAGGGGCAGAAATGCATGGATATTTTTTATTTCTCCCCTTGACTGCAATGTCACAAATTTGCTCCCTGGAAACATGTTGTTATTATTTTTAAAGTATTAAATTAAGGAATTCTTATCACTAAAGATTATTATTATCTTCAATTATAAATGTTGAATTTACTTTTGGCATTATCTCTGTCCTTTCACTGTTATTGTTATGGCTATTTACTGGTAATGAGGCCTTGCTTTTCCAATGCTGAAGTATAACACCAGAGAAGCACATGAAGACAAGTTTAGAGTGGAAAGTTGAAGCTTTATTAAAGGACAGCAGAAAAGATTCTCCCTGGAGGAAGAGGGGGGCCCAATGTAGTGGTACCCGCTTTCTCCACAGAAAAGTCCACTTCACCATGGCTGATTTGGGAACTGTCAGCCAAAGAGTCTCTGCAAAATAGTTCAATGTAGGTAAACTTTCTATTTTTGTGTTGCCCTGTTTACTTGGCCACTGGCCAAGGTGCTGGAGACCCCCTTACTATTTTCACAAATATATCCAGTATAGTACTTTGAAGAAATTGCAAACAAGGCCTCTGGCCTTGAGCTAGGCTTCACAGAGATGTCTACATTTTTAAGATAAGTTACAAATTGGCTCCATGGTAACAGCTGGCAGAGGGAGGAAGAAAGGGTAGAAGAAGTTCTCCTCTTCTCAAGTGTTGTCCTTGAAGGGTTAACTTGCCCAGACAGTGAAAGAAAAAAGCTGCTTTTATGTGAACTTCTGCACACTGTAGACTTCTGAGCCCCTCTACTTACATGCTGGGTATAAAACTCTGAAATTCCCTGAACTTGGAGGGATTGATTGATAACAGCAAAAGCTGTGCTTTCTGAACCTGGATGCAGCCAAATGAAACTGTTTCTTTCTATCTTCAGTGCCTTGCTTCATTTGTCCCTACAACAAACTAGGACACAGCACTGGAGGGAGTACTGTCACATGTGATGAGTCAGGTTTTGCAAGAGAAAACACCAACTGGGCTGCTATCCCATACATCTTTCCTACTTAGAGTAGCAATCTGACTCTGATTATCACCCCCAAACCTCTCCCCAAAACAAGAGGCCTTTACATATAAGGGTCTGCTGACTGTCCCATGTCAGTCACATGTTATTTGGAAGCCAATGACAGATCCACATGGCTCCACCATAGATGTTTTATCAGACACCTGCACTCCACTGCTCCAAGACCAGTTCCCAGCAGGCTCCAAATCAATTGCATCTCTGTTCTACACCATTTTTATGAATTCCAGTCAATAAAGGAACTATCTGGTTCAGTAATGATGAGCAACAGGAGATCGGATGGATCTCCATTTCAGAAATTCCTGGTCATGAGAATTTCAAATATTCACTGTATTTGTCTAGACATCGTTTAAGGATGAAGTAGGTGGCACTGTGGGTCTTGATTCTTTCAGGAACTATTAAGGGGTGAGAAAACTCCATTCAAAAATAATATATATGAGAGAGAGAGAGAGAGAGAGAGAGAGAGAGAGAGAGAGAAATTTATATATATATATATATATATATATATATATATATATATATATATATATATATATATAAAATACATGTAAAAGTAGCAATAGATATGCAAGTCCAAATTCTAAATGGAACATATATCATTCAAAGATCACAAAAATATTCATTTGACTCATACAAAATAGGGGTAGGAATGTGGCTCAGTGTTAGAGTGCCCCTGACCTCAATCCCTGGTCTCTCTCCCCCCCAAAAAATGGGACTGAGTAAATAGCTCAGCATGTAGAGTGCTTGCCTTCTAATTATGAGGCCCTTGGGTCAAAACTCAGTACAGAGATTGAGAGAGAGAGAGAGAGAGAGAGAGAGAGAGAGAGAGAGAGAGAGAGAGGTAGAGAGGGAGAGAGAGATTGAACTTCCATGTAATTTAAATTCAAGTTAGTCCCACTTCTATTTTTTCCTGCCACACCAGAATAAAAGAGTTTCCTGAAATGTTTGGAATGTTTCTGTGGTTATTTATTTATTTATTAATTTATTTATTATTTACTTATTTTTATTTGGTGCTGAGCATCGAACCCAAGACCTTGCATGTGATATGTGAGTGCTCTATTACTGAGCCACAACCCCAGCCCCTTCTGTGGGTTATTTTAATGAAATGGTCTGACCATAAATAAGTAAATAAACAAATTAATTAATAAATAAATACACCCTCAAATGATGACCCATTACAGTTTTCAAAAAAATTTTAAATGGGACACATAGACCTCATTAAGGAGAGATTCATTATTTTTAATGTCACCTAATATTATTCTGCTTTTTTCTCATGTGAAAAATCTCAGAATTATAAATTAAAATAATTTAAAAATGCCCTCCTGTTCTTGAAGAAAAACATTACAAATGATGCATGCATTTGAAATAAAACATGGGGAAATAATGATTAATAATGCTGAAAGTGAAGTTTTTAGATGAACCAAAATTTCTCAGTTTTCCATGAATCTGGGTGTTTGTTTCATAAATTTTGAAGAAAAAAAATTATTTAAGCAAGAAGAAATAGAATGGCCACCATGTTGTATGAGGATTGATATCAGAAAAAAAATCATTTTTGTGTGCCATCTTAGAAGTTTACTGATGGTTTTGGGCAGAACATGGAGCATAATGCATTTAAAATAGGCTTTGGAAAAGGCATCCTGACTACCATATGGGTTCACTTTTATTCTTTCTGTGACCCATCTTTTTTTCCTTCAAATTCAATAAGGAATCACTCCTGGGACAAAGGACTTTGTAGAAGGTGTTCCCACAAGTGGGATTCAAGGTCTTTTACTTTTGAAATAGGCCTTAATGGTGCTCATTAACATCTTTCAGTTAGCCACCAGGTGTCTTTGAGTGAGGCCCATTATCTGCATTACATGGTCATTATTAAACTTATTCTCTGTGAACAGAGAACCCTAGTTTTGGATATGTCAACAGAGAGCTAGAAAACTAGGGGTTTATTCTGAGACCTATGGAGAGATAAGCTGAAGTTCTGGATTTCAGGTTTTTGTTCTGGATTTGAGATACTGCTTCTGCTACATTTAAAAATCTCAGGACTCATGAAGAGAATGAGTTAAAAGCCAGCATCATCAAATTTGTGAGGCTCTAAGAACTTCAAAGTGACCCTGTTTCTAAATAAAAATATTAAAAAAGGATGGGAATGTGAATCAGTGGATGAACACCTCTGGGTTGAATTTCTGGTACCAAAAAGAAAACAACAAACAAACACGCACACACACACACACAAAAAAAAAAAAATAATAAACAAACAAACAAACAAACCCTCATGAGTAACAAGCCCTAAAATCAGCAGCCTCTCTCATGCTTGAATACAACAAATGGAGTTGTGGTTCTCTCCTGGTAATTATCTCAGTCTTCATTATGCATTCTGGAGACATGCTGGAATCATGGGACATGGAAGCCCACAAAGGGCTTTAGAAAAAAGCTGGAAACACCTTACAATTATGGAACAAAATGCCCAGGTTTTCAACTGCTGATCTAAGCCTCACTAGACTAGTCAGAGGGAGGTGAACGCTAAGTTACCACAGAGAGACCCTCTGGCCACAAGACTCTGGAGAGGACCATGAGGACTCCCTAGCCATGACTACCAGTTTCCACCATTGCCACTTCTGTCAGTTTTAAGCCACCTTCCTACCCAGTCTCAAGATAACAAGGCACACTTACCATTTCCTGACTCTCAAGGTTCTCAGTGTTCTCCCTGTGATTTGTTTTCAGTTTCTGCATAGCACAGACACCTGGGCTTGGATCCAGGACAGAAGCCAACAACAAGATTGAAAAAATGGTGGGCTCCAGACACCAAGGGAACAGAAGATTGTGGACGCCCTCCCCCTCATCACTGGCTGCATGAGGGTTGGACAGTTCTCACCTAAGAGACTGATTGGTCAAGGTTTCATGCCCTGCCTCCAACCTGAGCCAAGTGGGTGCAGAATCAAAGACTGAGTGACAGGCTGCTCCATTGTCACTGTTAAAAGACTATAGATCAGGGCTGAGGATATAGCTTAGTCAGTAGAGTGCTTGTTTTGCTGATTAAGGCCATGGATTCAATCCCTTGCACTATGCACACACACTCTCCTCCCCCCCCAAAAAATAAGTAAAGGACTTTGGGGACTAGGGTTATGGATAAGAGGTAAAGCACTTCTCTAGCATGCATGAGCTACTGGGTTGAACACCCAGCACTGCATTAAAAAGCCACCCAAGAGAGGATGTGGCTCAAATGGTACAGCACTCCCTGGCATGTGGGGGGCCCAGTTTTGATCCTCAGCACCCCATGTTGTGTCCGCCAAAAACTAAAAGTAAATATTTTAAAAAAAGCCAATAAACAAACTACTAATGACATTTGCCAGAAATGAATGAGAATCAAATCTATATGAATACTCTGACCTCCGTCTCTATATTCATGTGTCAATAAGCAAGAAGGTAAACTTCTCTGTGTCTAATCACTAAAATAAGGGGATAGTGATCGTTTTATTGAGTGGGAAGTGATTAGAAATCATTATTATGTATAAAGTACTTTAAATGTGAAAAATCTATTTTGGACATGTATAATGATTTTGGACATGTGTAAAAATATTGTATAACTAACAATAATTTGTAATTTTATTATATAGTAGTTAATAAGAACCACAGAGATGCTATACCGATAAAGAACAGTCATTCTTTTCTTTTAATGAAAAAAAACATCACCATAGTTTGAACTTATAGTTATTATGAAGCTAGTCATACTTAAAATTCTTTCTCCATTCAGTATTACTATTTCAACAATGTTTGTTAGTTTATTTTCACAACATTATGGTGTTTCTTTTTTTTTCTTTCTTTTCTTTCTCTTTATTATTGGTTGTTCAAAACAATAAAAAGTTCTTGACATATCATATTTCATACATTAGATTCAAGTGCGTTATGAACTCCCATTTTTAGCCCAAATACAGATTGCAGAATCTCATCGGTTACACATCCACATTTTTACATAATGCCATTAGTAACTGTTGTATTCTGCTACCTTTGCTATCCTCTACTAACCCCCCTCTCCTCTTCTCTCTCTACCCCAGCTACTGTAATTCATTTCTCTCCTTGTTTTTTTCCAATTCCCCTCACAACCTCTTATATGTAATTTTGTAAAACAATGAGGGTCTCCTTCCATTTGCATGCAATTTCCCTTTTCTCTCCCTTTCCCTCCCACCTCATGTCTGTGTTTAATATTAATCTTTTCCTCCTGCTCTTCCTCACTGCTCTGTTCTTAGTAGCTCTCATTATATCAAAGAAGACATTTGCATTTGATTTTTAGGGATTGGCTAGCTTCACTTAGCATAATCTTCTCTAATGCCATCCATTTCCCTCCAAATTCCATGATTTTGTCACTTTTTAGTGCTGAGTAATACTGCACTGTGTATAAATGCCACATTTTTTTATCCATTCATCTATTGAAGGGAATCTGGGTTGGTTCCACAGTCCAGGTATTGTGAATTGTGCTGCTATGAACATTGATGTGGCAGTATCCCTGTAGTATGCTATTTTAAGTTCTTCAGGGAATAGTCCAAGAAGGGCAATAGCTGGGTGAAATGGTGATTTGACCCAGATTTTTTCAATCAAAAATTCTAAAGTATAAATCATCTACTATGACTGTTTAGCCTAAAGCAAGATACTCATTGAATACAGTAAAAGAAGAAAGCCATAATTTTGTCAGAAAGACAACACTTGTAAATTCAGGTATTATCTATAGTTACTGGCTTGGTTAGGTATCGAATTGTTACTATCTATAGAAACAAATCAATTGAACAAAAGTTTCAGGCAATTAATACCTGAGTAAAATAGTGCTTTTGTTTATGTAGTAATACTAAGTTTTTATATCTTTCTTTTCTAACAAGCTGAACATAGCATCAAAACCCCAATCTCTCAATATACAGGAATTTAACCAAGACTTTTTACTGAACAACCAATTTATTCAGTTAAGTGAGTTTAGTGATTGCTGTCTGAGCCAAAATGTTTTTTCTCTGCATGCAAATCTGGGTCAGCTTCATGTAACATAAGGTCAAATGATTATAGGAATCCTCAAATTTCAGCACTGCAGAGAAACAGCATGAATAATTTTCTTTCAAAAATGTTAAAAACTGATGTTACCAATCTACCATTGCATTTATTGAAAATCACAATGTTTTACCCAGGAGACATCTAATTTTCTGCACCACAACTCACTTTAAAAGGCTCCAGTGTAAATTCATTGCAGAATGTATTTCAAGGTAAATAAATAATTTGACCCATGTATGGAATTTTTGAATAGATGCCAATTAAACAGGAAAGAAGAGCTGAAAAAATAAATTGTCATTTTAATTTTAAAGTAGTTGATCTTGAGCTATTGCCATTGACAGTAGTTAGAGTGTCGGGCCATTTCTCTATTGAGGGCTCTAAATTTGTGAAAATAGTATCATACTATCAGCACAGTAGAAAACACATCTTTTGAATTCTCTAAGGCAAAAAATGTATCATTTTCTCAAGTTTCTTTGAATGAATAATTGTCTCAAAAAAAATTTCTACTCTAAAATAGTGCTATTATATAGTCTTGCTCAATCCACTGTTTTCTCAATAGACTGAAAACCATTACACATTGTTAGCAGTCTTACTTCAAAATTCCTTTGGTGGTATTCTTGAAAAATATGAATACTGAGACCTTTTACTTCCTACAGGGAAATCCTCTTCCATCATCTTATAATCCTAATAAAGAGTGGAAAGAAGTATCTTGTTTTTCAAGTTTTTATACCTATATATGTTTGTATACAATTATATATAAAATTCTTTAAAGTAATTTATATATATATATATATATATATATATATATATATATATATATATATACCCACACATTGCCTACATAAAAATTACTTTAAGGATAATACATTTAATATACCTGGAGAATTTAACTGCAATGTGGTCTCTTGTACATGAATTCATGTAGCTGGTTTCAGTGGTACACGCCAGAGTCTTGGGATGCTGAGGCAGGATGATTGTGAGTTCAAAGCCAGCCTCAGCAATTTAGCGAGTCCCTCAGCAACTCAACTCAGTGAGGTCCTGTTTCTAAAAAAAATACAAAAAAAGGGCTGAGTATGTGGATCAGTGGTTAAGCATCACTGGGTCCAATCCTTGGTACCAAAATAAATAAATAAATAAATAAATAAAGAATGCATTCCTGCAATCATGTAGGCATGCATAATGAATAAGTACATGGATTCAAGTTTAAACAAAAATAAACATGGTAAAATTTTACTAAACTCCAATAGTTGGTAAAAAAAAAAATTAAAGAAACTAAGTGTTAAAATACTTACATATTTACTGGAATACCATGAACTATTATCAATTATGTTGTAAACATTGACAACATGAACATTTAATAAACTATAATGTTATCAGAAAAAAATATTTTTTAAACATTACACTTAACATTATCACTTACTATATAATAACAGGGAGGCATCATTTAATCTTAATGCCTTCACATTTTAGGGTCTAAGTTTTAGATAGAAGAAGACCATCACTAGTCTTTGGCTATGTGGGCCTATGGATACCTAATGTTAAAAAATCTACAGAATTTACATTTATTGAATGAATTAATTTGGGAGTATTATGACTATGGGTAATTAATTTTTTCTTTTATTTACCTTTTTTTATAGACTTCACAGGATGTTCTACTTTTGTAATAAGAATATTCCCTTCCAAAAAAAATTTTAATACAATTAAAAGTAAATTAAGACTTGGAATGGATTTACTTTTTAGAATTCAAAAAAAAAAAAAAAAACTTCGGGGCTCAGAAGGGAATATAGTACATGGGTTGAAAGTTTGCATTTTAGAGTTATGCTTTTCTGAGTCTGAATTCTATCTCTGCCTCTCCTACTTAACAAGGAACACAGCTCTCTAGACAATGGTGTTGTAAAACTCAAATACAATAGTGCTTGCAAGGTACTTGGCACTCATAGTTAGTTTCCAAGGATAGTTGCTTTTATTATTACCTTAAAATCTAATTCTAATAAAATGAACAACCTACAAACTATTAGACATTTCACACTTTGTACTCTTTTTGACAATAAAATATTTCTAAACCTTTATCTCATACTTGGACCTGGGAAAATACTCACTCAATTTATATTGTATTTTCCACTTAACATATTATTCTAGGGTAGTGAAAAAGGCAACCAGTTCTCATGGCAATGACAAACATGTCTACCTGGAAGTCATCTTTGATACTGGAAACTTGAAACTACTCATTTTTTTAAATAAGAAACACAACCCTTCATTTGAAATACAAGTTATACTATACTCACAAACATATGGACAAAAGCGTTAGGGAATAATTGGTTGTGGTTGTTTTTCCTTTTCTGTGAAGGTGAGGATTAAACCCAAGGCCTTACAATTGCTAGGCAAGTGCTCTACCACTGAGGTATACTCCCAGTCCCAAATATATGTATTGCATACAATCTCTTTAAAAAATCTTTATGTACGTCATTAGTAACAAAATATGCTTATTACAAGATGATTTTTTTTCAGAGTAGAAATTAGAAATTTATTAAAGGACAGCAGAAAAGACTTCTCCCAGAGGAAGAAGGGGACCCAAAAGGTGGGAATCCGTGGAAGGGCTTTTCTTTCTCCTTTTTATAGTTTTGGTGATGGAATATAGGTTGAAGGGGTTAGGACACAGGTGGGCCCAATTATCAACTTTTGCGATGGGCTTATCATTTCTCTAGGATGGGCTATATCTAAATCTGTTGGGGGCTGTTTCCTGAGCTCCATTAACATTTCTTTGAGGTGGACTTTGGCCTAGGGCCTTTTCAGGACTTCATTAACATTCCATGAATTGTCCTGCTTTTTCCCTGAGTCATTCCCAGCATGGCCTCCATTTTAGATTTCACTCGATATTAGACCCAATTTACCTAACTACACTGACTACCTAACTTTAAATCTGGCTTCATTCCCCCCTCTAATTTGGGACCTCCTTACTGCTGTAAGCAAGGGGGGGGCGAAGAAAATCTTTCTGGCTTCTTCAGGCTGACAAGGGACGGTGTGGGACAAGCAGTTTGGAATCTCCCTTTAAAAATCGGCTCTATCGAGTGGGTCCATGATAGAAGTCTGATTGAGAAGTAATAGACTGGAAGGCCATTTGAGTGATGGGTGGTCTATAAGAGAAACAAGAATTCATTAGTACTGGAACCAGATTGATGCAGCAATAAATCCCATAGCACAGGAATATGCCAATGCGTATGATGGCAAAGACAAAGACTAACAATGTTTTCCACCAGGAAGTACCAAGAACCAGGAGCTAAGATATTGTTTCCATGACAAAGTTGCTGAGGACATGGCTTCTATCTGAGCAGGTAAATCTTCTAGGATATTCGTCACATTGCCAGAATTGTCAGGGGTGTAAACACAACATTTAACTTTTAGGGTTACAGATGTCCTTTTCCTTAAGATACAGTTTAATAACTTAATGTTATCTGAGCTTGCAAAATCCTTTTACTAGTATGACCTCTGTGTCTAATAGAGAAATATTTAATTCTGTTACTTAGGGCTGGATAACCATACTAGCAAACATTAAGCCTACCTGCGTAGGTTAGAAATAAAGGCCTTGAACTAAAAACTACTCTGGCAGTTTCTTTTGATAGTAATCAGGCATTCCTGTCTGAGAATCTCTTTTGAAGCCTCCTGTTTACTTATTTATGGAAGTTACATTTAACTATTATTTTATTTAAAATGCCCAGGAATAGCTGTGTTTTGGCTTTGACTGTCTTTGCTAAGTGTTTAAGATGAAGCAAGTCAAACTGACTTTTGTTTCTATCTATTGTTAACAGTCAGCTGAGTTTCCTTGGGAGTCCTCAGGAACTTGCAGCAGCTTGTCACATCTGCTAGTGCCATTTGTGCTAGGATGGGTCCAGGCCTTGCTTGACCATGTGGCTTCCCTCAGAAGCATCAGGGATGTCTCCATTTTCTGATGACCCTCCTCTTCACAGCAAATGCACTGATTGGCTTTCTGTCCTCCAGTGTCTCATTAATCTTCCTGATCGGGAGGTTATGTGGCCTAGAGTTGCAAAGCTCTTTGGAAAAGTCCCCTATCCCCTGACTCAGACTGACTCAGAGGGCAAGAGCCAAATTTTTAATTTATAACTTAATCTTTTCTTAGTTCAATATTTATTTCCAGATAATCATATGAATAAATAAATCATGTATGCTAATTTTAGGATATGCAATGTAAATAAATTGAATCATCTTCCAGAATAATTAAGATAAAATCCCTTTGCATAATAGCAATTTTTACCATCAAATATCTAAAATAATAGCTTTCTTCATTTTCATACCTCTTAGTTAATAAGTAAGCTCATGTGTTTTAAAATAATACTTAACCTTACTGATTGAATATAAGTCAAGGAAAAGTAGGATCTTTTAATTTGGCAATAGGAAGGAAACATTTAAAATTTAAAGGAAATTAAGCTTTTTAAAGTATTTCTTCAAAATTTCCCAAAATCAATATTACATAAGGTAAAATTTTTATCTTTCTGTTCTCCAAAAAAATACTAGTTCATTCTTAGTTGCATTATACCCTAAAACAAAATCCTGATTCAATGAAATATGTATTTTTATCTTTAAGGGTTCTAAAATGGTAAGATATTTCTTACTGTTCATATAACTGGAAATATAATAATTATGCTTAAACATTTTCACTTTAGATTCTAGATTATAATATCTTGTATTTTCAAAAACTCTCCTAGTAATTGAATTTCTACATTTATCTCAGTTTCTAATTACACATATTAATTAGTAATTCATACTTTAATATGTAGCATGTTATAATGAATTAAATGCTTAAAAATTACAAGACAATGATAGCGAGGGTATTTTAAATGTTATAAGATTAGTATCTCCCATTTATATTGCTTTGCTACATAATTTAACAAATGGAATTGCAGACTCAATATAGCAGAGTGAATCTGTGGTACCTCATCATGCACAGATTTTTCTAGCTTCATAAATGACATTATGATCTTGGATTTGGATTTCACCTTTCTGTGTGCTAAAGAACTACATCTTGGGTTAACTGAATCTATTTCACAAGACTGTTGGAAAAAAAAATTTCAAAGTGGCTTTATAGAAATATACTAGACAAATTTAAGATATAATCTATTAGAACTTAATTATCTTTATTTCACAATGTTACATTACTGGAACTCATGTGCCAAAATGCCCCAAGACAACTGATACAAATCCACTGAGAATATGACATTCAGAGAACTGTAATTACTGGTTAGTAATTCAATTTTCCTACGAGGAAAATACTGAATCACTTGCTCTCCCAGAAAAAGAGAAAGGAAAAAAAAAAGTTTTAAATGAAACTTGAATATGTAACTTGGATATTTTACAAAGTAGTTCATATTTTTTAGTTGTAATTTCTTCATGGATATGAACTTGATCTTCAGAGATAATATCCCTTATAAGCTCATCACATTTGTTTCTTTCCTAAAACATACAAAAACAGAATCACTTAAGTATTTAAATTCTTAATTTTTTTTACTATTAGAAATATGTCACTACAAAGAAACACATATTAAGCTGCATACTCTTAAGTACATATTATATCATTATGAAAAAGCATTTATTTTTCTCTTGCAAATTTATTATGTAAAGCCTAAAACAAAACAGCATTAAAATATTTTTTTACAATAACTCAGGACCTTTTCTTAAGTGTATTCTTAAGTTCTTAAAAATTTCTTAAATCATTATTAATCTTTAAAGTTTTGTGAATATATTTAGCTATAATTAGAGAAGAATTTAATTTTGCTTTATAAAGTTTATGGAAATAATATCATCTCATGGGAAGGCTGGAATATTTTAATCTCTGTCTGACTTTTGTTGTGTGTTTTGTGCATCTGCAAAGGTAAATGTAACTCAATAGTTTTTGTTTTATAAGCTAGCAATGAATTTGTAAAATCGGAGAGACCATTAAGTGTATTTCATACAAAAAAATAGTTTTAGATGCCTACATATTCTGGACCCTTTATCATGTAGTTTTTGTACTTTGGACGTTTCAGATATTTTTTATTCCACATGATGGTTCAGTCAAATGTGAAACTTCTTTGAAATTCAAGGTATTACATGATTTCTTCTATATAAAATATTTTCTTTAGAAAATTTTACATACCCTTATCAAGTCTGAAACCAAGGTTGTAATTTTAAAATGGGAATGAATACTTTATGTTGAATTTATTATCCCACAAAAATAATAATGCATAAACATCATGTTTAAACAATCATGGGTAAACCTTCTGTAAAGGCAAATCTTAATGTGTCTACTCATTGGGAGCACACTCTCTCTCTTACAAGAAACAATAGAGCAAATGCAGAGATTTTCCTATACAAATCGAGACATGCCTGATTGAACTGTGAGAAAGTCTCAGGAGATGTCTTCCTAAAATATCATCTGTCAAGAAACTTTATCTTTAAAGACTGGAATTGAGAGATCTCAGGCCCACCCGTGAGGCACCCATGTTTACATAGATCTGTGCCTGACAGTTGGCTGGGTGTAAGAGCCAGTATTTAAGATAGGCCCAAAGAGGAGCAGATTCATATTTCTGAAATCTCCTCTCTCCTTGACAGAAAAATATTTAACTGTAACTTGATATTGTCTATAATGTCATTTCCATATACCTTTTGAAAAAGATACCACCAGGAAACAACTAAACATTCTATAATACATTTCTCTGTTTTTTTGCAAGAAGGTAAATTCACCTTCCCATGGTTTTCTCAAGATCATAAATAAAAAGCACTGCATGAGAATACACAAAGAAAGCAAAGTAAACTAAGGACAAGATGAATTTCCTGTCTATTTTCTTCATGGTGGTAATTTCTTAAAATATAATAATGGAATTGTTTAGTTTCATCTTTAAGTATTGAAATTGATGAAAAGAATTTGACAACACATAAAAATATGTAAGCTAGTATGTGACTAGAGATTGCCATGTAAACTAAATGAAATGATTAAATGTAAAAATGAAAATGTAACAGGACTTATATAGTCTTTGTGTTTTAACAAATTACAATTTTCATTTTGGGTATATGTGGATATTATTGTACGTGTACCTTAAAAACACATTAATTTTCTGAGGGAAGACCATTAATTGGGTACAATTCACTCTTAACATGAATTGTAAACTCTCTATTATTCAATATTTCCTCAATCTGATAGCTGTGAACTCCCAGGTTATCATGACTATGGCTAAGATGCACTGTGCAGTGCTCATTCAACAATTTGCTGCTGTGGTGCTTGAGTTCCTGTGGTTCTTGATGCCTGAGGTAGTTTTTATTCTTTTGCCCAGCTTGCATTCCATACTTTCATCAAAGTTACAGAGATGTATCTCAATGCCATCTAGGAAATATCTGTTTTCTTAGTAATGGACCCCAACAACACATTGCAGTAATACGTTAAATTTATAAATCCTTCAAAGCCTATAGTAAGTCTTTCTAAGAAGGACTGGAGATTTGTAAACTCACAGAAATGCAATAATGTATTATTGATTTTTGTTAATGATATGCTCATACTGATTACAAATTTCATAGTGTTATAATTGATTATGACATGTAGTAACAATACAGTTACATAGAAAATGACAAGTAAATCAGTACTATGTATAACTATTTCAAATTTACATGGCAAGTTTGAGGCTAAATTTATTTAAATTTCCATTTGTCTAGCCAATAGATAACCAAATTATTTTTTCAAGCTTTGTGTGTATGTGTGATGTGTGTATGTGTGTGTGAGTGTGTATATATTTATAAATATATATATATATATATAATTCAAAATATTTCTATATACTTTCACACTCTAAATAATATTACATAATATTATTGTGGTAATATTTGCTTACAAATGAATAATTAACAACACATATGATTTATATTAGAATATATTCTTGAAAATGTTCTTTAAAATATTTTAGCTGAATAATTTAAGTGTATTAGCAAAGCTGAAATTGAAAATTTAAATTCCAGGTAAGATTATGATACAGTAATTAAAAAAATACTATGTTAACAAAAAATATAAAATGGCCCAGGAATTTTTAATGATTTGTGTGCAGACCTTTGTAGTTAACCTCAGAAACACAAATCTGAGCTAGATGTTTTTAAATAGCAGATGATTATTAACCAACTTAAAAGTCTAATGGAAATTTGTTCATAATTGTCTATTATTTAAAAGCAGTGCTCTTTATAGTTTGAATCTGGTGCTACCAGAATCATTACACTAGGAAAAATACTAACAAGCATAAGCTTCTTCTAACCTATAGATATTTTCTGACATGTTGCTCACCATCTCTAGCAGTCAGAGAAATGCAAAGAAAAACCACCCTAAGATACCATCACACTCCAGTAAGATTGGCAGCCATTAGGAAGTCAAACAAGAACAGGTGCTGGCGAGGATGTGGGGAAAAGGGTACTCTTGTACTTTGCTGGTGGGAATGAAAATTGGTGCGGCCAGTTTGGAAAGCAGTATGGAGATTCCTGGGAAAGCTGGGAATGGAATCACCATTTGACCCAGCTATTGCCCTTCTCGGACTATTCCCTGAAGACCTTAAAAGAGCATACTACAGGGATACTGCCACATCGATGTTCATAGCAGCACAATTCATAATAGCTAGACTGTGGAACCAACCCAGCTGCCCTTCAATAGATGAATGGATAAAAAAAGGGGCATTTATACACAATGGAGTATTATGCAGCACTAAAAAATGACAAAATCATGGAATTTGCAGGGAAATGGATGGCATTAGAGCAGATTATGCTAAGTGAAGCTAGCCAATCCCTAAAAAACAAATGCAAAATATCTTCTTTGATATAATGAGAACAACTAAGAACAGAGCAGGGAGGAAGAGCAGGAAGAAAAGATTAACATTAAACAGAGACATGAGGTGGGAGGGAAAGGGAGAGAAAAGGGAAATTGCATGCAAATGCAAGGAGACCCGCATTGTTATACAAATTTACATATAAGAGGTTGTGAGGGAAATGGGAAAAAAAGCTTATTCTAACCTATAGATATTTTATGACATGTTGCTAGTATAAACATGGTGATTAGTTATTGCATGAGGATCAGAAAAAATTTACAAGCACGTTACATTAACTGTTATTATTATTTGCAAAACGTTAAATACAAATGTCAATACACACACATATATTCTGTGATAAAATTTCTTTGATCTTACATTTATTTTTATTTTTTATAATGACATTTATTTTAACATCTTCTATAAATCAGGCAACTGTAAGAACCACTTACCCCCTCGCACGTATGAAAACACTTGCCTGTTAACTGATAAATACCTGGCACTTAGAATGTACCTCATTCATTTAATGAGCTCAAAAATAACCTTTGCAAGAAATAACTGGTGGGGCTGTGGTATTCAGTGATAGGGTTTTAATCCTCAGCACCACATTAAAAGAAATAAATAAAAGAAGGGTATTGTGCACATCTGTAACTAAAATTATTTTTAGAAAATAACTGATGATCACATTATAACACTACTTTTCAATTTTATTCTGTTCAACAACCTGAGTTAGCATGCCCTTATCAACCTTCCTGCCTATATCAATATAGTGTTTCACAGATAAACTTTCTTTCTCACATGAAGTTCCCTTTCAGAAGGAAAATGCATCCTATTCCCTGGTTCCTACACTCATTGACTTTTTTTTCTTCACTAAATCTAAAATTACTGCCAATATAAGTTTTAGAAAGCCTCATGAACCCTGAGAACTGAAATTGTAGCAGTCTTGAACTCAGACAGTTAGCATGAAAACCAAAGAAGGAACTGACCTTCTGGTGGACTTCCCAGAAGCACCCAGTTAGGAAAAATGAGCTCTGCTTGACATCACTGCCCATCCAGTGTTCCTAGCTAGGTTCTTGAAACCTTCTATTCAATGCCTTTTCCTTCAGTTCTAAAGCAAACATTCAAAACTTGAATAAACTAAAATTTACCTCAGCAAAATGATTCAATAACTTCCATGATATAAAATGTTTTCTTCTTTAACTAAAGTGATCAATATTAGAAAATGCAAGTGAGAGTATAGTGTGCATAACAGAATGAAGACAAATAGAACGAATGTGTCCTCTCTATATTATCTTTGATTTTTTAAAAAAATGGTTTTATCAATACTCAGATCTGTCCTGAAGGTTTGCAAGCTCACTTTGCCACTGAGATAGCCCTAGTCCACAGAGAAGAAAAACTGTCTAATAATTTAAGGTGAATGTCAGAGATGCAGTATAAATCATACCATCATTTTCATTTTAATTCAGGACAAAAGTAATATTTATTTTCTCTGTGTCCCATAGATGCAATACTCTTGCAATTATTAAGTTCCTTGGATGATTATATAATTCCTCAGAGTCTTATTCCTACATGGGAAAACTAATTATTGCATAAATGTCAATTATTTGAGAATTAATTTATAAGAGTTGTGCAAGATTGGAGAATATAACAATTGAGATTTTTTAGGTTTTATTTTATTTCTGATTGATATAATAGGATGTTTAAACACTTGTATACATTGTATAATCATAGATTCACGGTAAACAACAAATCCTTCTTAAATATTTATCATTTCTTAAAGTAAGAACCTTCATAATCTCCCTTCAATTCTTTATACATTATTGCTAAGTCACTCTACTTTACAATAAAACTCCAGAAATTATTCCTTTTAACTATAAAACTATTCCCATTGACAACTTCCCTACCCCTTCTAAATCTTGCCTAACCACTGTTCTACTCTCAACTTTTAGGAGATCAACAGGTTTAGAGTTTATTGTTTTTCACTGAGTCTTTTTACTGAAAGTAATGCTTTTACATTTTATTTGAAATAGAGCTAATAGATAATAAATCTTGAGAGCTTCTGAATTAGATCATTTAAATAAACAACTCATTTTAAAAACCTAAAAAATGGGTAACAAACAAATAATCTTAGAGAAGATGTTACTTTAGATGTGGATACAAATGTGCATGTCCAAGTGTGTACACATGTTCATGTAATCAGTAAAAAAAAGAATTGCAGGAGCTGGGGTTGTGGCCAGTGGTAGTATGCTTGCCTAGCACATATGAGGCACTGGGTTCAGACCTCAGCACCACATAAAAATACATAAAACAAAGGCATTTTGTCCAACTACAACTAAAAAATATTTAAAATAAATACATGAATAAATACATAAATAAATAAAGAGAATTGCAATTCAATACAAAGAAGAGGATTTTTTCAATGAACAAATTTGCTTCATTTGAAAATCAAATTAGATCTTGATAACATACTATTATTAATCCCAGATGGATTCAACATTTTTTGGGGGTCACCCAACCAGCTGTGATTACAGGTGTGTGTCACTGCATCCGGAAGACTCAACACTTAGATGACAAAATTAGAATCAAAGAAGTGAAATCAAAGAAAAAGGTGTGGATAACTAACATTGGAATAACTAATTTTGCAATTGAGAAGAAGGTTGTAAGACTAGGAATAGAGGAGAAATTCACAAGTTTATTATATTTTGCAGTATAAATAATACAACATTAGAATCACTGAACATACTCATTTGGAATAAAAGAAATAAAAAATATAGATAATATCATATGTATATATATATATATATATATATATATATGACATTATCTATAACTTTTCCATATATACAACCTATAAATTAATAAATATTTTATATAAATTTATATATGTATGTGTATTATATATATATCTTACTAATTTAAATTTATATATATATATATATCTTACTAATTTGCTTAGGGCCTTACTAAGTCTCTAAGCCTGGCTTTGAACTTGTGATTATTCTGCTTCACCCTCCTGAGCCACTGAGTAAAACAAGATTTTGATGCCATTTTAAGCTATCAACTTTCAGTTCTTTATATATGCAGATAAATATATGTGTATATGCATATATATTTAACCATCATTAAAGAAAATGAAAATAAAGTTAAACTGATATAAGAATTTTCACTTCCTAAACTTTCTGAAGAAAAATTTGCCAAAAGTTTGGAGTATGTGTGTACTTTTATTAAACTGTATACTTTTGATCTATTAATTCCAATTTCAATCATTCTTGATATTCAGGTTAAATATTTATATAAAATGTGTTCTATAATTTTATTTGTATGAATTATAAATAATAATCTATTGGTTAATATCTTACACGTTATTACTATGATAGTATACGGTAAAATAGTTTCAAAATATTTTTGAAGATTATTTGTCTGCAGAGACATTAGTTTACAAAAGCTCAAGTTAAAAAAGTATAAAATATGTTCATTGGGAGTTTGCTCATATATAGACATATAAGCATATAAGTTTATATTCACACTATTTTTGTATTTAAACAGAAGTCTTCATAAACACACCTTACATACAGATGTATGATAAAACACTAAAATACAAGCCATGTTAAAGTTAAAATACAGGTGAATTTATTATCATATTAATGGTTTTTGTTTTTCAAAATGCTAATTGAAGGATATTTAAAAACTTCTTCACTTTTTAATAAAAGTATTGTTGGAAGACTATATGATAGAGGTTGTCTAAGTAATTCTTCCATGATGAATTGAATATACGTTATAGGCTATGTATGAAAATGGGTTGTCTCTCTGAACTCATGAAGGAATTTAATTACAAAAATCTTATGTCAATGATATTAAAGAAGGTAGAAACTAATTGGACTATGGTGTTTAGTGGTAGGGACCTTGAAAAATGATTAGGTTTGATTCCTTCATTAGGATGGAGCCCCTTTGATGGAGTTCTGGTGATTTTATAAGGAGAAAGAGATAAGATATAGATTTGAGAGATACACAACATGGCGCCTGCCATGTTGTGATGCATCCAAGAGGGACTCCTCTCAGAGCCTTAAACCTGTAAAGATCTGAAATATCTGAAAGATGGGATAAATGGCCATGACCAGAATGCTGATAGAAATACAGACAGTAAGGACCATGCTGATGAGAACTCAGATGCAAATGAAGACTATTCTACTGGAAACTGGAATCAACAATTGTCACACCTCTGCTGTGAATGTGGCTGAACTGTGTCCATGCTCTAAAGCTTATGGAGCGCCAAATCTAGAAGTGATGGACTATAATATCTAATGAAGAAAATATGTAGTCAAAACAGCATTCAGGCTCCTTCCTGGTTACTTTCAATTGTATTCTATAGAACTTGGAACCAATGGTATAATGTAAAGCTGAAATGTATAATTTAAAAGAGAAATATGGAGAATTCACAGCCTGTTTAGGGAAGGAGTGAGGAAAAGCACATTTATGACAGTAGGGTAGAGTGGAAAAACCACTTTCTAAATGGCATGTGCTCATTAGTAAGACAATTGGGAAAAAGCCTAATTTCTTGACCACTGAGCCACATTGCAGCCCTATTTTGTATTTTATTTAAAGACAAGATCTCACTGAGTTGCTTAGCACCTTTTTTTTAAAAAATATATATATTCTTTAGTTCTAGGTGGACATAATATCTTAAATTTTTTATAGTGATGAGGATGGAATTCTGTTCCTCACATGTGCTAGGGGAGTGCTCTGTTACTTGAGGCACAACCCCAACCCTTAGCGCCTCACTTTTGCAGAGGCCAATTTTGAACTCACAATACTCCTGCCTCAGCCTCCCAAGCAGCTGGGATTTCAGGTGGGCATCACCGTGCCTGGCTATATCTTATGTTTGAGGCGAGATCTTGCTTATGTTGACCAGGTTGGCTTCCAACTCCTGGGCTCCAGTGATTCTCATTGTCACAGCATCCTGTACAGCGGGGACAGCGGGAACAACAAGGTCATGCCACCATGACTGGCTTCTTATTTTTTAAACAAGGCTGTCCAGAGCTGGGTCTGGGGCTCAGTGATAGAGCTGCTTGCTTAGATTGCATGAGGCACTGGGTTCGATCCTCAGCACCACCTAAAAATAAGTAAAATATACATTAAAAAAATACAACAACATGATTTAAAAAAACAAACAAGCAAGATTGTTCTGATGTCCCAATTTAACAGATGAAGCTGTGGAGGCTGGGGCTGGGTAACTTGCTGTAGCAGACGGTGTGGGTGCTCCACCCATGACCCCCACCTATCCCGCTCAAGGCTCTGACGGTGCAGGGGGGATAGAGAGCCGAGTCATGTTATTGGTAGAGGCTGGGACACATACACTGGCAGAGGCTAAGCCACTTTCCTAGGTTTCCCCACTTTCCCTGGGGAGTCTGTGTCTTGCAGCATGACAGATGAGCCATGTCTTGCAGGCATGGTGGACTGTGTGTGGACAGTCAAGGGGGTACGACTGGAATGAGGGTGAGCAGGAGAAAATAAGGTCCCTGTGGCCTCCAGTTTTCCCACTGTCATTACTGGGTTTGAGAAGCCTAAGCCATCCTGTGTTACAGAATCAGAGCCCCAAGCCTAGCACCCCAATTGCCATCCCAAGCAATCCTCCCTGGGAAATCTCCAGTGGGGTGTGCCGGCTGGGTTTTTTTGTTTTGTTTTGTTTTGGTTTGGGGTTTGGTTTGGTTTTTCAAACAAAAAGCAACTAAAACAAACACATAGCAATTAAAACCTCCAAGTGAGGGCAGCCACTGTCCTCAGGCAGAGGGTGGAGCACAGTCGGCCCCTGGGAAGCTTGACCTGTTGTTCCTCATTGGAACACGCTGGTGGACAGTGGACTTGTCTGTGTTTCGAGTGTCAACAAAAACAAGTTGACTTACAAAGTACTAAAGTCCCAGATGTGGTGTCACACACCCGCAATCCCAGTGACTTGGAAGGCTGAAAATGGGGGATTGCAAGTTCCAGGCTGGCCTGGACAACTCAGTGAGGCCCTGTCTCAAAAACAGTAGGGGCCACACACGTGTGGGAGGCTGAGATGGGAGGATTCCAAGTTCAAAACCAGCCTCAGCCTCCGAGAGGTGCTAAGCAGTCAGTGAGTCTCTGTCTCTAAATAAAATACAAAATAGGGCTGGGGAGGTGGCTCAGTGGTGGAGTGCCCCTGAGTTCAATCCCCTCCCAAAATAACAGAAGGGGCTGAGGGTGTGGCTATGTGGTCAAGTGCTTCTCAAGCATGTGTGGCCCTGGGTTCACATCCAGTACCAAAAAATAAAGAGGGAAGAGAGAGAGAGAAAGGAAGGAAGGAGGCAGAGAGGAAGGGAGGGAAAGAGAAAGTCCTGAAGTGGTGCTGAATGAACGGGTTTGGAATTGTTACCAACACAGACCACAGCGTGGTGCAGTGACAGGAGGAAGATGTCTGTGTCTGTCACACATGTGGTCGAACACGCAATTGCCTATTACCAGGCATCAGAAACTAGAATGGCGGTGGCCTCTGGGAAATGCAGGAGGGTGGCTGAGGGTTGTTTTTAATTTTGTCCCATAAGCATTCATGAGCAGTCAGTGTTTTAAAAAGTGTGTGTGTGTCCTCATTACAACCCTCTGCACCATCCCCAGGGTGCCCATATTCCCTTGAGGACAGGGTATTGTGGTGCTCCATCTCGACCCCCTCTCTCCAACCTGTCCCTCCTGGGTGGTGGGGCCCTGGAGAAATTCTTGGCCTTTCTGGACTCCCATTTCCCTGTGGTACAAGGTGAGACTGGACCAGGTTTCCCCCAAGACCCCTCCCATCCCAATGTCCCATGTGCTGTGACTTGGTAAACCCAGTCCAGGGCCCAAAGCTGGTCTGATGTGCAAAAAACCTCTTCACCCAGCCCACCCCATGACCCCGACCTAGGCTGATGAAGCCTCCCAAGATGTTGGGACAGCACACCCAAACAGCAGCTGTGCTCGGGCAGGTGTCCCCGCCTCCAGGCAGCCTCTGCCCCGCCTCTGCTGCCAGCACCCTGACTGTGCCCTAAGACCAAACTATTCCCTGTGCAGACCTTGAGGGACTCTCCCTTTTAACCCAGGATAGTGCATATGCTTCCCAAGCCCTTGTTCTGCAGCCCAGGGACACAGCGACACCAGGACAAGGGCCTCTCCCCACGATGGGGTTCCCTGGAGGGTGGTCCATTCCTTGGTCCCCTAGGGTCTGGAGCCAACCAAGCCCTAGTCCTCCTCCCATTCATCCCAGCTGCTCTCCCCGGCCAGGAAATCCCTCTTGGGCCTATGTTGTCACCTCTGTCATGTGCACCCTGAACCCTGATGGACAGGAGAGTGCCCTGTTACTAAGACAGCTGCTAAGACCAAGCACATCTCCACACACATCCCACCCACGAGCCACCTGGGAAGGGTGATCTCAGCAGGCCCAAGAGCCACAGCCCTCCCCTCTGCCCTGGAGAGTCAGGCCCAGGCCCCACCTGGAGGAAGAAAGCAATCTCTTTTTTCCTGGAGGGCTGTGGGGCTCACTGAGAACCCACTTTTTTTCCCTGGAGCCCAGAGCACTAAGGAAGCAGCCAGTGCAGGAAGGGGAGCCTGCGCCCAAGGACTGGCTAGAGGCTGCCAGGAGTTCCTGGCTGGTTCCAGGCTCCCCCAGCCATTGGGAACCCAGGCCTGGGATGGACGAGGCCTTGGAAACAGTCACAAGCCCAGCCCTCAGCAGCTGAGGACATTGGCCAGAGCCTATAACATTAGCCTTTACAGATATCTCCTGTAAATGGGAGGATTCAGCCCCTTTCCTGAGAGGAGCTGCAGAAGGGATGAGCTGCAGGGGGAGCCTGGCAGAGGAGGTTTCACTTGCCCTTTCCATCAAAGGGACACAGGCTAGGAGTGGCAATGGACAGGGGTTATCCTTTCTCAGATGGGAGAACCAACACTCAGACAGGACACGCTGGGTCCTGAGAACTACAAGAACCCCCATTTTTCAGGTTCCTCGTAACAACCACAGCAGTTGTCTGGGCTGCAGAATGTGGCTTGTGGAGCTCGGTGAGCAATTATTACACCTGCAAAGAACCACAAGGGTTTTTTGACTCGAAGGGCCTCGCGTGCAACTCCCTACCCCATCTGAAGGCAGCGCACAGGACCACTGACCCTTGCTGTGCAAGAACTCAGTCCAGGGCTGCCAGACCTCCTGATCACCTGGAGCCCAGAGCCCAGCCCGGGTCAGTCCTGGGGGAGGGAAGCCTGGTCCTGAGCACACAGCCAGAGGGGGACTTCTCTGTGTGTGCCGATGGCCTGCAAGAAGTGCTAGTGCAAGAGGTGGCAGGGTCTCCCAGGGCACTGGCCTCCCCTTTGCTGCAGGGCACCTCTCTACACCCACCTCCTCCCAAGCCACCTAAGGGACAGAAAAAGTAGTTAGGGCCTCACTGTCTGCAATGACACAAACATGGGCTCTTGGCCACTTGTAGCTCTGTGACCTCTGGCTAGTTACTCAGCCTCTCAAAACCTCACTTTCTTCATCTGTAAAACAGGGGAGGAGAGCCTCTCTTTGTAGGAGAATAATGCTGCTCATCAAATTCCATCATTCCTATCTATAAACACATTATGGTTCCAGAAGCCTTGGCGCATGCCTGTAATCCCAGCAGCTCAGGAAACTGAGGCAGGAAGATCATCAGTTTGAGGCCAGCCTCAGCAACTTAGAAGACCTTGTCTCAAAAATAAAGGAGGTGGAGGCTGTGGATAGAATTCAGCAGTAAAGCACCCTGGGTTCAATCCCCACTACCACAAAAAAAATAAAAATGAAAATGGTATTGTCTCTTTTCTCTTGTAATACACCTCAAGGCCCTGGCTATGGGGTTAACACAAGTAGTTACCCAGGAATTTTTGAACCCTGGATAAACAGGGAGTCACCTAAGCAAAATCTGATGCCCAGGCCTAATTCAGAAAGGAGAGAAGGGAGACAAGGCAGCCCACCTCTCAGCCTTGCCTTGGCTTAAATTGGGAAACCACTGATCTAGTCTATTGGCCTCCAGACAGATAGGAAAACTGAAGCACAGAGAGGTGGTGTGACTGGAGCAAAGTCACACAGCAAGCAGGAAGCAGGGCTGGACCAGAAGTTCCATGCTGATTCCTGCCTGCTGCCCCAGCTCATCTAACCCTTAGTGTGTTAGCAACACTCAAGGACTCCAGGGCAAGACACAAAAGGGGCAAAGAGGACTCGGCTGCACTCCGGAGTCATGGAAACTGACAGGACAATGCTAGCAATCCTTGCTGTGTAAGAACTCAGTCTGGGGCTGCCAGATCTCCTGGTGACTTTGAAGGACAGTTAGAAACCTGAGTTTTTGTGCAAACTTTCCTGAATCTTAAGAATTACATTCTAGGGCTGGGGTCGTGGCTGAGTGGTAGAGGGCTCACCTAGTATGTGTGAGGCACTGGGTTCGATCCTCAGCACCACATAAATATAAAATAAAGATATTGTGTCCACCTAAAACTAAAAAATAAATATAAAAAAAGAATTGCGTTAAAATTCCAAGCAAATTTTTTAAATATTTATTTTTTAGTGGTAGTTGGACACAATACCTTTATCTTATTTATTTATTTATTTATTTATTTATTTATTTATTTTTAATGTGGTGCTGAAGATCAATCCCAGGGCCTTGTACGTGCTAGGCGATCGCTCTACCGTGGAGCCACAGCCTCAGACCCCAAGCAAATTTTAAAATTGAACAACCAACCAACAAAAACCTGGAGCTAGGTGCGCTTCTCTGGTTACCAGTTTGGGACCTCAGTTCAGGATTTCAGGGTAGGACCTGGGAATAATTTTTTGGCACCGAGTCAGGATAACATGAGAGGTTCTTGGAAAGTATCTTTCTCTATAAATCAGTGTCTGGTCCTGGTGGCTCATATTCTGCCGTTACCTATTTGCTCCTGTGAGCCAAACAGTGCTCTCCCCGGATATTCTTGCCAAAAGGTTTTGAAGAGTTTATTACAAATATCGTTGTCTAGAGAACACATTTAGGTACTGTCCTGGACCTGGAAGAACAGAAAAAATTAATGGAAAGTGCACTGCATCCCATGAGAGGGAGGAACAAAAAAGGCTGTGCTGTGGCATCTTCAGCCTCCCTCCATTGCTTCAGTGTGTAAGAGGGTAAACTGAGGCCCCTTGTGGAGCAGACCCTGAGGTCACATATCTATCTCAGAGCCCTAAGACCCTTCTTCCCCACTGGGTCAACAGTGACTTCTGACAGAATTACTGGATGCCTCTCCTGACTCCCTTTGCTTCCTGTGGATGCACCCACCATGCCCTCTGCTCCTTCATCACTGCATCTCCTGGTTCCTAGGCTGTGCTCACCTAAGGGGTCCCGGGTGGGATGCTGCTTCCAACGTGCTTCCTCTGTCTTCTCCCCATCCACTGTTCTTATGGTTGGGATCCACTCACTCAGCCTGACTCTGCCTCACCATCTCTGCCAAACAACTAAGCCCCACTATGTCCTCTCCACTTTTTTTCATAGGCTCCACCCAGCATCTGGCCTCTTACCTGCACTGTTCTGCAGAGCCATGCCCACTCCACCCATTTGATCTTCTACATTGTGTCCATGTGGCTCATCTTCCACAGACATATTTAACACTCTGCGATTGCAGAATTTTCTCTCTAGCTCTGGAACCTTTGTAGTATGGCTTGTTTGATATAAGAATACCTCAATTTTGTGATTAACAATGTTTCTCAAAAGTTAAAAAATAACATTAAAAAATCTGAGGATGAGGCTCAGTAGTTATGTTCCCCTAGTTTGAAACCCTTGTACAAAAAAAAAAGAAAGAAAAAGAAAAAAACGAAAGAAAAAGAAAAAGAAAAAAAGAATAAAGAAAGAAAAATAGGCAAGTAAGAAAAAAATGTAGTTCCTTTTTCTTATGTTATGTGTTACAAATTTAGCATTCATGTTCACCTGTTATGGAGGCTGTGAAAAGTCAGTCTTTCATACATACTTCCATGCCCCCACCTGACATTTTGTTGTAAGGCTATTGTTTTATGTTAAGGTCTATAATTTACCTGCCACCTCACTTAAATTGGAATTTTTTTCAAATCCTAGGTTTCTCTGGTGGCAGGGTTCTTCTTCAGTCCTTGGAACCTGACTTCTTCCTTCGGTGCTCATTAAGATACAAGGTTTTTTTTTTGGAGAAGACACACTTGAAAATTGGGGACAGTAAAGCTTGCTTAAACTCACTTTCCCAATGGCCCATCAGTGCAGGATTGGAGATTGGGACCAGTGTCAGCCTGTTGTGGAATAGTTCTCAGGAGAACCATGGGAGCCCTGAGATTTTGGACTTGAGTGTTGGCGTCAAGAGAAAAGATACTCTCTGTGAACATTCTGCAGCAGATGAGGGACCCTGGAGATGACTCAGGCCTAACTCTGTCCCAATGGCTCAGATTAGGTACTATAGAGGTTCTGTGTTGTACTTTCCTTCCATCCCCAGAGACCTGAAAAACAATTGGTGACAAAGATGGCTGGTTTTCTTGACCTACATTGTTCCTGAACCTGAAGACAATGAACAGTAAGCAGAACAAGGAGGAAAGTCAATGCATCTGTCTTTCCAATACTAGAAAAGTAAACCCATCAAATACTGAAAAATATTTCCTTTTACTTGAAAATCAAAAAGCCCAGTGATTGGTAGTCTGGGCTGCTATGGCTATCCAGCTATTCCATCATGCCCCAGGGCCCTTGCTGTTTTTCATTGTGCCATCCATTTAATACAGCAATCAGGGGAAAAAGAAAAAGGAAAAAAACAAAGAGCTAGAGTCCCAGTTGCTTCCAATGTTATCTCATTGGCCAGCACAAAATCACAGAGACCCCTACCTGCACTGAATTTTGGGGAATACAGTTGTTTTTCACTTTTACTTTGGGTTTGTTTTTGTATTTGCTTGTGGGGACTGAATCTATGATTGCTTCATCACTGAATAACCATCCCCAACCCTTTTTAAATTTTAGAGACAGATTTTTAGGGCTTTACTAGATTGCTGAAACTGTCCTTAGACTTGTGAGCCTCCTGCCTCAGCCTCTATAGTCACTGGAATTATAGGCATGTGCCATTAGGCCTGCCTGTGTTTTTTTAGGTGCTGGAGTTGGAACACAGAGCCAGGCACATGTGAAATTTGTTTACTACTGAGCTGTAATTTCAGGCATAAACTTGCCATTTTGAATTATTAGCAACCCATTTAAAAAAATATAAGGTCCCAGTGGAATGAATGAGGGATACCTGCCACCTGGACCTTAACAACCAGTTGTGCTGGTGTGGCTTAGTTCAGGCCCAATGCATACTCACAGGGTGGCATGAAAAGATAAGCATCAAGTGAGGAATGGGCTGTGAAAGGAGAATTGCTGGATAGGTGGCAGACTGAGATACTGTTCTTTCATGTGTTGTGATGGGCATCTCAGGTGGAGAAGGGGTAGAGGGTGAGTGCATTTGGGTGGTTAAACACTGAGGTACATTCCCATTTTTTAAAATATTTTTTCTTAAAATATTTTTTCCACTGGGATGTCAGGCCTGCACCACTGAGCCAACTCTTATACAATTTTTAAAGTTATTTATTCCATTGTAATATGGATCTGTTGAAACTTACAATATAAAAACATACTTATAATATATTCCCTTATTATAAATAAAGTAATAAGAATTAGAATATGTCATTTTTATAAAAATAGATGTCACAACACTTGTTCCCAGTGACCAAATATGACCCATTAAATGTTAAACACATATGGACATTCAATTTATATATTTTATTCTTTTTTCCATATTTATTATTGTAGACAAGTTCTAAACACTGAATGAGTGAATGCAGATTTTTATGCCAATTTCCACAATTATTAATTGAGAATAATATTTTAGTTTTTTCTAGTAGTGGCATTTATTTTCCCACAAATACTGCATGTGGCATTTATGTGTTGAAGCTGAAAAGTTAATCACACAGAAACTGAGAACAGAAACACTTCCCGGATTTATGATAAGAATGAGAAACTGACTGATTGTGTGTAGGGAGTGCAAAAAACAATTAAGTCCAGAAAGTAACTCTTAGGTTTTAGAGCACAATAAGGTGATTACATTGTATAATAACTACTTAAATAAATCAAAATAGCCAGAACTTAGAAAGTTTCAAACACAGAATAATAATTTTAATGAGATGAAAATTACCCTGATCTGATAATTACACACTATGTACACATGCAGAGTAATAATAATGGGTCTCATATCCAAGTACAAAGAGTAGATTCCAGGTAAAAATAAAAATAAATAGAAGTACATTCTTTGATGTTTTAGCCAAATATCTACATTACCTCAGATTTTTAAATGGTATCCTATGTTCATGAATGTTTCACTGTTTTGGTTTCCCTTACTGTCATGTCTTTTAGATCTGCAAGGTCTAAAGAGTCATGGAATAATTTAGACTTATTTACATGGATTTCTCATGACTGTTATTTATTTTCAAAACTTGTTTACACTTTATTTTATTATTTTATTTTTATGTGGTGTTGAGGATTGAACACAGTTCCTCACATGTGCTAGGCAAGCATTCTACCACTGAACCACAATCTTAGCCCTGATGACTGGTATTTTTTAACATGTGGCTGGAAAAAAGCTAAAATACATACCTACTATTTCAGGTACTTGACTTAAAATCCAACATGCCTTGTATAAAAAAAATATTCCATCAGATTAACATCATTTTTTTTTGTATCAATTTTATGCCTGGTTTCTTTACTGGAGAAATGCATCACTTACTTCAAGCAGATGAATATTGGGACTCTTATGGAGGTTTGTCTTTTAGGCTTGGTTCAAATTCTTGACTTTTAATTTAAAAACCTTACAATGGATTGACTTTGAGTCTATCTGAACTGTGACTTTAATTACACCATTATTCCAGATGACTAAGGAGAAAACAATAATAATATATTTCTACTGATATTCAATAGCTGGACTTTGGTCACTTAAGATAGTTTTTCTGGTCCTGATAATAGCATATATGCAAGGTGGATAGCTACATTGGGGATTCAAAGACAGGCCTTAAATACTGTCAAAGAGCTTTCTACACATATTGCTAGAAAATTTTAATATCATGAAAATAATTTGAATCCACAACATATGTAGCCATTATGAAAAGAAAAGTTTTAAATCTATTAAATCACATAGATGATGAAGTAAATAATTAAAAGATAATGACCAGCATTTCTACTGAGTACTTTTTATTTCAGAAACACATCCATATTTGATCCTTGTTCTTCTTTCATACACAATAGCTCTAGAATACATGTAATAAGACTCCATATATGTAATACAAGATGATCAGATTTAGCACCAACATAACACTTGAACTCAATAAAAGACTACAAATACAAATTAAAAAATCATCTTAGAGGATATGCTTCTCAGTGTCATCTTAGATGATATATTAAAGGCATTAAGTCTGATAATAAATGGTCAAAAGATAGATCTAAAAAATACATCTATGTGCACACCTACTACATTGAGATTCATTTTTTGAGAAGGTAGCAATTCTTTACTTTTGTACAATCATTCCATTTCAATTCATTGAAAATTGTAGAGTTTTCAATATATTCCTACTGCTTAATCAAGAAGAGAAAGATGAAATCAACTTAACACTCTACCTCAGAAAAATCTCAAAAGAAGATAATATCATGAAATATTTTGAGAATATATGGTAATTTGAATCTATAAGAAAGGCTATGTACAGTGGGAGCATAGCTACTATTACACAATCCAGACATGATTTGGTAATAATATTTGAATGGCACCTGGAGAATATTAGAGAGAGTTGATAATTAAAGTGGGAAAAATGTGTGTTGGGTGAATCCACATATATCCCTAGTAATAGGATAGGCTGAGATTGATAAAGATGACACTATTTGAAATAAGGGCTTCTGCTTCATTTTCTCTTAAGATATATACTATTAATATGGAATTTGAAAATAAAGATCAACAAAATATATTATTTTATTAGTATAAGAAACATTTCCTCTGAAGTTCATCTTGAGATCTCAGCTAACACCATAATTTTCTTCTGCAAATTCACGTGCCTTTTCTAGCACAAGATCTAACCCAAGAACTTTACCATTGGTATCTTGGCCGTAACATATCTAGGGATGCTGATAATTATGGGGTTAATAGTTACAGATGTTTTTGTATCAGAATTTTGGAGATGACATCAAATTTAAATTAATAATCTACTTTCACAGGTTTGGAGAGGGGGCTTCTCCATTTTTTACCATCTGCCTGCTGAGTGTTCTCTATGACATACACCTCAGCCCCAGAAGCTCTTGCTTGGCAACGTTCAACCATATATTCTCACATCAGAGCCTGTGGTTTCTTGTTTCCTGTGGGTATGTTGAATAATAATACAGATGCATTACTTTCTAAGGCATTTATTTTAAATATTTGGGATGTTCCAGGAATTCTTATTATAGGGTTCATGTCCTCATGTCTTTCTAAAATTCAATAAATAGAAAAACCTCTAACTAAAAAATAAATGATGTTATCACTATTAAAATGTGAACATTAATATAAATAAACAATATTTAAATCTCTCAGCCCATATGTATAAGAATTTAGATTACAAAGATCAATTTTTTGGGAGACACAAACTACCAAAATGCATTGTGTCCTTGGTGATCATTGTACTGGGAAGAAATTATTGGTTTCAGCTTTGGACTCTCACCAAGCCATGAATTTATTAAGGGTAGGACACTGATGTTTTCTTCTGTAACCATGACATGGTATCAATCATATGTAAAAAGAAAAATAAATTACAGAAAGAGAAAATGGTTCCCACATAAAAAGAAGGCATTTCCAGCATTCTGTAATAGTGCAAAGAATATCCAAAATGTGGCCTCTGTCTACTGGGACATCTACAGAAAGCATGAACTTGTATACTTTCTGGCAGAAAGAAAAAATGTTTTAACCTTTCAAAGAATTGGGCTTTATTACTTGAAATTATAAAAAGTAGCTCTTTATAAAGCAATATTTCTTGCAGGACTGAACATTCAATGTACATTTGCAAGAATATAAAATAGATTTCCAGAGCTATTCAATACAGAAATATTGTTAATACATAAAGCTCAGGAATAGCCCAAATGTCCATCATTTGTTTAATTCCAACTTTGGTCTATCTACACCATGGAAAGTTAAGATTTTTGCATATGTGGGTTGTTTTCCAGGTTGTTTCATTGAATAATAAATAAGTGCAGACAGGATATACAGGAGCACTCCCTTTTGGGTAAGAAAGGAATTTACCTAATAACTTATTATTGTTATTGACTCCTACCAGAAGAAGAAACAGTAAGAATATATACTAAAAACAATTAAAACAGATGTTCATGAAGGGCAATGGGAAAAGATTAGTGGGGATGAAATAGAGTTGAGTCTTTAACATGGGTTTATATTTGACCACATAAACAACAACCATGTTGAAAACATAGAATTAAATCAATAACAAAAATCAAGCAGAACAGGTAAGAGTCTGACAACCCAATCATGAACCACATTATTCGGTGACTAAAATCTTTTTGTTTTTATTTTTTTTAAAGAGAGAGAGAGAGAGAGAGAGAGAGAGAGAGAGAGAGAGAGAGAGAGAACTTTGAAAAAAAACATATATATATATATATATATATATATATATATATATATATATATATATATATATATATATATATATAGTTTTCAGGGGACACAACATCTTTATTTTATTTTTAGGTGGTTCTGAGGTTAGAACCCAGTGTCCCACGCTTGCCAGATGAGCATGATACCACTTGAGCCAGATCCCCAGCCCCTAATTAGTTTCCTAAGCTTGCATGATTTCCAGGATCTTTTTCTCCAATGTGAACAATATTTTACCTAAATTTTTTACCACATGCTTGTTGCAATGTAATATTTACTGATCAGTAATTAGCCATAAAGGATCCCAGGATTCATATGCAATGTTTAGTGTCAGTGCAGCAAGGGACAACATGGGTTTTATGCTTTCTCCATTAGACTGGAGTTTACAATGGAAGAGGCCACTTCTTATCTTGAGTGAGCAGCCTGGTGAATACACAGATACGACTATTAATATGCACTGAAGAATTCTTTCAGAAGCTTGGCTATACACACTTGTGGCAAAATGACCAGTCCTAGACCCTGTGTGAATATGTATTGTAATATTGTGGTAGTTTATCACAAGCCTAGGCAGAAAAAGGTTGGGTCTTGAAGGTTATTCAGTCATGTGGGTAGAGCTATGGAATGGGATTATTGTCCTTTGTTAAAAGAGAGCTGCAAAGAAACTTCTCAATTTATCCTGTGAGGACACACATGGTGCACTTCCTTACTCTCACCAAGCTGCTATAATAATTTATGGTAGACTGGGTGGTTTATAAGCCACAGACACTCATTTTTCACATTGTATAAGATCAAGGCACAAGGCTATTCAATGCTTGTTGAGAAAATTTATAATGGATAGAAGCTCCTGGCTGTGTCATAATGTGGTGGAAGAAGCCAGCTAGCCTGTAGCACCTGTTCATTAGAGCATTAATTCCACTGATGAAGTCTTCAGCCTCAGAAACTCAACACCTCTCCAAAGACTCACCTTCTAATACCATCACCTTAATGGGAGAAGTTAAACCAAGATACTCAAAGGAACACAAACCTTCATATTACAGCTTTCTATGAAAAAGCAGGATCTCAATAGTCAATAAATCTGTTGGAAAGTTGATCTTAGAAATCTGAGCTTTCAGAAGTACACAAATAAAATTTGTTTTTGCTTGTAAAGTATGTAGTTTCTAGAACTCCCTTAGAGCAGTCCAATCCGACTAAAGTATATTTCAAATGATAATATTGTTCTGCAAACATGAGTGTAAACATGGCTTCTGCTCATGGAGTTCTTATTGCCAGTGAAGAGGGCAGGGATAAAAGTCTCAAAAACAATAGTCCAGTACATGGTCATCAATGGCTCCTGATGTCATTAAATGTTACCACTACTAGCTGGCAATCTCATTTCACAACTTGGGAACATGAATCCCTGAAAAGTAAAAAAAAATAATAATTATAATTAAGTTCACCTGGCCAGTGGGACCAGGTCTGCTCTGACTCTAGATTCTCTGTCCCAACCAGAGCTCAGGGCCAGGATGAATACAATGGTGCCACATGAATAGAGGACTAATGTAAACCTGGTAAAGGCAGTTTCATGAATGGACAAAAGGGAAAGAATTGTGGGAAGGAACCATATCCTATATCTGACACCTGGAGAATAAGGAGATTTTACCTTCACATTGATTCCTTTCTCTTGAGAACAAAACTGTACTGAAAACAGACCCCTGAAACAGGTTAGTCATCAATGCAGACAATAAAGGACACTCTGGAAGTTACCAGGCTGTTTGGTGCATGTACAAGCAGTAAGAGCCACAGATCGGAAGACCTCAAATGGTTCATGTGAGACCTCATTATTCCTGCATCTTCATTCCCTGGCTCACACAATGGCAGGCTGAGCTTGGAAACTCAAGGTTCTGTGTGCTGGCAGGTGACATACCCAAAAAATAGCATCTACACATCTTTTCACAAGTTTACTCATTCTACTCAGCCATAAACAAGAGAGGAATTATATCATTTGTAGGAGATGGAGGAACCTGGAGCACATCAAATTAAATTAAATAAAGCAGATGCAGAAAGTCAATTTTCAAGTGCATTTTCTGATATGTGAAAGGTAAAAAGAAAAATGGAGTGAGAAAAGAAGTGGATCTCGAAAAAATTGGAGAGAGAATAGTTGAGTTTAGATTAATGGAAGAGAGAATAAGAGAGATGATTCAGGCACTGAGAAATGAGACTGATCAATGATGTTATGCCCATACATGTATATGTCACAAATGAATATACTAATAAATTAATATAATGTAATATATAAATGACATTTTTGGCACCTGTGACTGAAATTCAGCATGCTTCACCATTGAGCAACATTTCCTTCACCACTCCTTTTATGTATTTTTTTTGAAATAGGTTTCTGCTAAGTTGTTCAAGTCTTTGCCAACAGACAAAAAGCTGGGTGCCCACTTTTTGTCTTTGTAAAAATACAAACGTCTGTTATCCCCCTTTCTTATGGAGCACTCACTAGGCAACAAGTGCCAAGTATTTATGACTTCATTTAATTCTCATCACAGTCTTGAGAAGCAAGTGGCATCATCCCCATCTTTAACATAAATAAATAAAAGTTGGGAGAAATTAAATATCTATTCAAGCTGAGTGAGTTGAAACATGTCTGCAATACCAGCAGATTAGGAGATTGAGGCAGAAAGATTGTGAGTTCAAAGCCAACCCCAGCAAAACTGAGGCGCTAAGCAACTCAGTGAGACACTGTCTGTAAATAAAATACAAAATAGGACTGGGGATGTGACTCAGTGGTTATGAGCCCCTGAGTTCAATCCCAAGTACCAAAGGAAAAGAAATCTATTCAAGCCTTAAACATATATAAAAGCCAGAATACAAATATATGATATGTACTCAAGACCTTGGTCCATTAACATTTATTTTATACTAATCATAACATCTAGGAATCTCCCTGAAAGCTAAATAAATCCAATGCTTGAGAGTACTCCCCAGAGATTTTTGTTTCACTGATTGGAGCTAAAGTCCAGGTATCAGGATAATTGACTCTAATGCTCACAATTAGGAATGGAATCACTTTTCTATTAAAAATCAGGGAAGCACAGACAAAGAGATAGGATTCACCTGCTCAATATTGTGTGTCAAGTCGACAAGAAAACCAGGGTATGTGTATATACTTCTGTAGCTCTCCAAAGAGCTCTCTGTGGCTCCAAAGAAAAGAAGACTCCACAAAGCTGGAGGCGGAACACAAGCCAAAACCTCTGCCACTACTCACCCCACAATACTCCAATTCTCCTAGACAATAAGTGTGCTTATAGGAGATAATTCCAGATGGTACCTTGGTGATCAATGGGCGACATGCAAAGAAATAGGGCACAATCAACTTTAGCAAAGGCAGAGGTGTGGCTGGGCCAGGATGGGGACTAGTCTAGAGGATAAACTTTTCCAGGGCACATGAAGTCCAGGGCTTCCTCCTCCCCAAATGAGCCTTGCCTTATCACACATATGCTTGTTCAACTATTTATGCCCTTCTCCTATTTTATATTTCTCTTGCACATGGCTTTGGAGGTCTTATGCTTTGGCATTTCTTATATTTTTTAATGCATCTTTCAAACTACCACAAAATCAACAATGAGGAATATTACCTGTACAGGTTACAGTTTTATTTTATTACCATTTAGCTCAAGTTTCCAAATCTCTCTGAAATACAATTTTTTAGTTTTTATGATAATTTTATTATCACTTTACATATTGACAATGCTTGTGATAAAGCAGTATTCTCTGATTTCAACACTTGGAATATCAGTGACCTGCTTAAACTGATTGCACTTTCTTTTGATTCTCCATCATAAGCCTCCATTTTATTTTTTTACAGTATATATAACTTTATATATAGTACAGACAAGCCCAAGCTAATATTACGTGTTTTTTTTTCTCAGAGAAAGGGCAGGTACATCCATTAGTGAGTATGAGGGCTCATCACAGCTTCCTTAGTTTGGCCTTCCAGCATGGGCTCTGACTCAGCTCAATATTCAATCTTCCTGTGATCTTCTCAGCCTGTGGTCTTCAGCTCATCTTCTTCTTTTAAAATTTTAGATTAATTTTAATATTTTACACAGACCCTGAATCACAAAAATGCCAGTTTGAAAATGGTGGCATTCATAAACAACACTACCCAGAAATCAGGTGCTTCATGTGGGAACAAGCTAGGGAAGAGGAGCCTATCACACATGATAGAGAGAGGACCCTCAGAGCCATAGTGGAACCATTGGAGGATACAGAAATCCCTCACCTCAAAGTTGAGGCATTGTAAGTTGTTTAATGGGTCTGAACTAATGTTATCATACAATCAGAACAATAGCAACTGTGATTGGTACGTGATTCCAATTGAGATGCCTTTCCAAATATGTCCAGAAAAATGTTTGGAGATTAGCTATCCCAGGATTGGTGTTATCAACCAAAGAAGAAAGTAAAATTAAGAGACAGCTGACATGTTACACTGGGAAAGCCACAGTTCTGTGTTTTCCAGGGGGATGTTTGTCATCTTTCTATAGACATTAAAATTATAGGCCTGCAGAGAAAGAACTTAAAGATGTCTTTCCTTAAAACATGCAACTCTTGAGGCTATTACCTGCACCACATTCTTCCTGGCCTCATCCATCTGGGTAAGTGCCTCTGCATTCTTAGATTCAGAAGTAGTATGCAGTTGGGTCATGGAAAGGCTGTGGAAGAAGGGAATTTTAGCATATTGCTGAGGTTTCTTGTAGATGAAGAAGAGAGACTTTAGCTCCAACAGTTCAACGCAGCCCAGAAAACTTTTTTCCGTATGATACATTGAGGATATTTTCTTCTAACAATGTTTGCTTCTTTAATTCATATCCTCCTAAAATGAGTCAGTTTTTAAATAGGGAATGATGATTAATTTTAGTTTCTCATTTGTTCTAAGTTTAATGAGTTCTACTGATACAACTTACATATAGAATGTCATCTAGAGATTTTAAACATTACTTATTTGTATACATATTATAAAAGAAAACAAGTTTTAACTTGATATTTTATAAACATTTATTTTATTTACATGTGGATCTGAGGATTGAACCTAGGACCTCACACATGCTAGGCTCACACCACTGAGCCATATCGCCATCTGTAATTTAGCATTTTTATTTATAAACTGGCTTCTGTAATATTAATAAATAAAATAGCACTACTATTGATATGAATTCTATAATTTGAGTAATTATAAGTTTTTAAACTTTTAGAAGAAATTGAGATTCTATGTTCAAAACTTCATTTCATAGAGGGCAATATCACAATGCCAGAAACTACATATATTTCTTATAAAGTCTTTGGATCCAATTTAACTCAAAGAATTAAAAATTTCCTGACCCTGTACTCTCTCAGTTAGGAAATGACAAATGAGAGGATCATAATAAAAGGGTTTGGAAGCACACTGAAAAATTTTGAAAATCAAATGAACATACTAGTAATTTCCTAATCCTGGATTAAAAATACACAGGAATATAATTTCCAAGTTTAGAATATTGGTGTTGACTAGTTCTTTATGTATTAGTTTTATGTGTATATATATATGTTTATATGTGTATATATATGTATATATATATATATATATATATATATATATATATATATATATATTACAATGGAACTGTCTGACTCTAACTTTTTTTAAAGGAACATTTAGGTCAGTGGAATCTCATCCTACCCTGTGACTGTATTTCAATTTCTGATGTTTTCACAAACTCAGGTTATTTTTAAATTTTTTTTTTAACTTGTTTGCTTGATTCTTTACATGATCAAGTAATTGTGAACCTGTCTCCTTCTCTGGTCACTGAAACACAAAGAACAAGATGACACAGAAAAGCCAAAGTTGTGGGGAAGAAAAGCAAGACTTGAATTTTACATAACTACATCAATCAGAGAGACAGACTGCCCTTTAGGAATCCATGGGTTTCCCAGTAATGAAAGCTTGGCATCTGTGAAGAAGCACTCTCTGGCTTTTTATTTCTTTACTTTAAGATTAAACAGATGTTAACTTTATGAACCATATAAATTTATTGACCATCAACTATGTGAAAAATTTAAGGCTAAACTCTTGGATGAAGAGTTCTTTAAGCCACTGTGCATTTTCTAGCTTTCATGGTAATTGCTCTCTAATTTAGAAACTGTGAAGAACAAGAATTTCTAGACAATTCTATAATTAGAAAGAGGCATATAATTTCAAACTACTCATATAAGCATATATTACATTAATACATCTGAATAAATGAAGCATGTGAGATCACAAAACAAAAACATGGGCCTAAAACTCCCCACACAGTTATGAAAAGTGCTGTAATGACAAAGCAAAATAATTGTCTTTTGGGTCCAAAGCATGAGGTTTCAAAGTCCTGTAGCTAATAAATGTCTATACCTTCTTTATTTCAAATTTATTGTTGTGCATGCATTATCAGAATTTGTTTGAAGGATCATGTGTTGATCTAGTGTTTCATTTCAAACAACTCTCTTAAAACTACTGAGAATTTTTTTTCTAATATCCATCACTAATAGTATTAGTACCATAGTTATATGGTGATTTTTGAGCCTAAAGGAGAAGTTTACTTAAAATTTAAAAATTATGTGTCACTGAAAAGGTAGAAGATATACTATATTAAAGCTGGCTTTATTGTCTAGGAAATAGAAATATCAAACGAATTATTTCCAGGTATTTGGTCATTTTTGATGTACTAATCTGTGTATAATAAATAAAATTTAATTATATTTGCAGATTTATGGAACTATGCTTCAAATTAAATGTTCATTGAGAAAGAATATTAGTGTTTTTAGCTTCTATATCTATGTCTAGAAAATTTACATAATATCATTAAAATTATATGTTTTCTGTAGAAATGCTATTCACTGTATTGTATTTGGAGGAGATTAATGGATTTGGTATTTTTGCTTCAAATATGTTTTGTCAAAAATAAACAGAAGGCCTGGGGATGTGGCTCAAGCTGTGGCTCGCTCGCCTGGCATGCGTGCGGCCCGGGTTCGATCCTCAGCACCACATACAAACAAAGATGTTGTGTCCGCCGAGAACTAAAAAATAAATGTTAAAAAAAATAAATTAAATAAACAGAACTTGGTTATAAAGCTTCTTTTATATTATATCATCAAATTATGGTGACGTTTTTATTCTCTTTCAAACACAAGTATATATAAAAAATAGTGATTCTTTTTTTTTTTTTTGGTGTCATGTTATCTTCCAAAATTCTTATCCTTTGTGAAAAAAAAATGATAATTTTGTAGTGCAGAATTACATCCTTATAAAGCCTATTTTATTTCCTCCAATTTTAATCATGGATCTAAATTCATATTAAAATGTATTGAACATTTTGACTGTGTGTTATAAACCCATAAACTAAGCTAACTATTTTACTTAGAGACCATGATCGTCAAATATACAATTCTATTTTACCCACAATGAATTAAAGTAACAGTGAAATAGAAGCATAAAATGAGATAAACATTCACAATGAAAAGAGGAGGTGATCTCCAGTGACAAAAGACTTCAAAGAACTTCTGGAAAACAGAAAGTATGGAATCAGATGAAGGATGCATTTGAGTTCTAATTAGGGCTGCCAAGGAGGGAGATTAAGACCATGACTAGGCATCTTGGAAGTCGATAAGGTAGGGTGCTTCAGATCAGCACAATGGAAATAAAGGGAAGGAAGCTTGTTTGGGTGCACAGAATCTGGGTTTGCAGTCTTATCTCAAAGGAGGCTTCTGCTTACTCCAAGTGAAATTTTGGAGTTGTCTTGCACTCTCATATTGGGTCCTGCTTGAGACATAGAGTGTGATTTACTTGAGTCTCAAACAGTCTTGAGTGTAGGAAGCCTTGAATGGTCATAGCCAGAAAAACTCTCTTCTACTGATGAAAATATTTTGAAAAGACCACTTTCAGCAATTGTCTGGGAAATTAATCCTTCTGTCCTTATGGTGCCATAAAGCACAGTTCCCTATAGTGACACCACAAAAATTTGCTTTTCAGTCAAAGTTCTGTACTTAGTTTATGGTACTGGTGAGAGTCTGTTCCTGAAAGAAAAAAAAAATCTTATAAAAAGGAAAACAGGGCAATTAATTACAGTTTTGACAGCTGTGTAGACTGAATGTCAAATTAATGTCATCTTGTGTTTTTTTTTTTTTTGCTCTTCTTTTTAGATCCCCTAAATAGACTTCTTTTGGTCTCTACAACTTAGCTGATTTAGTGAAACTCATACATATGGCCAAATTATTTGAGCCTCCTCAACATGATTTTCTCAAGACACAACTACTTCACTGATGTTTTTACAATTCCTGTATGGAAAGTGAGTACTGAAAACAAGAGAATTGGATCCTCTGTTTTCAAATTGAATCATCTGAGTTTTTATCTCCATTGCAACATGGAATCAATATCCTTCTGATAAGGAGAGTGAATTGACATAGCTAGGATTGTACTTTCCCCTCTTGTTTTCTGGTTTTTTTTTTTTTTTTTTTTTTTAGTACATAGAATTTTGAGTCCTCAGGTGGAGTTGAAATTTTAGTTCGAATCTTGTTAGACATCGTGTTGGAAAAGTGTCCTCTTAAATAATTAGGATTTCTAAAACTGGAGGATGTGGAGGCATGGTGTAAGAAAATGTAATTGCCAAGTGGGTTAATGGGAGTGATAGAGAGTGAAGACTCTTCAACTTTGACAGTCTACCTCCTGGATCTATGTAGTATACCTCTTTTATAGCACAAACTGATATAATGTTATGTAGTATAAGAAGTATAAGCACCATCATGAACTGTTCCAGAATTCTAACAGGCCAGTACCTTTTTATTTATTTATTTATTTTTTGTAGTTGAAAATACAGTGAATAAAATGGTCATAGACCCATATAATATCTTTGTTTTTGTTAACTGTGGTCTCATTCACTTTTATGCATGGTCCCTTGGCACTTTATTAATGGTGCTTGCTTAGGATTTATTGTCCCTAAAAGCAAAATGTAAAAAAAAAAAAAAGTTTGGGTTTTTCTGGTTAAAATTATTTCTTCATTAAAAGAATTCCACTTGTTAATTTATGATGAGAGAATGATGAAAAGAATGATGTTGTCACAAGAACCTAGAAATAGACCTCTCTTTCTAACTGGCTGGATATTTGTAAGAAGTGTTTGATAGATAAAATGCAGTGACTGAAAATCACTGTGGTACTCAGTCCTCATTCATCCTGTGCATCATCAGAGGCTGGATAAAAACAACTAGCCAAGTCAAGCTGTCAACTTGGTTGTCTTGTACAATGTCCATGATATATTTGCTTTGGTATTTGATAGCATGAAATCTCATGATATTTACACTGCATTATCTCTTTCAGAAATCCATCCTGATTACTGTACCCCCAGAATTTTATAGTCTTCAAAACATTCTTCTAGACTCTTTAAAAGTCTTAATTTCTTCCTATAAGTTTATGTACCTTCTTAGCTGAGGTAACTTTTTTTACAGTGTAATTAAGAATGAAGTGTGCTGCCAAGTATTCCTCTCTTTAGAAAGAGCTTTTTTCACTTTTCATTTTTCAAGGCTAACCCTGAATGATTCTGTAAAATGATGCTATTTTATTTCCATTTACTTCTAAATGAAGCTAACTCATATTTATTTCTAGTAACATTTTGTTAAAATATGGCCAATTTCTCCTTCTATATGATTCATAAAGGGACCTTTTCCCAAAGAAGGGAATGAATAGGTGTTGTATCAATTCTTTGCTCTGAAATTTATTGGGGTTTTCTGAGAAAAGTGTAACTTCGTGACTATCTTCTTCATTAGTTATTTGCTTAGTTATTGGTCACACTCTACAAGTGTGACCCTAGGTGAAATGCAAAGGATGATAAAAAGTAAAATAAGTAGAAGCTATACATTTATTATGCTTTTGTAACTGAAGAAAGGTTTGTGAAGTACTTTATGACTTGCATAACTCTCTACCTTCCATTTAAAGTCAAAAGATAAAATTCATCTTTATTTTTTATGTTTCACAAATAAACTTCTAAAAATAAAATTTACACCTATTTTTCTTAATTCTGTTCATGATTTTTCAATTTTCTTGATTATATGAAATTTTCATAACTCATACTAACTTGACAATCTGTGTCACTTCCTGGTTTACAAACAATTATTGATTTTTGTCTCTTTTTAGTTATAGTTGGCCTCCAGTGACTAAGAGGAAGGCTCCTTCCTGTCTGCTCCTCCCAGCCCGGCTCCAGCCTCTCAGCTTCCCAGACCCTTATGCAATTGGTTGTAAATTCTCACAGAAGTTGTTTTACTGTCTAATTTTCAGAACTAAAAATAAAAAATAAAATAAAAACTTAAAAAAAAGTTAAAATGCAAAATGTGGAGAGAAAAAGCAGCACATTTTTTTTGTAATTAGGCTTTTTTAAAATTTTGAAATTTTTTTTTTTAATGTGGGTCAGCCACTGATATTTCATCAAAATATACCAGTTTCTTTGTTGAGTTCAGGTAACCAAGGAATAGCCACACCCTCAGGACAAAATAAAACACACACATACAAGAAAAAAAAAGAAAAAAAACCAGAATCATCTTTAACCTAACGTTTTATAAAATGTCTCAGATCCTCGTAACTTGCACACAAGCTTCTGTGTTCAGTTGAATTGTAACTGCTTTTTGTATTTGGAGAGAGTGTGACTACTGAACTTGAAACCTTTTATTCTGAGTGTCTTGGTGGTTTCTGTTGAGATTAAGTAGGTGACAGGGTGAAGAGAAAGTGGGGAGTTCTTCCCTATTATAACATGAATTTTCCCCCACAGTCTACTCTCAGCTGCCAGACCTCAAGTCTTTTTTACACTGGTATACTTTAATTATTCATACTTCCCCTTTACCAATTATTTTTAACAGCAGTTTATCAAACTACACTTATTAAGAACAATTTTAAAAATAAAGTTATAGTTCACCTCACCAGTATACACTTATTGCTTATGGTTTCACTCACCTGTTATGCCTGTTTTTAGTGTCTGAAAAACATAGATATTATTTTCCATATTTTATCCAGTTTCTTACATGTATATACTGGAAAGAAAATCTGGTCTGAAAATATTCCATTTTGATTGAATGCTATATTCAAGAAAATAATATTTAAACATGCTAAATATATCTACAGAATTTCTCAAGTAGCTATGCTTAAACCAAATAGAATACCCTTAAAAGAAAAAAACTATGGTCAGCTTCAATAAAGCAAGAATAGAACCCAAGTATTTATCATTCATGATGGATTATAGATGATACATACAGAATAACCACAAGATTTAAAGGAAAAATTGTATTCAACATGGTATTCTAAACTGAAGCAGACTGTCAACTAATGATAAATAATGATAGAATTTAATTAATGATAAAATTCTAAAAAAGCAATTTTCTGTGCCTCATTTCAAAGAGAGTTACTCAATATAGAAGAAAAATAAAACAAAAGGAGCACAGTTTGTGGACAGAAATAGTGGTTCTAACTACAGAGCTCAAGAAAGTTATGCTGATTTTCAGTAGACCTTGAAAATAGTTTTTGTTAGCTTCCTCAGTCCTACCTTTAAAATGATGCTTTAATAGAAATATTAGCAAGTAAGTAATCAAGTGATTGAATACAGCAAAAGTTAGAAAATTCTAGTGATCTATTTTTCACACCACACACAAAAAAATGAGTATTGGAAAATACAGGAAAAACAAAGTGAAAAAAAAGAAAGCAAAAACCCACTAAACAAATAATGGAAAGTCAAGTTCTGCATATGAAACACAGTAAAATGTGCACTTTTTGTAACATTTGATGGGATAGAAGAAAGTAGTATTGATTGTTCTTGATGGTAAGAACATCCCTACATGAGCAGCATTCATGTCATGATATTGGATGTTAGAAAGGCTAATAAATTAGAGAAAGAAAGCATTCTTACTTCTTGTGTGTGTTTTGTGATGAAATCTATTTTAAAGTCAAATTTGTGAAAATGAATACTGGTTTTTAACCTTCATAAATTTTCTGTAAACAAAGAATGCAACACATAATTATTTTTAAAAGGGAATAACTAACTGATGAAGCATGAACACAGGTACTTGTAACTATTGAAAATAGAGTGGGGTGTGGTGGTGTGTACAGATGCTGATACTCAGAAATAATAAAGTTTCCAATGTAGATTAAGCAAGAAATCACAGAATGCATATCATTCTGATTTCATAATTGATAATCAATTAAACACTAAAGCCTTTTAATATTTGATTCATTAGTCCTGAAAAGAGAGAAGTGGCCCCATAAGCTAAATTGGTTTTCCTCCCTCTCTCATTGCTATTGGAAAAAATAATGGGAACACCTAATACATTGTGAAGGGTCTTCTATGTATATATTTCAAGATTATGGTCAATATCAGTCAACTAGTAGTATGTATGGCTAAATTTATTGCGTTTTAGAACTTTAAATAGTTGCAGATAGAGTGGAGGATGCTGATTTGGGTCTAAAGTATGGAAACTACTGTTTTATATGGTACTGGGGATTGAAACCAGGGGTGCTTTATCATTCATATATATTCACAATTCTTCAATATTTTATTTTGAGAACTGGTCTATTTTAGTAACCAAGGGTGGTCTTGAAGTTGTGATCCTTCAAGGCCTCAGCCTCTATGATATTTCAGATTACAGGTATGTACCACCACATCAGGCCTGGACACTACCTATTAATTTTTACATGCATCTAATAATCAAAACTATTTTAAATATTCCTGCCTTTTCTTTTATTTAAAATATTGAATACTAACTTTCTGACATTGCTGAAGAGCATCTGCCTTTTCCCTCACTTCCACTTAGCTTGAGGCACACACAGAAAGAAACCAGAAAAACTGGTTTCAAAATATAATAGAATCCACTCCGCAGCCATTCATATCTAAACAGAACAAAAACCAAACAAACAATTATACTGAAGCCAGAGACAGTGGCTCAGGCCTGTCATCACCAACAGCTCTGGAGGCTGAGGCAGGAGGACTACAAAATGGAGGCCAGCCTCAGAAACTCAGTGAGAGTCTGTCTCTAAATAAAATATAAAAAAGGCTGGGGATGGGACTCAGGAGTTCAATGTCCCTGGGTTCCATTCCTGGTACCAAAAAATTAAAAAAAAAAAATGCAGACTTCTTGTGCTCATGCTGGACATACCTAGAAATGGATGATTACAGCAAAGACAAAGATGGAGGCAATGAGATTCATGAGGTAGAGGAGATTCTGGTGCGAGAAAACCTCTCTAAGGGCTTGGACTTTGTCTGTGTTCATGGCCCAGAGATGGAACAGTACAAGATGGCAACCTCCAATTCCATGCCTGTTGGCAGAGGAGGACACAAACGTAAAGGGAAGAACAAAGGGCTGGACTCCGCTGGGTCTTGGGCCTCCTCCTGGCCAAAGCAGAGGCAGGAGAACAAAATCAGCCAGGAGAGTCACGGCACCAACAGTCACAGGGTCACAATCTGGATTTTTTTGGCACCAAGGATGGAACCCAGGGGCCCTCAGCCACTGAGCCCCACTCCCAGCCTATTTGTATTTCATTCACTGACAGCATCTCACTGAGTTGCTGAGGCCTTGCTGTTGCTGAGGCTGGCCTCCAAGTTGATATCCTCCTACCTCAGCCTCAGCGACAGGCAGAAAGGGGCCTGGCCTGAGGAAAAGGCAACAGACCAGCCAGGGACACTGCAGCACAGGGCACCAAGGTCTGAGCACTTCAGAAATGGCATGAGACTGACTTTAGAACAAGAACACAGTGGGAAACGCTGTCACCATGGCCCCTGCGGCCCAGATCGGTGCTTCACTAAACGTGGCATCTGTGGGCAGAGTGGCTAATAGCTGGGGACTCAGATGTCCCAGTCTCTCCCTGGGACTTCATTTTCCTGTCACCCCAGAGTTGGCACAGCAGGACTCGTGTCACCTTCTGGATGGCCACTCAGATGGGCCATTTGTCCTGTAGACCACGTGGACAGGATATCTGTGACAGAAACGCTGTCCTAGCTTTCCCTGGCCCCCTGGCATACCCGTGGTGGTCTTCTTACAGACCCTCTCCCTGCCGCCTGTGGCTGTGTAGGACAACCGCTGATGTCCCTATTGTAAAAAATCTGGAGACATGAAACCTTGAGCATTTTGTAAAGGAGGAAGTTCAGCAATCTCAGGGGGAGATAGTAGGGACTTGTCCTGACTCCTCTTGCCACCAATGACCTCTCTGAACTCCCTGCACTTGCTCCGCTGAGCCATAAGTGGACCCTCAAACACACCAACTCATCTCTGCCCCAGGGACTTTGCACCCGCCAGGTTCTCTAGATGGACCTGTATCACTCTTCCCCAGTCACCCCATCTTCCTTCTCTGCTCTATTCTTACCCCGGGGCCCTGGGATGACACTGACGCTCACACACCTTACGTTCTATCCCTTTGTATTATTAGCACCCACAGAAGTGCCTAGTGCTTAACAGCACCTTACTGACAAATGTCTGGAATGAAAGGTGGGTGACATCAATGGCAGGGTGTGGGCCTTAGAAGCTTTCTGAATGTTTAACATGGTCATTTCTTGCAAATCACTACCCTCTGATCTCTAGAAAATGGGTTGTTTCATGCACTAGTGTCACAGGGGGCAAGAGCCATGTGACATCTGTACTGTCCACCTTCCTCCCAGCCTCGACTGTCCCCCACCTCAGGGAAGAAGGACCAACTGCACTTTCCACTCTAGGGGCCCTTCCACACCCCACTTTCCAGGTCACAAGCTGAGCCGTGGTGGCACTCCTTGTAACAGGAAAGCCTTCCAGCTGAAAGCTACCTGTGCCTGCTCCACCCTCCTCTTGCCCGTTCTGGGGGTGTCCCCGTGGCTCCACCATTTTGGCTCCTACAGCACCACTCAAAGCCCCCCAGGTAAGATCTCTGCCCCAACCAGGTCCCAGAGGTGGCCAAGGCAGCCACCTCCATGTCTCAGTTGTCTGTGGCCTTCATCTCTCCCTAAGTCTTAAGGCCCTCACTTTTATGTCACACTGTCTGGCTCAGGCTGGATGGCTGTGCCACCTTGCCAGACATTTTCTCAGCCTGTCTCCAAGGGACAGCAAATCATTCCTTCAAAAACTGTTCCCTCACTCACCATCATGCTCCAGAGCAAAGTGATCCTCTGGCTGGCTGCCACGGCCCAAGCCTTCGCTGACTACTCCCCTGTGGTCACCACTGCTCCTACTCTTTATGAAGGCAGCCCCCCACCAAATCCAGGAGGTCTTGGCAGACTCCTTAACTCCTACCCAGATTTCACCACAACATCCACAGCTGGGGCCCAGCTGCTTTGCCTCCAGATCCTCAATTCACCTTTGATTTTCTGAAATTCTAGGAAGAGTCTGGTGTCACATTTGCCTACTCTTCTGTAAGTGTCGCCGACACTCATACCTGAGGTCCAGTCTTTCCCATGGGATCTCTCAAGCACCCTGCAGGGACTCATCTGCAGTTTTCTCAATTTGATGTCATGGCACTGAAAGCCAAGAACCAGCTCCACAGTCAATTCCAAGAAAACACAAAAAATGCACACAAATATTTTTCATGAGAGACTTCCCAGCAAAAAACAGATTCAGGGATCAGAGGCCAAAAGAAAAAGAAAAAGAAAAAAAGTCAGTTTCCCTCTTCTAAGAAGTCTCACATGTTTTTCAATTTTTATTTTATTAAGATTTGTAAGCCAGGTGTCATGGTGCATGCCTGTAATCCCAGTGACTCTGGAGGCTAAGGCAGGAGGATTGCAAATTGGAGGCTAACGTCAGCCAAATTGGGGCTCTAAGCAACTCAGCGAGACCCTGTCTCTGAATAAAATACAAAAGAGGGTTGGGGACGGGGCTCAGGGGTTAACTGTCCCTGAGTTCAATCCCCAGTGCCTTCCTCCCCAAAATGGCAATACTGTGGGTTGAACCCAGGAACAGTCATTCTACCCATGACTGTTTTGAGACAGGGTCTCACTTATTTGCTAAGGCTGTCCTTGAACTTGTAATCATCGAACTAACTGCTCCTTGCCTGAAAAAGTGGTTTGGTGTAGAAATTTCATTTTTAGAATCTTATTCGCTAAGAACAACTGCTAAAATATGTGCAGATGATTGCCCAAGGATATTCACTTCGATGCTAACTGTGACTGAGAAAGAACTGAAATGTCCACCAGAAGACAATAGACTAAAATCAACACTTCTTTATCTTTTCAGTGCAGGTTCCTGCTAAGAAATTTGAGGCAGGATTACTCTGTGGCATGCTAACTGTCCTTGAAATATTCTTATAAGACATGAAAGTTTAGATATCATTTTGATTGTAAGTGTTGTTGTTGTTATTGTTATAATAATAATAATAATAATAATAATAATTATAATTATTATTATTATTATTATTATTATTATTATTTGGTACTAGGGATTTAACCCAGGACCACTTAAACCCTGAGCCCTGTCCCCAGCTCCTATAATATTTTATTTAGAGACAGGGCCTCACTAAGTTGCTGAGGCTGGCCTCCAGCTTGTGATCCTCCTGCCTCGGCCTCCTGAGCTGCTGGGATGACAGGCTTGAGCTTCTGCACTCAGCTATAATTTTAAACATTTGCACACTGAAAATTCAGAAGAAATGATTCTGAAACAGTTATTTTCCCCCAGAGGAATACTCTGCATACATGAAAACTTCCAGCAGATGTGCCCAACGGGAGGCAGGGCCCTTACCTTGGTCGGTGTTGATGGTGGTGGGGTTGAAGGCCTTCCCCAGAATGGTTTCACAAATGTTGCTTGAGATGGAGAGGGAAAAGCCAGAGCCCAGGCCGTGCCCTTTATAATGAAGCTCATCCAAAAGGAGGACGATCAAGCCTGCCACAAATAACTGCAGAATTAAAATAAATTAATTAATAAAAGTGAACTCTATGTTACTGGCCTCAATGCCCTCGTTCCTTCCATCTTCAATGACAGGGCTCTCTGCTATGAGGGCCAAATCAGAGACCGTTCCTCAATCTGCCTCATGGGAATTCAGAAGCCAAAGCCAGGGTCTTTCAATTCTCTATTTTTTTTTAAATCTATTTTTTAGTTGGAGGTGGACACAACATCTTTTTTTTTATTTTTATGGGGTGCTGAGGATCGAGCCCAAGGCCTTGTACATGCCAGGTGAACCTCTGCCACTGAGCCCCAACCCCAATATTTTTTTTGTGTGTCTTAATTGTTTTTGGGTTTGCAGGTGGACAGCATGCCTTTATTGATTTCAATATTTCTCGTTGTAGATGGGCGCAGTGTCTTTATTTGATTGATTTCTTTTTGGGCGGTGACCAGCCTCCAACCCGGGGCCTTACCCTGCTCAGGCCAGTGTTTAGCCTTGAGCCCAGGCCTGAGCCTGGCCTGGCCCCAGGTCTGGCTGAGTACTGCTGAGGAGGAAGAGGGACAACAGGGTCACTCAGGAAGCGGGGTGAGAGTGGGGGTTCACCTGAGTGGTGATCAGAAGGCAAATCCCAGAACCCATCTTTGAGGGGGTCCCTGTCCATGCCTGTCATCACATCCATAATGGACTGGCCGATAGTGACAATCATGCCAAACACTAGGGTCCTAAGAAAATCTTGAGCAGAGTGTGGAAGAAATTGAGATGACAAATACTGACACTGCCCACGAAAACCTTGGTGAGGAGTGTCCAACTGTCACACGTCAAAGCGCATGAAAACTCAGAGGCTTTCTAGTGAAAGCACCTTTCATCTTTTTTGTGGCTTTTGGGATTGAACCTAGGGCCTTTCGGACGGTAGGCATGTGCTTTACTAAACTTCAGACCAGTCATCCTAAATCTTTTTTTTTAAAAAATGATATTGAATTCTTAATATGGAAAAACATTTTTAAAAAATTGTCAAGGGTAAGGAGAAAACTTCTGGGGCTGTAGCTCAGTGGTAGAGGCACTGAGTTCCATTTTCAGGTCTGCAAAAAAAATATTAAAAACAAAGAGAGAAAGAGAAAAAAACACCCAATTTGGGCTTTAGAAAAATAATGCGAATTTTTTGTTTTTTTGTCTTGATTTTTGTACTGGGGATTGTACTCCGGGTCACTCAACCACAGAAACTCATCCCCAGCCCTATTTTGATTTTATTTAGAGACAGAGTCTCACTGAGCTGCTTAGGGCCTCGCTGTTGCTGAGGTTGGCTTTGACTCACAATCCTCCAGGATCAACCTCCTGAACTGCTGGAATTAGAGGTGCGCACCACTGCACTAAGCCAAGTATATTATAAAATGTCAAAAATAAAAATTAAAAAAAGAAAACAACTTATTAGTGCTTTAGAAGGATAATGCATTAATTTAAGGCATTGAATAATAAATGCATTACTTAATATTTAATAATGCATTACTTAATTCATTAATGATTAATGCATTAATAAATAAATATATTCTACAATCTTGATTTGTGTCTGAAACTCACAATTTAAGTTAGATGGATTTCTCACTGAATTATTTAACCTACTAACTTAAGAACTCAAAGACATGCTGTATGGAAGATTTCAGAGTAGAAATTTGTAAATATTGTTTTCTAAATAGCACATTCCAGTTAACAGAGGCTAGGCTTGGCTGACTCTGAGGCTGGACCCCATTATTGGGGCTGCCTATCATTTGATACAGCCAATACTCTTAACCTAGTTTAACAGCATGTAGAAACTGAGACTCCAGAACTATTATCTGAATTTCTTCCACATCAAAAAAATCTAATCAACAGCAGAGCTGGACTGAGAGGATCACCTTTTTGCTCATTAAATCCTTTTAAATGCAGAAGAAAAATAGCACTTGCTAAATAACTACCATGTGTTAGGCACTGTGAGAGTGATTATTTAATTTAATCCTCTTTTTTTTTTTTATACTGAGGACTGAGCAGATGTGCTTCACCTCTGAGTCTCATCCCCAGCCATTTATTATTTTATTTAGAAACAAGATCTCAAAGAGGTGCTTAGGGCCTCACTAAGTTGCTGATGTTGACCTCCAAATAGTGATCCTTCTGCCTCAGCCTCCAAAGCTGCTGTAATTAGAGGCATACTCCACAGCATCTGGCTTTGATTGAATTCTTATGATAGCTCTGAAGTAGATGTCACCTCCTTCGTGAGGTATGGAAATCATGGCTGGTGAAGGGGTGACCTCCATGCACTGATCCTTCATGTCCATCCTCTGGGGCATTTCTGCCCTCCCCTGACCTGCCTGGCCTTCCCCCATACCCAGCACCTCCCAGATGTGCTCTCTCACTAACAGGCCATGGAGCACCTACAGGGTCCGCAGGCAAAGCACACAGGCCAAACTGGGCTGTTTTAATGCCCCGAATTTTAGAGCCAATTCAAATTCTCAACTAGACACCAGAAATGTACCCATGATCTTTCTTAAACTTCTGGGCTCCGGTTGAAGAGGGCTTGGTCTTTGGGGGTGTCACCCACTTCAATCATCTTGGTGCAAGCCAAGAGCTGCATGAGGAGGCCCAAGGTGACCATTGCAGAGATACCGAGCTCCATGAGTTTGTCTAAGGTAATGGGCAGCCACAAAGACCCTGTGAGCTCAAGAAAACAAGACATTATTTAACAAAATGAACCTACAGAATTGAATGTGACCCCTTTTCCACATTGGATGGGCTTCAGGTTGCTGGCAGCAATTATAGCATAACCCCTCAAAACCAAAGATAAGAACACAACTCAGTCTCTCTGTCGAGCCCACCAGACCCCATGTCATTCTGTTTGCAAAGTCACGTACCCCTCAAGAGCCTGCTGCATTCCCATCCCCATGGACAGATCCATTCTGGCTGGACAGAGAGGCCCGTCCTTCATCAGTTCATAAAACTGGAGAACATTCCAATCATTTCCTGAGTCTGCAGATGGGGCTGGCACATTTGGATCTAGTTGGGAATCAACCTTCCCTTTCCATCATGTTCAGATGAGCTCTGATTCTGAGTGACTGGAACCTCTTTGGAACCCCATTTTTAAACCTTATTCATCAAATGCACCATCAACATACACAAGAAAATCATTTCTAGACCCACAGGTGACTGGTTAGATTTGACCCTCCACTGTCACTCATGGTTTTGATCCATATATTTCACCTGTAGATATGAAAAAGATGCAGCTGAGAAACCAATAGAGAGTTCTAGAGAGTGTTCTATGTGGACTCACCATCTCATTTAAGGGATTTCAAACACTCTAGTTTTTTTTTAGTTTTCAGAAATTCTCAAGCAGAGACTTATCTTGCTCTTCCAGGTTTTGTATTGCATTCAAACCCAACTCTTAAGAAGATGGTGGTTCCCAGGCTGAATGCACCATTGATCAGGGTATTTGATGTGGCACATGCAGACTTTCCAGGCCACAGAGCTGCCCATTCTCTGAGCTCCACAGAAAGGCTGTAGTTCAACTAAATGGTGCTGGTCCAGCAGAAAAGAGGCACAGTGAGTCTAAGCCTCTCGCTGTTGGAGGCCAGAATCCCTCACATCCAGTAGAAAGGGTCCACAGAATCTGAGGCCATAATACCAAAAAAAGGATCTGGAAACAAGTAGAAACCAAAGGAGTGGCACATGGTTCCCCCCTCTCCCCCTTTCCCCAACAACAGCACAGGAGACCGGATTGACCTGACAGCAGACTAAGAAGATGAAAAGGGGGATGGCTCGCCACAGCACCTTTGCCTTCAACTGGATCGCAGAAGAGGTAGAATCAGAGGACATGAAGTTTCCCAGTAAGTCATTAAAAATAGAGTCCAACAGACACTTTCTCTGATCACCAAGAAAGGCCAAGGTGGGGTGGTGGCACAGCTCCATGGGGAAGCACTTGCCGAGCATGCATGATGTTCTGGGTTTAGTCTCCAACAGAAAACCTCCACCAAAAAAGCGAAGAAGCCAAAACATGCACCAAGCAGAGTCCTGAAAGGTGAGTCTCATGCTTTCTGTGGACAAAGCCAATGCGAAGATGTCCGTAGGTATCACGTCTGGGAATGCTCATATTATACAGCATCATGATCTTCCCACTGCTTAAGTGAGTTCAATGACAAAGCTGTACTCTTAACCATTGACATGAACAGTTTAGATGCTCAAGGAGGGGCAAGAGGAAGGCAAGTTCAAAGACAGCCTCAGCAAAAGCAAGGCAGTGAGCCACTCTATGAGACCCTGTCTCTCAATAAAAAACAAACTAGGTCTGGAGACATCTCTCAGTGAGTGGTTGCTTCTGAGTTCAATCCTAGGGATAAGTAAGTAAGTAAGTAAGTAAGTAAGTAAGTAAGTAAGTACGTAAGTAAATATATTCTTTCTGTTGTTGATATTTTTAAAATAATATTTAATCTTTATTTTATTTACCTCTTCTCTTATGTTTAGTATTTTTTCTTCTACTAGCTTTGGGTCAGGCATGTTCTTGATTTTCTACCTCCTTGTAGAGGAAGTCTTGGTTGTTTTCTTTTTTGATGTAGGTATGTACTGATCTAATCATCTTAAATTTGCCTCTGCTCTATGATATAGGGTTTTTTGTTTTGTGTTTCTATCATCATTTTTCTCAAGAATCTTTAAAAATTTCCATTCTATTTGTCATTGACTCTGCTATTTGAGAGCTTTTTGTTATAATCGCAGACATGCAGGATGTTTCTGAAATTCCGCCTGTTGTAGGTTTCCAGTTTTATTACATTGTGTTCAGAAAAAAAGTTATTTCAAATGATTTTTAGCTTTTAAAATTTGTTAAGGTTTGTATTATGACTTAATCTGTTGTCTATTCTGGAGAATGTTGTTGGTACTGTTGTGAAGAATTTGTCTTCTTTTGGTTTTTGTTGGAAAGTTCAATTAAGCCTATCTGCTCTGCAGTGTTCTTTAAATTCTGTGTAAAGCAAGAAGAGACAGAAGCAAGGTATTGTGTATATTGTATTTCTGATGAGAGGTTCATGTCTGTGAGATTTTACAGAGTACTTACGGTATTGTTTATGTGACTTCTGGTAACAAATAGGGTTTATTTTGTGTGTGTGTGTGTGCGCGCGCGTGTGTGTGTGTGTAGAGGGGTTGTATTTTGTATTTCTGTGTACATGCATACTCAGTGTTTGGTTATATCATGTGCGTGCCTTCAGGAAGTGTAGACTATATAGGAATGTATAAGCCTGCATTTGAAAAGTATACATTATAATTGCATGTCCGTCAGTACCTGGGTGATAACAGGCAGGCGTATTTGTGGGTATGTATATATTTTTTTAGAAAGGAAGTGGTGGTGTGTGTATTCGGGGAAAGCAGGGATAAAGGTGATTTATGCATCTCTGTTTTTGTTGGAATGGCAGTGAGTTGTGGGTCATGCACCTGTTTCTAAATGTGAGGTGTTTTAATGATATCTGTGGTGAAAGGGGTTTTAATGAGTGTGCATCTTTCCATGTATGTGCCTCAGCAAGAGCTGTTCACAGGTCTCTGTGGCTGGGTGGCATGTGTGCATAAAAATCTCTTTGAACTTCCCCAAGATTGAGTAGAACCAGAAATACTCTGATTACAAAAATGTAACATTCCTAACCCTAAATGACACAGGTACAACCACTCACATACACACATAACCATTTAAGCTAATTAGAGTCAAAAAGCTATAAGAATAGGGCGTTATAATCCACTGGTATATTAACCTATTTAAGATGGTTGGGCTTTTTATACAAAAAATCCTGAAGTAGTCCTGAAGAATATTTGGATTGAAACAGATGAGAAATATTGGTTGAGGCCCACTGCTATTTTGTGTTTCACTAATATTAATGCAGAGACCATTAGGAGCAGCGCACTAGGTGAGCTGAATAAAAATAGCCAATTTCAAAGAAAATCATATTTTATATAATACAGGACCTTTTAGATCACATCAGGTTAACTCTTTTGGAAAGCAAATGTGTAAGCCATGCAGTTCACAAGACATGACATGGATCATCCACATTCCGCATGGCTTGTGAGGCCTCTGTTTGGCAGCAGAAGAACCTCAACACTGGCTCCCAAAAAAGAGATTCCTGCAGTCCAATATTGGGATTAGAAAATTGTAGTAAACTATGGTGAAAGCAATTTTGAAGACAGATGCCTTCTGTTTGTTTCCAGAAAAAAAGAGTAAGGAAAATATAAGTTAAAAAGTCCTTTTCCATGAAATCCTATTTGTTTTGCTTTGTGAGCATACCCTATAGAAGAAAATAGAATTCTGAGTGTGAGGGGAAATCTGGACCTCCAGTGATTGTTATAGAAGAATAGGAAATGTTGACACCAAGGGTATGCTATTAAATACTTAGCATAGGACTACCTACTTCTTTGAGAGAAGGCTCTGTGGTAAATAGAAAATGCTGGTAAAATCTTTTCTTTTGGTTTCATGAAGCCTAGAGTTTTATTTGATGTTTGAGATCAACTGTGCTTTGAAATATAATCTCCTTAGCATCCCTGCCATTGGTTTTTATGAAACGTGATTTAGCGTACTGTGATGGGCTAACATCCATTTCTTCTTTTTATGGGAAACATTTTTTACTAAAAAAATTAAAAATGGTCAATACTCTTTAATAGGGAATTTTATTCATCATTGAGTGGAGGCTTTCTTAAAATGCTTTTATTCAAACGCATCCTTTTTTAAAGAGAGAGAGAGACACACACACAGAGTGAGAGAGGGAGAGAGAGAGAGAGAGAGAGAGAGAGAGAGAGAGAGAGAGAGATTTTAATATTTATTTTTTTAGTTTTTGGTGGATACATCTTTATTTGTACATGGTGCTGAGGATCGAACTCAGGGCCGTGCACATGCCAGGTGGGCACACTACTCCTTGAGACATATCCCCAGCCCCCTCAAACACTCCTTTTATTTAAAATATAGAAATGACTGGCTTAACAAAGCCAGTTATGTAAAAAAAATTCAGACACTTTAAAATAAACATATCACTCACATTATATTTTCTACAAAAATATTTTATTTACCATTAAATTTAGAAAAATATAAAAGAATCAAATTATTTCACATACCTATAAAAGTTAACCTTAGATAAAACATATATAAATTTATACATAGTGTTCTATAGTGCACATATACATACATATTCTAAAATATATATTAGATTTCATCGACTTGGAGAAAAATTTCAGGAAGTATCTAGAATTGATATTGTTTAATAAAATTTCATGAATAAGTAATTACAAAATCGTGTCTAAACTTGTGAGAAATAGTTTCATATGTTATCTTTATCCCAAGAAAGTAAGTTTTCAGAGATTTATCAGAGGATACATAATCTGTCATTCCTCACTGTCTTATCATGCATTCACTACTTTTCTTATTTTTAGTGTGGATTCTCTAAAAGGTCTAAAGTGAACAAAATCTAATGGTCAGGCAGGTATACTGTGTGACTTACATCTGAGATAGTTTTCAGAACTTTGGGGTTCCTGCATTTCATGGGTTTTAAGAATCATTTTTCCTCTACAACTTGTTAGTATCACAAGAGTACGTGTTTCCATCAAAAATATCAACATTAGTCTCCCAGACTTTAGAAATCTTCACTTTGTGATGGTGTGCTTTGGGAGAGGCATTAGCTTTCAGAATCAGTTTCAGCCTTCAGCACACTTGTTCTTGCTACTTGCCATCTTGAAGTATTTTTTTCCAGCAAAAAGTATGCTTAGAGAGTTATTTTGTGTATGGAGACAAACTTGAATTTTTATTTAACTTGCCTCTTGGCTGATTCATGTCTCTTAACCAGTGATGAATTTCTATTAATAATTTTACATGATTAATAAATGTAAAGGCATATTTAATAGGATAAAATTATAAGTAAAAATAGAATGAGCCATTTTGCCTTCATTAGGATTGCCAAATGAGAAAGAAATTTAATGTATTTTAAATATTTGTAATTTAAAATTATTGTACTTAAAATATTATAGCAATACATTTAAAACTGTTTCTTTATCTTAAAATATATGATTGAAACTTTATAACTTAAAGATTATTTTTTTTAAACCTGAACTCAATGAATCACATCTCACCAGGTGCAAAACTCAAAAATGAAGGCAGAGAACTTGTATATTAAGAACAAGATTAATTTTTTTTAAAAAAAAAATAGATGGCTATTATAAAATCTGAAAGATAATGTTGAAAAGATCCTTCAGAATGAAAACAGAAGATTAGACAAGAAGATTAAATTTTCCTAGCATGATTCTAAAATGAGAGAAATGAGATATGGAAAAGGGGAGACAGAACATGAAAAAATAAAATTCCCTACTGCTGAGTGGGAATGTGAATCTTCAAAGAGTTTTAAGTCTTTCCACAAAGTAAAAAGTGATCATGAATAAAGGTGCCAAACCCACAGTTGTCCCTGTGTTACCACCAGTCTCTCTGTCTAAAGACACAGGAGAAGTTGTTTCATGTTTTTTGAGATAAGGTTTAAAACTAAACATACAAGCCAGTCAACCATTCTTTAAACTATGAGCTAAACATAAAGACCATGGTGTCAACACAGACTTTATATCCTGTGATATTACTGTGTCTGTGTTTTAAACAATTTCATCTGTTGCTTTATGAATTTTTAAAAATGACTGAATTCTGTAATGGAGTCCTTTGTAAATTACCTGATAAATGTTGAATAAGAAAAAGTTATCTACCATATCTAGAAAGGCATTAAAATTAATTAATTTATAGAACTAGAAGTAAAAGTGTCCCAGAAATGAATGTAAATTTGCTAGTTTACATTTAACTTCTGGATTCTTACCATGTATCCATTAAATTATAAGATTTGAAGAAAAACATTTTAAGACAGTTTGTACTAGTTATTTGTCTTGGCTAAGGGAAGTCAGACCTCTTAGTCAGAATGGAATGGAAGTCAGACCATTCCTCTTTGATATACCCCTAAATGCTGTGTGGTCCTGCACTGGTTTTGGCCTTGTTTTTCAGTTCCTACTCTTCTGTAGCACTTTTTGTTCTGACATTATTTAAATAGTGCTCTCATTCTGGGTGGTTCTACACATTCTGTATTATCAGTAACAAGCACAGGGTAATCATTAATTATTGAAGAAATACGAAGGAAAATTACTTCTAAAAAATAGATAAAGAGAGCTAATTATTTTCTTTAACTTTTTTAAGACCTAAATATAATTACTCAAAAACTTGTTCTTCATTTTTTTTTGATGTCACACTGGAAAGACATGAGAGAGTCACATGGACAGACACAGGGGATGTATAAAATTTTCTGAGGTTAAACCTTGTTGTGCACACCCATTTCTCATGTATTTGCTTAAAATTCTGACTTCTTTTCTCTAATATATAAAATCATTAAGATTTGGTAAATTAGAATGCTTATTAGTTTTGACTTTACATCAAAATTGATTGATATTTTCTTGCCAAGAATTTATTTATTTCATGATCCTCAGATTTTTGAGGCTTACTTAATATTCTTATCATCTTTCTCTTATGCTTGCATTACTCAGAGACAGAATTGCTGTATTCTTTCATATGTATTTCTTAAGAGCAAAAACTTCAGAGTATTTGTTTGGGTATCAAAGGTATTTTAAATTAATCTCATGGTAAAACAACTCTAAATACTCCTTTCTATGTTTTACATTTTCAAATTGAGGTTTTTTTCAGAGCATATTTTACTGAATATTTGTGTTTCACAATAACAGACTCAGAAATTTCAGTCACTAAAAGCCATTTATTTACTGATAAACGTACAATTTGGATTTTTAATTTTGTGCAGCTACAATCATATTTGAAAATAATAGTTATGATGCTTTCATGAACAAAAGTATATTACAAAAATAGATGTATTTCACTATACCTTAATAAAAATGGACATGTATATGTATCATTATTTAAATGTTTATTTTCACCTCTGGGTATATTTTACCAATATTATTATAAAATAAATCATATAGCATTTATTAATTTATGTTTATTTGTTTGTACCATATTTATTTATTATGTTATTGTTGTATACATATTACTGATTAACACATTCTTTTTTTTTAAAGAGAGAGAGAATTTTAATATTTATTTTTTAGTTTTCAGCAGACACACATCTTTGTTTGTATGTGATGCTGAGGTTCGAACCTGGGCTGCATGCATGCCAGGCAAGTGCGCTACTGCTTGAGCCACATCCCCAGCCCCAGGTTAATACATTCGTAAAAAGAAAATGCTATTTGATAACCATAGTAATGGAATATTAAAGAACTTATTAAACTACTCTTTTAATACATATTTTCTTTTATCTTTCTAAAACCTTCTAAAATGTGTAAATTTATAAATATACACATTAAGGAACAAGAGATCCTATGGCAATAAGTAATATATCAAAGAATCAAAACCTGATAAATTCAGTGCTAGAATTAACAGTTTTCCTGAATTGCAGGTCAACGATGTCTCTAATGCAGATAGTAAGAAAACATTAAAATAACTAAATAACTGTAATTGAAATGATTCAGCAAACTATTTGGCATGACCATATATGGCCTCAATTTTAATCAAATATATATTAGATTTATTTATAATATATAGGTTAATTTATTCCTTTATGATCACTATCTCTTCTTTGAGAAATGACCTCTAGTAAACAGCCTCATTTGGCCTCAGGATGTGTGTACAGTAAGAAAAAAAGTCTCAAGAGTTCTACTATATTCATAATATATTCACATATTCCCAAGGCCTTTCACATACTGGTCAGTCACACAGAGCAAGCAATTTGAAAGTTCATGAAGTTTTGCAATATAACATTGTTATCCTTCCAAGCCATTTCTAAGAATTCTGTGTGATTTATTGAAAACATCAAGGAAAATGAATATGTCTTTTTAAACCCAGAACTTGAAATGACACTGGACTAAAGAGATCAAGTTTATGAAGACAGGAGTTATGTGTTATGGCTTCTGTTTATCTTCAGAAGAGCTGTCAAGGTGAAAGGGGTTGTGTGAGAATGGCCTTAGGCCTGAACCTAAGCAACTCCTGTAATGCCAGATTCATGAGACCCCCAATAGACCTCCAGGAGCTGAATCTGATGCAGTCACACAAGAGTGTTTATTGTAAGCTCAAGCCTAGACTCACAACCATTTCAGATTTAGTGGTCTTAAAGAGTGAGTCTTTACCCTTAATTCATTGTGGATTAATAGATTTACAGAAAAGTCAAACAACAACTCTTAACATTGATTAGCACATTCATTGGCAGAAACAAGTTGTGTAAGGGTGATTGGTTAGTTCAAGTTGTGGATACTTTTGAACCGATTGGTTTAGGCCATGAGAGGTTGCAAGAGTGTATATGATAAACTTGCCTAATCATGTTACCAATCAACAAAACTACTGGGAAGGTCACCTGGTGTTTCAGGTATTTTCTGTGTCTCATGATTTTTTGTGGTAGCTAGGGGGTTGCTGTGCGTCCTAACTTAGTGTAACTGAGTCAGGATCACTTGCCATGGAAGATCTCTCCAGTTATTGACAGACAAACAACTCAGCAGGGTTGGTATATGCCTAGGAGCACTTTAAGTTTTTCCATAGACAAGGGTAACTCCTCTCTTTGGACAGGCTTTGCACTGAAGTGGCTGGTTTCTCAAAAATGGAGTCACATCAGTTTCTCACTCCATTTAAAAAACTCCATTTTGAAACCTGAGGTCATTAATAGAGGTCATTTTCACCAGGCACACCCACAGAGCCCTCTAATATGGCCTCAGACAAATTACTTGCCCTCACCCTGATAAGCTGAATAAAGCCTCTGGCAGGCTTTCCACTCCTGATAAGAGTGAAAGGTGAGAATATCAGGATGGAGGCCACCAGACCAGATATTTCTGACCTCAGGGTAAATGAGAAATCTGGTGGCACCTGATAATTACAAGGTGTGGTAAAAAATAAAAAATAAAATCAAAATTTAGTATAAAAAATAGAGCTAAAAACAGGGATTTAGCCAGCCTAAATGAGTATGTACTCCAGCTGGAGAGCCTGATGAGGACCTACACTGACATCCCATCACTTGCCATCATTTTCCTATTCTCTGTGTGATCCTCACTGCTCTCAAACTCTACCGCCTTGTCTGGACCTTTGTGTGAGCTGCAACTTCTCCCTGTGACCCTCTCCTCAACTGGTTGCCCACTCCCCACCAGGAAAAGCCTGTTTTGCTTTAGGACCTGATCACTGCTGTTGAGTGAGTGTGAATCTGCAGGACATAAAGCCTAAGGCTTGAGAGTTTTGAACTTAGCATTCAGAGGTAATGTCTGTCACTAGCCTGTCATGATTACATCTGTTTTGCAATGTTCAGAATTAATCTAATATTGTTTTCTGGGAATTAATTAATCTAGAATTGCTTGGTGTTATTTGATTATCTCCACTGCAGGGCCGATCATTAAGGATTGTTGTTTTCTTCATTAGGAACCTATAGAGTAAAGTTGTATTAAGAATTTGAGTGAATAAAGAATTGAAAGGGGCAGAAATGCATGGACATTCTTTATTTCTCCCTTGACTGCAATGTCACAAATTTGCTCCCTGGCAAAATGTTGTTATTATTTTTAAAGTATTAAATTAAGTAATTCTTATCACTAAAGATTATTATTATCTTCAATTCTAAATGTTGACTTTACTTTTGGCATTATCTCTGTCCTTTGACTGTTATTGTTATGGCTATTTACTGGTAATGAGGCCTTGCTTTCCCAATGCTGAAGTATAACCCCAGAGAAGCACATCAAGGCAAGTTTAGAGTGGAAAGTTGAAGCTTTATTAAAGGACAGCAGAAAAGACTTCTCTCTGGAGGAAGACGGGGACCCAATGAAGTGGTACTCCCTTTCTCCACAGAAAAGTCCACTTCACCATGGCTGATTTGGGGACTGTCAGCCAAAGAGTCTCTGCAAAAGAGTTCAATGTAGATAAACTTTCTATTTTTGTGTTGCCCTGTTTACTTAGCCACTGGCCAAGGTGCTGGACACCCCCTTACTATTTTCACAAATATATCCAGTATAGTACTTTGAAGAAATTGCAAACAAGGCCTCTGGCCTTGAGCTGGGCTTCACAGAGATGTCTACATTTTTAAGATAATTTACAAATTGGCTCCATGTTAACAGCTGGCAGAGGGAGGAAGAAAGGGAAGAAGAAGTTCTCCTCTTTTCAAGTGTTGTCATTGAAGTGTTAACTTGCCCAGAACAGTGTAAGAAAAAGCTGCTTTTATGTAAACTTCTGCAGACTCTGAAACTCCCTGAACTTGGAGGGATTGATTGATAACAGCAAAAGCTGTGCTTTTTGAACCTGGATGCAGCCAAATAAAACTGTTTCTTTCTATCTTCAGTGCCTTGCTTCATTTGTCCCTACAACAAACTGGGACACAGCACTGGAGGGAGTACTGTCACATGTGATGAGTCAGGTTTTGCAAGAGAAAACACCAGCTGGGCTGCTATCCCATACATCTTTCCCACTTAGAGTAGCAATCTGACTCTGATTATCACCCCCAAACCTATCCCCACAACAGGAGGCCTTTATATATAAGGGTCTGCTGACTGTCCCATGTCAGTCACATGTTATTTGGAAGCCAATGACAGATCCACATGGCTCCACCACAGATGTTTTATCAGACACCTGCACTCCACTGCTCCAAGGCCAGTTCCCAGGAGGCTCCAACTCAATTGCATCTCTGTTCTACACCATTTTAATGAATTCCAGTCAATAAAGAAACTATCTGGTTCAGTCATGATGAGCAACAGGAGATCGGATGGATCTCCAGTTCAGAAATTCCTGGTCATGAGAATTTCAAATATTTCACTGTATTTGTCTAGACATCATTCAAGGATGAAGTAGGTGGCACTGTGGGTCTCAATTCTTTCAGGAACCATTATGGGTGAGAAAACACCATTCAAAGAATAATATATATGAGAGAAGAGAGAGAGAGAGAGAGAGAGAGAGAGAGAGAGAGAGAGAGAGAGATATTAAATACATGTAAAAGGAGCAATAGATATGCAAATTCAAATTCTTAATCTAACATATATTATTCAAAGATCACAAAAATATTTATTTTACTTTACATAGGGTTATGTATAAACTTGTTCAAATATGGAGCTCACCATTGGTTGAACTTTCAGTTCTCCTGGGGTTTGGTGGGAGTGATCTGTTCATGGAATTTGTATTTGCCAAAGTCAGAATACTCACGTGAATGTACCTGTGATAGCAGGAAGGGCAATATATATGTATTTAACAATACATGTTCTTACCCAACCTACAGAGAAAGGGAATCCATAAGTTATATATTTGTTAAATTTGACGATACATGGAGAAGTATTAGAATGAAAATGTGACTAGTGATATAACACATACCCTTGATAAAGCAAAAGGAAAATCAAAATACACAATTCCTTCTATGAACTTTCTGAATTTCTCTATTTTAGGTTTGCTTTTATGCATACGTTAGGATTAGTACTCAGAGTCTAGTAGGGTATGGGTTAGGGTCAGAGATTCAATACTTCAAAGGGAAAATATTAAAATCAATCCAATGTGTATATGAACATGTGCTACACAAGATCACCTCTCACTGTCATCCAGAACAATGCCTTGACATTACCATCACCCCAAGTTATACACAATTAGAGGGAGAAGAAGAAGAATATCTGTGAATACATACTGGAATGGAAAATGCTCAGCAGATCACAACCTTGTAGGTGGCAGAGGAGATTACAGTGACTGAGCCTTTAATCTCTCCTACTCTTGGTTGTGCCCTTCCAAAACCTGATCTCAGGTAGTATTTTACTGAGTCTCTGGAAACAAAGAATTGAGAAACAGAATGCATTAGTGGAAAGCTTTCCAGCACTCATCCTGGTGAATATATGAATAGACTGCTGCTTGCTTTGCAGATGGGCAAGACCTACTATGTTCCTAAGTTCCTGTATTTTTCCTGAATTTTGGCCACTCTCCAGAATGGGCTTGTGGTTTTGTGTCCAAGATATGTACCAGCTCCAAGCTCTGTGAAATGGCCATTTCCTGGATTGTTGAAAGGAATGTCAAGCATCTTAGAAAACTCAGAAATCAGTGTGACCGGTAAGGGTCTCAGTGGAGAAACCCTGCTTGGCTAGATAGCAACTCAAGTAGCATCATCAGGAGCTGTCAGTGCCATAGTGTACATCTTGTGCAGAAGTCTGTCCCCCAGCTGTGTTCTTACCTATTGTTCAATTCCCCTGCAAGTCAGGAAGGTCTTTGCCTCAACCCACATCTTTGTGAAGCCTCAAGAAAACAGTTTCAAAATGGAAATTAAGGGGCCTCACCTGTGGCTTTTTGGTAAAGTGCTTTGTGAAGGGATGTGTCTGAATCAACCTCTTGGCACTGGGTGAGGCTGTGGATTAGATTCTCAGCACCCCTGAAACTGAATAAAGATCCTATATGTCCATCCAAAACTAAAATTAGAGAAAAGAACAGTAATTTTGGATTAAGTCTTTCACCTATTTCTGGTAAGGCTCCTGACCTCCATTTAGTTTGAAAAGGGATTTATTGGTCAAATGAGGTGTTCCAAGCCCTGAAGTAGCTAGCATATAAGTGGTTGTGTTTTCTGCCTTGGACTTTACCATATCATTACACATAAAGAATCTACCCCCAGCAGTCAGTAGGCTTCTAATTTGAGAAGTAGGGCAGTATTAAACAAATTCTTCTACTTAATCTCATCTAAAATTAGTCAAGTTCCCAATGAAGCTACAGAAGCAAAATTTCTATCAATATTCTCTATTGATAGAAATTTTTATTTGCCAAACTCAGTTGTAGTCATATCCTATGGAGTGATAGTCATATTCTATCACTAACTTTAGCAACCCAAATCTGGTCTCTTTATTTGTCAAAGCCAGCCCCCCAGTTCCTTCTCTGCCTCAAGGCATCCCATTTCCATGGGTGAGCCCACTGCCCCTTATTTAAGGCAGTGTACTCTCACTTCATTAACTCCTCATGCTCTGTCTAGTGAGTGTCGCCTTCAATTATCTGTTCACAAAAAGAACCTTGAACTACAAACCTTGTCACTGCATCCATCTTGCAAGAAAATCTTTCATGATTAGAAGTTGAAAACAACTAGAAATAGAAGAAAGAAAAACAGCTGGATGATATAGTGTATACCTGTGATCCCAGCTATTCAAAGTCCAAGTCAGAAAACACATAAGTTCTAAACCACCCTGAACCCCTTGACCAGATTCTGTCTCAACATTTTTAAAAGGGTCAGGATTTAATTCTGTTGTTGGGAGTATGCATGTCTAGCATATGTGAGACCATGAATGCAATTCTTGATACTGAAAAAAATGAAAAATGCAAACAACAACAAAATAAAGATCACACATGAGAAATTACCTTCTAATACATTAACTAATCAAAAAAAAAAACAAAACAAAACAAAATATTTTCTTCCCAAAATGGAAAGAAAACAATTTTACATGCTTTCACTTGTTCTTTTTAACATATTAGAAATCCTGGTCAGATCAATCTGCAAGAAGTACAGGCAGAGGGCATGCCAAATGGAAAGTTAGAAGTATAAAAACCTCTGTTTATCAGTGAGATAAAGTTATATCTGGAGAATCTCAAGATTCCAAGAAAATAATCACCACAATGAGTAAAGTCAGCAAAGGTGCCAATACAAAAACCCCACACACACAAACTGTGTTTCTATACACTAATAATAAACATTTATTTATATGGAAAGAAAATCAAGAAAACAATTTCATCTGACAAGTAAAATAAAATTTAATACTACACCCAATGTATTACTACCCAATCAAGTAGATCAAATGTGAAGACTTTAAAACAAGCAATGAAACTTAGAATAACAACAAAAAGTGAAAGGTATCAAATGATCATGGGCAGGACCACTTAAACTTGTTAACATATCAACACTATCCAAAGAAATCTACAGTTTCTGTTCCATCCCTAAAAAAATTCCTAACTTCGTTTTTTCATGAATACCATTTTTATTTCATGCTTTTATTTACACATATTCGTTTTACATGAGAGTAGAGAATATTTTGATTTATTCATAAAAACATGGAATGGATCTTATTCTAATTAAGATCCCAGTCTTGTTGTACATGATGCAGAAATTATTCATTGCAAAAATTTAAAATTCCATCCTAAAATGATAGGGAATGTGAAAACAACCAACTTCAAGAACATTTTGAACAAGAACAAAATTGGTGGTCTAACCTGTCATAATTTCAAAACTCCATGCTATAAATTTACCAGTCATACAAATACAAAATATAGAAATGTTGATTAATAAAACAGGGTAAGAAATTCAGAAATAAAAAAAAATAAGTTCTCAAGTGATTTCTGTCAATAGCATTCCAAGGAAATTGACAGTATTTTCCACAAATACTGTTGAGAAGACTGAAATGATAGCAACACATGAAACAAATAAGTTGGGCCCTGATCTGACCCCATAGACTTAAATTAACTCAACATAAATAGGGGACCTAAATGTAAGATCTGAAATATAAAACTCATAACACACAATAGAAAAAGCCCATGACAAGGGATTTTGACAGAGACTTTTTGAACAGCACATCAAAAGCACAGGCACCAAAAGGAAGAAACAAACTGAACTACATCAACCCGAAAACTTTGATTCATCAATGGACACATTCATTAGTGAAAAGATGACTCACTAAATGCAAGAAAGCATTTGAAAATTATATTTGTGATTAGAATTTAAGATCTATGATATAAAGAGCCCTTATACCTCAATAAGAAGAAAACAGCAAATCAATATTAAAATGGGAAAAGGACTTGCACAGATATTTCTCCAAAGAAGATATGCAAATGGCTGAGAAGCACATCGGAAGATGTTCAATATCAATACTAAGTGGAGAAATCAAAATCAAAATCAAAATCACAATGAGATTAGCTTCAAACACATGATGAAACAGAAAGAAACAGAAAACAGAAAAATCCCTGATCGGCTCCCATTCTCCAGTCCAGGAACAAAGAGGCACATCCACCCACCACCACAACTAAAACAGAAAACACCAGTGCTGCTGAGAATGTGATGGAGCCAGAACCCTAGTGGGTTAGAATGCAAAGTAGTGCAGGCTCTATGGGAAACTGATTGGTGGTTCCCCAAATTATCAAAAGGATCATTCAAATGACCCTTCAATTCTACTTCTTTTGAAGAGATATTTATATGCTTGTAATTACTACAGGGTTATTTATTATACTCAAGGGTACATTGAGGAAGAATCTTTTTATTTTTAGCTGTGCATTATAGTTATACAAAAGCATGGAATATAGTTTGTTCCAAGTCAGTCTCGAGAACTTGCCCTTTCCCTCCCTTCCTCCCTGACCCAGTTTCCTTTCTTCTTCTATACTGGTCTTTCATCCATGTATTTATAATTTTCTTAACTCGTGCTTTACAGATATACATAAAGATAAAACTCACTGTGGTCTCTTCATATATGTATATAGGATAGTATGGTCAATTTCATTCTACAATTTTGCCCTTTTCCTTTCCCAAGGAAGAATTTTTTTTTACATGTATCACATGATGAAGTATTATTTGGTCTAAAAAACAAAGAAAATCTTGACCGATAGTAGAGTAGGGATGGACCTTGAGAATACATACTGTATGATCCTATTTATATTAAGTACAGTACACAGAATAATTAAAATAATACAGAAAGGAGAATGGTGACTTCTTAGAGCATGAGGGAAATTGATGATTACTGTCTAACAAATGAGCTTCAATTTTGCAAGATGAAAAAAGTTCTGTGGCTGCATGCTGGTTTCCAAAAATGGAAAAAAATAAGTGTAATGAACACCACTGATGTGCCTTCCCAAATAGCTGACATGGCAAAACTTTACTGTGAATATTTGAAAATGTATATAAAATTAAACTCATTCGGCTTTTTTGCACACAAACAAAAACCAAGTAAATTCTCCACTAGTAGAAACTTATTGAAAGGAAGTTCTCTATGAGTAGAAATGTGAAAGGATCATTCAGGTTGAAAGGATGAATCACTCACTTGGTCATGCAAAGAAAAAAAGAATACAATGAGGGTAGCTCCACAGGAAAATTTAAAATAAGTATCATTGTACAATCAGTTCTTAACTCCTCTCCTAATCTGACTGAGGTGCAGTGGTATAATAATTATAGAGCTTGTGATGTTGCCAGAGATGCACACCATGAGGCCAGTCATGTGCACATATGGGCCTAGGACACCACCAAGCTGGGAGGGCCAGTGGAGACTTGGTCTTAGGGTCTCTGTCTTTGTCTTGGCAGAGGGAAAAATGCAAGGGAGAATGCAACATGTGGACAAACAAACAACTCTCTCAACAATTGTCCTTGGATCTGTGAAACTCCCGGCAGTTTTCTTCCAGAGTCAGTCCCTTTGAATCACAATGGCCATACCTTACATCTTGGAAGAAAAGGTCCCCCCACCACTCCTGAGGGACCATCCCTGATCAGCTCCCATCCACCAGCCCAGGATCCAAGAGGCACATCCACCCACCACCACAACTAATATAGACAGATGTCAGATAAGAATGAGAACGCAGAAATCACTGTTGGAGCTCCAGATCAACAGGAACAAGCATCAGTGCTCTTGGGAAAGGCTTGCCATAACCAATGTGTTTCTGCCATCCCTTACGGCCACAGATGCACACATGCCACCCAGCCACAGAGACCTGTGAAAACCTCTTGCTGAGGCGCATACATGTAAAGATGCACACTCATTAAAACCCCTTCCACCACAGATATTATTAAAACACCTCACATTTAGAAACAGGTGCATGACCCACAACTCACTGCCATCCCAACAAAAACACAGATGCATAAATCACCTTTATCCCTGCTTTCCCCAAATACACACACCACCACTTCCTTTCTAAAAAAAATATACTCATACCCACAAATACACATGCCTGTTATCACCCAGGTACTGACGGACATGCAATTATAATGTATACTTTTCAAATGCAGGCTTATACATTCCTATATACTCTACACTTCCTGAAGGCATGCACATGATATAACCAAACACTGAGTATTCATGCACACAGAAATACAATATACAACCCCCCTACACACACACACACACACACACAATAAACCCTATTTTTTACCAGAAGTCACATTAACAAAACCCTAAGTACTCTGGAAAATCTCAGACTTGATCCTCTCATCAGAAATACAATATACACAAAGATCTCTTTGAACTTCCCCAAGATTGAGTGGAACCAGAAATACCCTGATTACAAAAATGTAACATTCTTAACCCTAAATGACACACGTACAACCACCCACATACACACATAAACATGAGTCCATATTCCCAGAATCACTTGATACGCAAACACCAACTCTGAAAAACACATAAAGTTTCTCAACCCTCTCCAAATGTACACAACAATGATGTCACCTACAATCTACTCATTGTCATTTCCCAAATACATACATAACACATGTGTGACCTTAATACACATATTTTACCCTTCACTCTAATGTCACACCCTTCCCTAAATAAAAAATAAAATTAAATTAAAAAATCAATGTTTTGTGAATATCAAAAAGTATTCACCAAAATACTCCATTCAAACACTCTTCTTAATATCTATTCACAAGTCCCACCATGTCATAATAACCCATCTACACTGTCAGTACCCAATCCTCCTAACTTGTATTCCCATATAAATATAACTTCTATATTATCTCAGTGGAAACACACACTACCCATCTACTGTTTGAGAATGAATACTCAGCCATCACACTTCCTAAATACATTCACAGTCCTAGATTATACAAGTCCGGGAACACACATGTCCATCTGAATCTACAAATCCACAGTACTCCCAAAGACCCAAAGTAAATGCAGCCAGTCTCTCACTATTAAAGGGCACAGAACTCACTATTAATTTACAAAACTGCTCATTCTTTCTGATATACTCAGTTAACAGCACACAATACTGTGGAGCTCTGAAAATTCTCAATATCATAAACTTCCTATCTTCCAGATGCCTGAGTGTAAACCCAGAGTTCCTCATGCCCAAATTAAAACAAATGCACAGCAAAATCCAAACAATTCCAATCAAAAACCTTACTTACAAACTCTCACACATATTCCAGTCGCCTCCAATAAACACTTAAAATAGACATGAAGTAGGACTGAAGAGTCTGGATACCACAGGAATTTTCAGAAAGCAGGTTTATTGGCTGTTGCCAACCAGTCCAGAGTGTGGCTCATGCCTGAAACATTCTAGGGACAGATAATTTCAAAATATTTTGAATTTATGTCCCATGGGGGAAAAGGGCTTGAAAATTCACTTGACAAGTGTTTTTCATTCCATTCTCTAGGCAAGACAGAGGTTTCACACGTATTTACCAAAAAAAAAAAAAAAATCTGGCATTTACAAGAAAGAGGAAGCTACCAACCACAGTAATCTTTGCATACTTGCTGCTGTTTTGACAAGAGAAGAAGCTTAATTATGGTAAGGGTCTTTTGCTTGAGAGTATCTGGTGAGCTTAAGATACACATATCTTCAGACCACACATCAATCAGTATCACCGAAAAAGCAATCACACAAACACTCCCTCAGTAACTGAATGGAGCAAACAAATTACTTATTAACATGACAACAATTTGTATTCTCAAAAGAAAACATTTACAATCACCTCTATGTTGCAAACATGCACATACACAGAATGCCTCAGAATATGAAGTTCAACAACAAATCTCAGATGTACAGACACTGCTAACTCCTCCTAAATACTCATGAAAGACACCCCTCCATTCCTAAGAATAACATGATCATCTCAAAGCCCTAAACAAGAAAATACACAGCAGTCCACTTGAGACATTATCAACAGAATCTATACACATCTATGTGCCACATATACATAATTCCAAACACCCCAACATACCCCATGATTCCATTCTCTCCAAATCTCTGAACACCAAAGATTATGTCCCTAAATTCTGACCTAGACATCATGAACATACACATACATTCTAAAATCTGAAAATGCACAGATCCAACACATAATAGTAAGAAAACATCCTAACTCCTCTCAAACGCATTCACAATAGTCCACAATGCAAACAACACCTACAGATGCACCACTAAAACCCTAAACACATGTCCTGCCAGAAAGGTACTCAGCCAACAATGACCAAAGAAATCACTCAGAAAATATTTACACACGACAACCAAACACTCCCACACAGGAGAAATTATTGTGTCTTGTTTCATATGCTTTCCATACCTATACACATGAAACACATGAAAGCCCAAAGTCCTGGTGCTAGAGGGACAAGTTCTTGTGTTCTTTCTCTCTCTCTCTGTCTCTCTCTCTCTGTCTCTCTCTCTCTCTTTCTCTCTCTGTGTCACACACACACACGCACACACACACACACACAAACAAACACACACACACACATACAGAACATTACATACATAATCTGAACACCGAAACACCCAGTTCAAGGATTTATCTTGTGGGCCCTGCACACAGAGGTAGAGGGGTGAAGATGCAGATTTCAGGCACATACCTTGCTGTTGAAAATGTAAGAAAATATAAAAGTGCAAAGGAGAGAGCACATTCCCTCCTATAAAACTGAAAGGTACTTGCCAGCCACTCAATAACTCCTCAATATAGAGAAAACTCTTCAAATAATAAGAGAGTACTCACAGATAATGCTTCTGGAGATGAAGGTCCTCTGGGACATTTAAGGGGTTTCTAAAATAGAGAATCACCCCAAATAGATTCTTTTGATTATCTATCATCAGCCCAGATGGATGTCTTCTAGATGGAAAGCCAGACCATTGTGCAATGTGTGTTCCAATGCCAGGGCTGGGCTTGTTCACCTGGGCACCCCCCTAAGCCATATCAGCTCCAATTTCTGAATGGGGTCTGCAGTGTTCTCACACAAGAGACCTTTGGCATCATTACATGCCCAAAGCTAACCTGAAGATATTACTGGCATGTTTGCTGGTCAAAAAATTAGTGAGTAAATTGTCAGATTTCCTGTGTTACATTCAGACAGAAGAGGTGAATCTGGTTAGAGGAAGGTCTGGGGACTCTTATATTTTGGACAGCAGCTGTCCTAATCACTTTCCAAACCTGTGATAATATACGTGAGATCACCACATTCAAAGATGCAGAGATTTATTTTGGCTTATGGTTTCAGAGATTAGAGTCCATTGTCACTTGGCCCTCTTACCTCTGGACCTGTAGCAAAGCAGAACATCTGGCCAAGAGTGTATGGCATAGGAAAACTGACCACCTCATGGCTGCTAGGAGGCAGAGAGAGACAGAGACAGAAGTGCATTAGGGTCCCAGTACCCCATCAGTGGCACATCCTCAATGAGGTAATTTTCATCAAATGGGCCCCAATTTCCACAAGCTTCCAACACCTCCCAATAATGACTTCAGCTGGGAACCAGATGTTTAAGAGGTGAGCCTTTGAGGAACAACAAATGTTAAGGCCAGAACATCTATCCGTTGTCCCCAAAAGCTCATGTCTGTCTCACAGCAATAAATAATTAAAAATAAATAAATAAACAAGCATTTGGACTCCAAGAGTCCACAAATATCAACAGTGCATTCTCAATAGTTTTTGCCCAAAGTCTCTTCTGAGACTCAAGGGAACACAGTGACGCTGAACCCTGAATTGAACATTTATTTTTCTGCCATGCTCTTCTTTTTAATTCATGAGTATATCTTTCTTTTCTCCCCACACCCTCAACCCTATCTTAATTACTAACCTTAGAGTCAGTTAAAAGCACGAAAGTCAGTTAAAAGGGCCCTTGCACTGGGCACTCCACCTTACTATGTCACAGGAAATGTAGAAATTAAAAGGTAGTGGCAGAAGTGAACAGAAGACACTGACTAGGAGGGAAACCAGACACACACACCTTCAGAATTGCAAGCATATAAAAAAATCACATTATCTTAGATTCACAGGTCTGGGATGTGTCAGGGTCCACTGGACCCAGATATAACCCACAGAATCCCAACTTCTTTAAATAACAGTTTTTTTACAGAGAGAGAGAGAGAGAGAGAGAGAGAGAGAGAGAGAGAGAGTGAGAGAGAGAGAGAGAATTTTCTAATATTTATTTATTAGTGTTGGGCAGACAAAACATCTTTATTTTTATGTGGTGCTGAGGATCAAACCTAGCACTGCATACATGCCAGGCGAGTGCGCTACCACTTGAGCCACATCCCCAGCTCCTTAGTGACATCTATTTTTAGTTGTCTATCAATAATTATTGATTTATATATGGTTCTAAGTATTGATCCCTGTGCCTCACACATGTCAGGCAAGCTCTCTACCACTGAGCAATGACTCCAGACCCCTCTGAAGGACAGTCTGTCAACACTAGTAAACTGTGCTTGTGTCCACCTGCCCAAGACTGCGAGAACAATTCCACATTACACACTGTATACACTTTCACTCAGCAGTACTAAGCAAGATGAAACCAGGAGCTAGCCATTCATCTCTGAAATGCTGAATTGTTGCCAATGAAGCCTTTTCCTCTCCCACCTCTCTGCCTCTTCAGTTACTGACTTTCATGAGTGAAAGCAAAGCAGCAGAATCAAACCTTTTGTAGCTGCATTGGCTGCAATCCTCATTAATAATAAAAAAAAAAAGTTAACACATTTCAAAGATACATCTACGCAGGGGAAACACAACTAACCCCAAAGGGAAGAAGAGGACAGCAGTAAGGAGAAGACTGAAAAAACACAGCAGGGCACACATTAAGTCTAGTGCTCCATTAAGTCTAGTGCTCCAGGTGTGAAAATAGGGCACCTGATGGTGTAATATGGGTGCCCTAGAACTTGAGCATCCTTACCCCTCCAGCTTGGTCTGATGTGGGACCACTCCCTAGAGCTTCTGTGCTCACTGACTTTCACTTACCTGAGCAGGTGTTCATAGGCCTGCCACTACTAACCTCCACCACAACACTGGCTCCACTCTTATAGTTTGATAAATCACTGTTTCTGGGGTTACTGTGTTGCACTCTGAATGTGATATGCACATCCTGGTCACCAGCGTTTCCTCTGAAGTATGAATGCAAACCTTCACAACCCCTCAACTCTTCACTCTGTAAGCCTGATAACCAGCATCACATGGACAATAACAAGGTCAGCTGAGAATGAAGACAGTAGCCAGACCCACCTAGACCATGGCCTCTGTGAGCCCATATGATGTTAGTTACACAGCAAAATGAATCTGGACATAGGATTCTGAGGCTGCCTTTTGCACGCAGGGCACCCTGATAATCTCTCCACAAGTCATTGAGCCTGCTAAGGGTGGTGTCCTTGCCATTCCTGAGATGCCGAATGGTGGCTTCTGTGTAATGGAACTAATCTTTTTACCAACCACACCATCTTTGGCCCCAACATTACAAAGTTTTCTTTTCTGGAAAACCTGCAAGTATTTTAAATCTTTCTACCCTGGCTTTTGCTCCTGATCCCCATGGTATATCAGGCTGAAAGCAGATAAATATACCCAGGCCATATCTCAAATGCTGTACTGCCTTTAATATTCCCTGCTGGATAAATTAGTCTGTGTTTTAGTTGCCTTTTACATCACTGTGACCAAAAAAATCTAACAACAACAATTAGAGCAGGAAAAGTTAATGTAGCTCATAGTTTCAGGTCTCACTCCACTGACCACCAACTGCATAGCTCTGGGGCCAAGGTGAGGCACAACATAGTGGGGGAGGTATAGGGAGTGGGAAAGCAGCTCAGCATATGCCAATGAAGAAGCAGAGAGAGAACTCTGCTCACCAAGAACAAACTATGAACCCTGGATCTGTTTCCTCTACTTGATCCTCCTCTTTTTCCTCAGCCTGGGCGGGCTTATCTATCTGCCTGTGGTTGACTGGGAAGGCGAGAACAGGCCCATGGTGTGGCTTAACCTTTGTATTAGACCGCCTTGGGCCAGCTTGGGTTGACTCTGTGCCTAAGGCTAATGAGCGGAGCTCAGAGTCAAGGCATCTTAATTCTTTTAAAAGTTGGATCTGTTCCTGTCTATGTTGGAGAGACTTGCGCAAGGGAGCCAGGTTAGGCAAGGTAAGTGGAGAAAAAATATCTGATGGGGCAGTTGGCCCCTGAAGGGCCAGAGCACAAAAGGCAGGAGGGATATAGGAGGGAGGTGGATGGGTAAGTCCTATAGGCTGTGGCAGGGTCCTGAGAGGTGGCGTGTCTTCTGAATGGTAGCGAGCTGCTTCCTTCTCCAAGGTAGCCTCTTCCCCAGGTGTCAATGTGTCTCTGGGATTTAAAACTGGATAAAGGCGGTTGGTAGCTGTTGGAGCCTTATTCATTAGGGTGGGATTTTGAATGCGTCCAGGAAGGTTCCCAGGGTCCTGGAGAACTGAGAAGGATCTATGTCTATACTAACTGAAGGGCATGCCGAGGGGGGACGAGAGAGATGAGAGGTCTTTTGCATAGCCTCTTCCCCAATCCTGACAAGTTTTAAGGTACCATTGAAAAAGGGTGAACTTTTAAGAATTTCATTAAGTTCCAGTAAGAAAAGGTGGGAACAGGCACTTTTTCTTAGCCAAAGGATTCATAATAATCTTTTAAACAGTCTCCTACTCTAAGCCATCTTTTACCATCAATGGTCCCTTCAAGGGGAAACCACGGACACAATTCTCCTATGTATGAAAAGAATAATTTTAAGTCCTTTTTCTTAACACGTGCCACTCGTGTCTTGTAAATGTCAGGCTATTCTTTGAAGGAGAATTTCCTTCTAGCCCCTGACACCGTACCTCCCACAAAAAAAGAAAATGCATTAACAGAGAAGAGTTCACAATGATCCTTCCTGAATTCCCCACCCCACTCCACCCACAACATCCAAAAATGGCCTTAATAGTCATTGCAGCCACGTTGATGCAGCACCTCCTATGTGCTAGGGACTGCTCTGCATAAAAAAACCCCAGAAGACACACCAGTGTCTCCATTTAAGAAAGAAACTGAGGCAAAGAGAGATTTATTAACTTACCAATGATCACACAGCTCAAAAGAGGCCCATAGGGGTTTTAAAGCTGGGCCATTTGGTTTTACTCCAGACCCCTCAGACCAAAGATGCAGTAAGTGGGAGGAGAACATCAGACATATGATCCACCTATGGCAGGAGGAGACTTGGGTGAGTGGAGCCTTCTGTGACACAGACAGTGTCCCCTCTCGGGTGATGCCTCACCTGGTCCTGAGAGGCCCACTCAGCCTGGGGGAGAAGAGAGCCCCCTGCCAGCCTTTTGGTTTAAGAGAATGTTCACTTACCTGAGCTGCAATGTCTCCACTGCTCTGAGGAGGTAGGGCCACGTCCTTCCAGAGATCCTCAGAGGTGACCTCATTTTAAGGAAACAAGCCTGTGGCCAATTGTCCGAGATTGATTAAGTCAGGGGCCAGCACAGGCAGCCAGCAGAGGGGACACCATTGAAGAGATGAGCCAGAGCAGGGTTCAGGGGCCTGGGGCACGGCCTGGGCATGGCCCAGTGGCTCCCAGCTGACATCCTCCCTGCCCGGGAGATCCTGGAAACTGCCTTCATGGTGATTTTCAGGTCCATGCGTGGGAGTCCCTGCTTGCTCCAGCCACAGGGTAGGACAGGGAAGATTTCAGGCCTCATCAGATTATGGACATGAGCAGAATGGTGACCAGCAGGGGAAGACATCAAGGGCCTCCATCTCACAGCAGTTTATGCATTGTTTGTTGAGCCCCTACCATGCATCATATGGATGTAGCTGGAAAGTGGATTTTTAGCATGTGTAAAGGACCTGAGGCAGCAGTGGGCTTGGTACATTTGAGGCTGTGTGGGGAGTTGAGGATGGCCTGAGCCAGGATGTGCCTGGGGATAGTTGCACCAGATGAGGCAGTTTGGGAACTGATTGACTTCTTTCCCTTGTGCTCCACCTGTCGAACAAGCAAGGCACAGAGATGAAGATCTTTCACATGATAGATGAAGAGTCTGAAGGTCAGAGTGGTAAAGGCATTTTCATGTCCCGAAGGTAACACATGGCGGAGTTGGAATTCTCACCCAGATCTGCCTCTAGAGCAGTTTACGTGTGTCCCTTCTAGCATGACTTTCTGACAAGTCCAGATGCACCCAAACTCAACCTCCTGTATCTGGTTTGGAGTCTCAGGTACATGAGTCATATAAGTCCCTGATAAGTCCTTCTGCAAAGGAAGTTTCTAATATTTCTTTAACCCAGCACTTGCAACGTTCATTTGAACATAAGATCCTTATAAATGTGACTAGAATGAAGACATTTCAGAAGTGACCTTGGGAGACACTGGTCTTGATAACCCACAGAAGTCTCAATTGGTCTTCCTGATCTTGGGGAAGAGAATTCTGGGTATATTTTGGAGACTCACTAAGATGGTGAAGGGATGGAGAGAGATTCAAAGGACTAATGGGGGTATTTTAGAGTGGGAAGGGATTCCTAGGAGGACCCTAAGTGGGACTCTGGAGAGATTTCCTCCCTCGCTTCAGAGAACAGTACCAGGGCCTGTGAGGGTAGGATAGGAGTTTGAGACTGTACCTGAGGTGGGCCATCTTGGTCTGGAGTGAGCTCCCCACCACCAGCAGTGTGCAATTAGAAACTGTTGCATTACACTGCTGAAGGTCAGTTCCTCTAGGATTCTGGGATTCGGGGTAAAGAAAGCCACCCCACCTGGGCCATGCTCAGTCCCCCCTTCTCTCCAGAGTGGGCACAAAGAAGCCAGGCCTGGCACATTCATGACATTAGAAAAATCCTTATAAATAAAATAGTTACTATGAAAGCTGATGAGCTCTCCACAGTCCATCTCCTCTCAACAGGAATAATGCCAAGCCCGTGAATCCAGTGTCACCTCCCGCCATCGACTAGAGGAAACCCTCATTTTAAGAAGTATAACAAGAAAAGTGAGTGACAGTCTATTGACATTTTAAAAAGTGTGTGAGCAGTGGGGGCTTGACTGGCTGGAGAGACCCAGAGACAGGAGGAGAGAGGAGCCACAGCAGTCCCTTCCGTCTCCACTCAACCTGGAGGGCTCAGGCACCTCTGTGGCCCAAGGGCTGAAGCTCGGTGTTTTCTTCACCAAGAAGGAGGTCGAGGTGGGAAGGGGTGGGTGCGGGCCAGGGCCATGAGCCTGGGGTGCCCCAACTCCTAGGTCAGGGTCCCCCCTGGCGGGGCTCTGGTAGCTCTGGGGGACTGTCCTGGAAGGGCAGGCAGGGAATCTGGCCAATGGAGACCAGGGACCAGGTCCCCTCAGCTTTCCAGCCAGGCTGTGGCTCAGGGACACACACGGACCTGCCTCGTGCCGGCACCACTGCCACCTGCCCCCACTGTCACCTGCACCTCTGGAGTGAGTGCAGCCCGGGGTGGGTTGCAGAGGCATGGGATGGATGTCCACGGAAACCGTTCTAGAGAGGACATGGGGCCACCACTACGCCCTCTCCAAGGTGAGGGGCAAAGGTGATGGGCCTGGGGACTCGCTGGGCACCGACAGGGACAATGCCCTGGGGATTCGTGGGCTCCAGGACTAAAGCCAGCCTCGGGCCTCCACCGTGTCAGCCTGTCACACTGCGCTCCTAGTGCAGCACGCATACACACATGCATGCTTGTGGGCCAGTGCACGCTCACTAGCGTGGACGTCACACCCCTGCACCAGCATCACTGCCCGAGCAGAAGGGACTGGCAAAGTCGGTCCACCTGCACATGCGCAGACCATGCGCACCCACCCCATGATGCATGCACCGACCCCCCCACGCCCGTTCTGTCTTACTCATGAGCCCACTTACGTGCACACAGGGGGACAGACCCTCGTTCTGCCCTGCATCCCACACTCCCAGCAGGTGCCCATCCAGCACAGGCCAAACACACGGGGCGTAGCGCACCCAGGCACGGTGGCCTCCCTACCTCCCAGCACCCAACCTCGTGGTGCCCCACTCCCTGATCAGTGTTTGAACAGCTGTCCTGTGTCTCCTGAGTGCTGGGGGAGCAGGCCACGGATGGCCTCGAGGGAGAATGTCACCCTCTCCAACCCCTCCTGCCCCCAGCCCGCCTTTGTCAACCAGGACAGCGCTCGGGGGGACCCTGCTGTGCTGCCCTCCTAGCTGGCTTCCCCGCCAGGGCCCTGGGCAATGAATGAGCCTCAGGCATCCCACCTGACCCCGTTGTCCATGCCCAGGCCTTATCAGTGGGCGTGGGTAGAGAGGACAGGGGCTGCCACTCGGGGAGGCCTGTTCTAGAAGCATCCACCCATCCCTCCCCTTCCTCTCCACCCGCCCAGCCCCTCACATCCGCTGGTGGCCCCACCTCTCAGCCATTGTCCAGGCTGTTCCCCGCCCCCAACTCGCCCCTTAGCAAGGACCCCTAACCTCCCTCTCCAGGAAGCCCTCTGTGTTCCCTTCCCTCTTGGCCTTGAGGCGCCTGCACCTCACCCCTCCAACACCAAGATGTCCATTTCTTGCTCCCTGTACATGACCATGGGATGGGGAAGCATGGAGTTGTGGGGAAGGTGGACAGCTGGGTTCCCATCATCCTGGAACCCCCAGAAATGGGGGGGAGCCCTGGCCAAGGGCAAGACCACTGCAGGAAGAGGGTGGATAGGAGGGAGAGACCCAGGGAGTGCGGTGCCTCTATTCTCGGGCCTCCAGGAATGAATCAGGTCCCTGGCCTTTATTGAAGAGTAAAGGATGCCACCACACACATGAGGAAGTTAGTGAATTCCCTCCCCTCCACTCCCCACCCATAAGGCTGCCAACTTCTAGATGGTAATGGTGTGTGGGATAGTGAAATCACCATATCCATCAACACACTCCCTGCTCATCATGTACAGGGAAGGGCCAGTGGCTCCAGTTCCACATCATCATCCTCTGGAGGCTCCCTGGGCACCGGCTCCCAAATACCCAGAGGGAGGGACATCCCCCCAGTCCCCTCCTAGGCGCCACCAGGCAGACCCCGGGAGCTCTGAGGGACCATCATGAAGGGGACTCCTTACTACACAGACTGCCTTTGCTTTGGGGCACAGTGAGTGGGACCTGTTGGTTGAACTTGGTGTGACAATGGTGGGCATCCTGGGTCCACACCCATAGCCGGAGGCCTGCTTAGGAGCCTACCCAGTGTTCCTCCCACTTGTCAAGTGAGCATGTCCAGACATGGGGAAGTAGGATGTGCTCCTAAAAGCATGATTGAGGAAGTGAGGCTAAAGTGCAGGGCCCTCTGCTCATAGGAAGGGACAGACAGCACATGGCTTAAGAACTGGGGATTAAACTCAGGAGCACTCAATCATTGAGCCACATTCCTAGCTCTTCTTATATTTTATTTAGAGATAGGGTCTTGCTAATTTGCTTAGCATCTTGCTAAGTTGCTGAGGCTGGCTTTGAACGTGCAATCGTGCTGCCTTAGCCTCCAAAGCTGCAGGGATTATAGGCCTGAAGGACATAGCCTTTTTGTTGGGAAAACCTGGGTTCTATTCCCTGCCCTGCCACTTGCTACCTTGGAGATCCTGGACATGTGGCTTGGCTCTTCTGAGTCTCACTCTACCTATCTGCAAAATGGGGGTGATATCTGTAGCCCCTCTTTCAAGACTCTGTAAAGATTCACATGGATTTTATGTGGTGACTATATCCCACATAGCAAGCACTGGACTAATGCATGCCTTTTCATAAAAGTATTTCTGATTCAAAAAAACACATTCCTGGTAATCCCAGTGAATCAGGAGGCTGAGGTAGGAGGATCAAAAGCTTCAGGTGAGCTTGGGCAACTTAGTGAGATCCTCAAAATAAAAAATAAAGATAAAAAAGTAAAAAGGGCCAGGGTTATAAGGCTCAGTGATTAAGACACCTGTGGGTTTGATCCCCAATTCCACAAAATAAAAAAAAAATGATTTCATGAAATATCAGGCATATTGCAGAGATGCAGTAAATATTCTTTAGATTGATGCTTGGCTTTCAGCAAGAGTCAAGTTGCAGCTGCCTTTAGTCTGAGTATTTTGTAGGTGCTCCATGGTAGCCTAAGGTTTACCTTGTTTCCTGGGCCCTGGCAGACTGGACACCCTTTGCCTCTTCACTGGAGGGCCAACAGGGGTTTTTGAAATGACCCTGTGGATGGGGTAAAGGGAGCAGGTTCTGTCCAGGGTGAGGTCCCTGGGAAGCTTTTAGCACGGGTGTGTTAATGCAGGCTGGGAGGTCAGGAGCCCCGTGCCAGCCAATGAGACCTGAAAGCTTAGTCCCAGCCTGGAAGAAAGTTAAGGGCAATGTGCCAACATGAGACTGACCTGAGCTTAGTTTAGATGATGCCATTTACTGGCTGCATGTCTACAGGCTCCTCTCTGGTCTGTGAAATCGAGCTCATGTTGTCTTCTGTGCTCATCAACCAGGTTGGGGTTGAGGATGCAATGATATAGAAAGAATGTATAGATACAATGGAGTGTGGAACACAAGTGTCCTGGGAAATCAAATGAGAACTTCCAACATCTTTTACAGAAGGCAGCAGAGTAAAGAGGAAACCTTGAACAGGGGCTCAAATCTTGGTTCTGTAACTTTGGGGCTGTGTGACCTTATGTAAGTCATGGAACATCTCTGAATCTGGTTCCTCATGTGAATGCATACTCTATTATCATGAAGGCATAATACTCTTTCCCACGCTATTGCCCACCTGGGACTCGCTGTGCTCCAGGAGAAAACTTCTCTGGCCAGAGCCTGCCACCACAGAACATGGTCTGTCCTTCTCTGACCCCAATCCACAATGTCACTTGAAGCAGATGGAATGAGAGGGGCAAGCTAGGGAAGAGCTGTGGAAGCTTGGTTGGATGCCAGGGAGCAGTGACAGTAAAGTGAGGTCCTGCCTGCCCTCCTGGTGGTCGTGCTCTGGCAGAGGGGTGCGTGTTGGAACATACGCTACAAAGAGCAAAAAGGCATGGGAGGGGATAGGTGTGGCAGGAGGCTGTTCTGGTTTGGATGTGAGGGGTCCCCAAATGACTTAGCTGTGAGACAATGCAAGAGGGTTCGAAGGACAAGTGATGGGGTTGTAAGAGTCTTAACCCCTCAGTGAATTAATCCCCTGATAGTGATTGACTGAGTGGTGACTGAAGTGGTGGGGTGTGGCTGGGGAGGAGGGTCATGGGCCAATTATTTGGGATATATATTTGTATTTGGCAAGTGGAGCCTCCCTCTACTTCCTGATCATCATGTGAGCCCCTTCCTCTACCACACTCTTCCGCCATGAGGTTCAGCTCACCTCAAACTTTGAGGAATGGAGCCTGCTGTCTGTGCATTGAGACCTCTAAAACCCTGAGCCCCCAAGGCAACTTTTCCCTCTCTACAATTGTTCTGGTTCGGTCCTTCCATAGTGCAGCAAAAAAGCTGACAGAGACTCTTTTCAATCAGGTGGCAAGGAAATCTTCCCATTTGGTGGCACAGGATACAGAGGAACAGACTGACCCAAGGTCAGCCAGCAAGGTTCTGAAATATTCCAGAGGTCTGGCCCTCCTCTCTGCACCACGCTGTGTCCAGGGTCCACTCACACTTTCTCCATGGCCTTGTCCTACTTGTGTCCACACCTCTGCAGGGACAGCCCAGCTGGCTAGCGCTTTCTTCTCTCAGGCAGCTGAAGCTGCTGGGAGGATCTGAACTCTAGCCAGCCACGGCGCTCTCTGGTCCGTCCCTGCCCAGTCGTGGGGAGGAGGCTCAGGACCCTCTCCTCAGGGGGGGCATGTTGGGGGCCAGGAACTTACAAAGGCAAATAATGTCTGGGTAAACATTGGCTGCAGATAGCTCCAGCTGTGGGGGCCAATGATGTCCCCTTGGTCCAGATGTTGGCCTCACCCACCTCCCTCCTGTGGCTGTACATTTGAAGAGAACCTTGTAGGCCAGCGGAGAGCAACACAGAATGCGGGATGCGGAGGGGGCTGGCAGGGCCACCCAGCACAATCCATGCAGAGCTAGCCAGCATAGTCCTCTGCCTCCAGGGTTGTCCGGACAGCAGGGGTCACTCCTGGGCTGAGAGTGTACCAGGGAAGATGGGGCCACAGCCTCCCCTGTCCAATGTCCCAGATTTCCTGGCTGGGAATGAAAACTGAATCCAGAGGTGGAACCAATGCCAGGACCCTATGCTCTCCCAGGATAGAGTGAGCTCCTTGTCCCTGGAGGTATGTCAGCAGGGTCTGCACCTTCAGAGCTGGCGAGAAGCAGGCTACTCAGGGCATTGGAGAGGGTTGGGACAAGAGCCTTCTCTTGGATTCTTGCCAAATGCCCACCCCTGATCCTGAAGCCCACAGGGTGCCCAGTCCACCCTCCCCTCCAGCATCAGGAGAGTCTAGAACTTGCTTCTTCAAATCTCCCTTCCCTGAGTGGGTCAATGTCTTGATGGGACCCTCCCCCGCCCCAGGTGCACACCGACACTTCTCCTAATGCATCCTTGCTGGCCCGCTGGGAGCCACAGACGACATGTCACATGAGGGGACATAATGGGGCTCTCACATTTTCCACGGCTAGGCTCCTGGGCCCCCAGCATTCATGATGGCTGATTTCAACATGAAAGGGCCCCTTGAGAAGGAGAGCCCGCCTCCCTTTCCCCCTCGCCTCTGCTAAGCCCCACTCTGCAGCTAAACACTGTCTGAGCCTCCCTCCCTCTGGAGCACCCTCTCATTCACCTGCCAAGCCTTCCCCAGACTGCTGCAGCCTCACCTCGCAGCCACTACCAGTCAGGATGAGAATCCCAAGGTGGGGTGGGGGGCTCAGGGCTCCATACTGCAGAGGAGAAAGGGGGGTCAGTCTGTCCTAAAGGAATAAGCCATTTGGCCAACCATAGGCCAGAATGACTGAATAAATCTTCGTGGGTGCTTTGATGCTCTGAGGACAGGAGGTCTCCCAATCTCAAATCCAAAGACAGGCAAAGCAGTGAAATTTCCCATGAGGCCTTCCAGGCATCTGCCCTAAATTTTCGAAGTGGCATTTTTTTAAACCTTTTATTTTGACCTAATTTTAGATTTACGGAAAAGTTGCCAAAAATAGAACAGATAGCTTCAGTACACCCCTCACCTAGCCTTCCCTAATATTCACATCTTACATAACCCTAGTAAATGATCAAGCCTGAGAACTTATCCTTAGTTCAGTACAATCACCTGAACTTCACATCTTATTGGATGCTGGGTACAGTGGTGCATGTCTGTAATCCCAGCAGCTCAGGAGGCTGAGACAGGAGGATAGGGAATTCGAGGCCTGCCTCAGCAAATTAACAAGGCCCTAAGCAATTTAATGAGACCCAGTCTCAAAAAAAAATGAAAATAAAAAAGGGCTGGGGATGTAGCTCAATGGTAAAGCAGTCCTGAGTTAGATCCCCAGTACATAAAAAAAAACAAAACAGCCCTTATTGGAATTTCCCTTTTTTCTACCAAGAACCTTTCCTGCTTCCATCACCCCATTCTGGACACCACACTGCATTTAGTTGTTATTTCTCTTTTGTGTCCCTGATCAATTGGTTGCCGCAGTCCGGCTGCAGCAAAATAACCAGGGGGTGAGGAACAACTTGTGTAGATTGATACAGCAGGAGTCGGAGCCATTTATTGTAGGACAGGACGGGTATATATACATTCCACACAGCTTATCTTAATTAACATAAACTAGATACAGCAGTCAACGAATCACAGTTAATGGCTTGCTGGCACCACCTCACAAACCACTCCCTCTGGCAAAATGCCAGGCGACATCCTGACTTGTTTACAGACCTTAACATTGGTGACATTCCCTCAGTCTATACTCATCTTTCATGATCTTGACAGCACTGAGGAACAAGTGTTTTGTAGAACTGTGGGTTATCTTGTGTTTTCTCAAGATCAGAGGGAGGCTCTGCAGTTTTGGCAATACCACAGAAATGGTGCTGGCTCCTTCTCAGCTCACCATATCAAGAGGCTCATGTCTTCAACATGTTTGATTACTGGTGGTGATGACCTTGATCACTTAGTTAAGTTGATGTCTAAAGGGTCTATCCACTATAAAGTTACTATATTTTTCTTTTGAATTAATACATTTCTTGGGGAAAATACTTTGATATATATGTGCAACTATTCATAACTTTATAATTTAATTTACACATATATCTTTTTTAATTTCTTTGTTTAGTTGTAGATAATTGTTATACCTTTATTTATTTTATGTCATGTTGAGGATTGCACACAGTGTCTTACACATGCAAGGAAAGTGCTTATCACTGAACCACCACTCCAGTCTGACACAAGTATATCTTTATCATACAATATAGTAATTTGACACATATATTGATAATAATGGTGTAATTATCATTTTGCCTCCTAAAATACTTATTATTTCTCATTTTGTTTATCACGTTTACTTTCTTCTAGTAATTTTGAATCATATCATATATTGTTGTATTTATGGAATAGAACACAAGAACTAGTTAATCCTACCAGTGTTTGTGCCCATTTCAAAATTTGCCTACAACTAAAGATTCCAAATGTTCGGCACGTTTTTTTAAATATTCATAAAATGTCAAATTATTTAAACATAATGAAAATGATGCCTGTAATCCCAGAAGCTTGGGAGGCTGAGGCAGGAGGATCATAATTCAAATCCAGCTTCAGCCACTCAGAAATGTTCTAAGAAAATTAGGAAGATTCTGTCTCAAAATAAAAAAGAAAAAAGGGCTAGGGATGTGGCTCAGTGATTAAGTGTCCCTGGGTTTCATTACAGGTGCAAAGAAAATAAATAAATAGAATAAATAAAATAAGTAAACTGCTTATCCACAGAAAAACTTGGAAGAATCAAAACACTCTTTTAAACAAAAACGTAGACATCAAAGTGTATATCATGAGAGACTGGGATTTTGCCTCAGAGGTAGAGTGATCAACTAGCACATGTGAGGCACTGGGTTAAAACCTCAGTGTCACATATAAATTAAATAAAGATACTGTGTCCACCTACATCTAGAAAATAAACATTTAGAAAATAAATACTTTTGAAAGTGTATATCATGATTTTTTTTCAGTTAAAATGTTTCATTAGTGATTAAATTAATACTTTGATCAAAATCAAACCAAAGTTGCATATGGTCAATGCAGTTGAAAATTGTACTAGATTTTTTTTCATTTGTGAATATGACTCTCATTGTGAGGGTGTTGAATCCTGCAGAAGAGGAACAGTTACTGGTTTGGTTTGGTCTCAAATAAATTATGGGATGATTCCATGATTTATGTTGTAGCTAGTGGATCCATGGTTACTTTGCAGAATCCTGTGGTGAATAGATGCCTTGGAGGACCTAAAATTCTCTGTGGAGAGTGAATTTAGGCTAAAATATTACAAGCTTAGTGAGTTTAAACTGAATTTATTTTCTCCCAATAATCTGAGGCAACAACTCAGTTGTTACAACCTTCATAGAAGATGTAGGTAGGCCTATCTAATATCAATTTATTGGTATTTTTTTTCTCACTCAGCATAGCTCCATCAGTTGACTTGTAGGTATGATGTGAAAAGCAGCATGAAGAAAAGTAAAACCTGCTGCATAGATTAAAAGAAAAAAAAAGGGGACTCATGGACAAACTAAATCCTGCTTAAAATAGTATGAAGGAACTGTCATTTGTAGAAAATGGCAGGATACAGAAAGTTCTTTTCATTATCTCCACCCTAATAAATGCTGAAAAAAAAGAAAAGATCACCCAGTCTTTTCTAATGGAAGAATAACCTTCTCTGGTACAAAGACTAAGTGAGTAAATATCCAAATATTGAAGATGTGGTGATGGAAATGTAAACATACTGACATTCATTAGAGGTCAGGAGAGTCACATTACAAGGATTTTTTTTTGATCCTTCAAAAAAAGACAAATGCTATGTACTGATGTTTATGTGTGCTCTTTCTCGTCCAGCAAGGGGTTTCACGGAAAATTGTAGAAGAGACTGTGTCTGTGAAGTCACTAATCAAGACCTCTGGACATCAAGCAGGAAACAGGTCCCATTTTATTGTGAAGTTACCATGTATATATACTCAGGCAGTAGCTTAGCAGATTACAGGCAGCCAGCAATGCAATTTCTACAGTGACCAATCAAGGAGTGAGCAATGGAGCAAGAGCAGGGAATTCAACACACAGCCTCATGCCCAGGGCTGTGCCTAAGAGGTAAGTATTTTGCTCTTCACACAACCTAGCATGGGGTAGTGTGTTGCCACTCAGGCACTCTTAATGTATGCCATGAAGGCAACATTCCATGAACTTGACTCTAAGACATCATTGTGGCCTCGCCTCTGTAAGATTTTTTGAGGTTCAAGGTTGTGCCATACTTCTGATCTCTTTCAGATGAGATCATTGTGGTCAGGTGATGCAGGGGTGCATCCACCTCATGACAGGAGTTTTGCTACCTTTACATGGGGACACAGCACCAAGTCTGCTTATAAATAATTGATGCTTGAAGTCTCCTTGGACTTGCATTCTTTAACAGAGATCATTAAGTTATCACTTTCTGGCAGTAAAATCTCATCTATCAGCAATAAGATAAATATGGTGTACTAAAGATTAAACACTTTCATTCAAAATTAAATTTAATCAAACTATGTTAAAGATAGCATTTTGTAATTATTAGTTTTATTAGATGTATTATTTGGTAATTTATGGTATATATTCCCCCCTTGTGACAGAACAGCTAGTGCAATGACCTTTTGGGCCGTCTTTGCCTCAAGAGAATCCAAGTTGGGTGCAGCTCTGACTTGAGAGCATGTCAGCAGGAGAAAATCTCCTGTCTGTTCTTGAGGTCTGTGAAGGGTCTTTGCCACAGCTTCAGTAGAATTTTATGTTATAATCGAGCAAAAAAGCGCTCACATTCTGTACTGTTCCCAAGTGGGTTGTTCTTTACTTCCTCAAAAAATATTTCTGAAAATATTCTTTTAAAAAACTCTTTATCATTGAGGGGTTTATTGGCAGAAGCCATATGGAGATGTGATAATTTTTAAAAATTCAAGGTCTTTTTTAGAGAAAAATCCCCACATAAATGTAGAGGGCTTTATGTTATTGTTATTGTTGTTGTTGGTGGTGGTTTGTGTCTTATTTCAGCAGCATCCCCAGCTTATAACTAAGTGGGCTTGAATCATGTTCTACTAGGACCTGTTATAAAAACACCCCAATGTCCTAGATGTTGGAGTCTGCTGGAGCAGTGGTTTTCTAAGTGTGGTACCAATGCCAGCAGCTTCATACTCATAGGATGGCTATGAATTCCCATGCACAAGAATTATCTGGAGTGGTGGGGGTAGTGGTTTCTTGATTGGCTAGTTTCCTCATTAGCCTAGAAGGTAAGAGGGATTCTGACAAAGGACAACATAAGAGTCACTGGCCTTTACCAGAATGGGAGGGGGCCTTCCAGGGAGGTGCTTGAAATCCTGTGATTGGAAGAGGCAAGGTAAAACCTGGTGGATGCTCTAAAACAGAATTCATTAATGTAGCACCTGATAGCTGTATCCACACCACTCTATTTTATTTATTTATTTATTTATTAATTCTTTTTTAACAAAAAATTTATATTGGAACACAGTTAGCAAGGTATTTGTTGAAAGGTACTAGATTTGAACTCTCAATAGGTCATATTATCCATATTATTTGCTCCTGGTGATTTATAGAAAATCATCATTCAATAATTTTCGCGATTATTGAAATGTTCCATGTCTATCCTGCCTAATTCAGTAGCTTCAAGCACATGATATTTTGGCATATATATCCTGTGACAAAAAAGCTGAGTTTTTCAATTTGATGCATTACATGGACAATGGCCACAAGATTGGGGAGCACCATTCTAGGACACCAAGGCAGAAAATGGAAGCATTTCCTCTAAAAACTGGAAAAATACAGGGATGCCCATTTCCACCACTTCTATTTAACATAATTCTTGAAACACTGGCCAGACCAATTAGACAAATAAAATTAATTAAAGGCATATGGATAAATAAGGAAGAACTCAAATTAGCACTATTTGCTGACAATATAATTCTATACCTAAAAGACTCGACACATTCCATCAGGAAACTGCTAGAAATAGTAAATGAAGTCAGTAAAGTAGCAGGATACAAAATCAACACCCAAAAATCAAAGGCATTTTTGAATATCAATAAAAAATCTTCTGCAAAGGAAATGAGAAAAACTACTAACTTTGAATAGTATAAAAATTATAAAATCCTGGGGAATCAACATAACAATAGCTGAAAGATCTCTACAATGAAATCTACAGAACCCTATGGAAAAAAGATCAAAGATGACATGAGAATATGGAAAGATTTATTTTTTTTCTTGAATAGGCAGAGTTAATATTGTCAAAATGACCACACTACCAAAAGCACTATACAGATTTAATGTAATCTCAATCAAAATCCCAATGACATTTCTCAGAGAAATAGAAAAAGCAGTCATGAAATTTATCTGACAAAATAAGAGACCCAGGATAGCTAAAGCAATTTTTAGCAAGAAGAGTGAATTAGGTGGCATCTCTATACTAGACCTTAAACTATGCTACAAATCAATAATAACAAAAAACAGTATGGTATTGGCAACAAAATAGACTTGTAGAGTAATGGTATAGAATAGATAACACAGAGAACAATGCCCATAATTAGATCTCTCTTATATTTGACAAAAAGCATAAAAAATGTACATTGGAGAAAACGATATCCTCTTCAAAAAATAATGATGGAAAAATTGGAAATTTATATACAATAAAATAAAATTAAACCCCTATCTCTCACCATGCAAAATACTCAACCCAAATTGAATCAAGGACCTAAATATTGAACCAGAGACATTGTGTATATTAACAGCAAAATAGGCCCAAATCTATCTGGTTAGTGCCTGACTTTCTTAATAAGACTTCAGAGCACTATGATTTATATTAAGCAACAATAAATACTATGGATCTATATTAAAAAGTTTCTTTTCATCAAAAGAAACAATTGGTTAAGTAAATAGGGAGCCTACTAATGGGGAACAAATTCTTACCACATGCACATCAGATATAGAACTAAGTTATAGAATATATAAAGAACTCAAAAATCTGCAAACCAAAACAACAATAACCCAATAAATATACGAGCCAAATAACTGAACAGACAATTCTCAAAAGATGATATCCAATCAATTGACACACATATAAACAATTGCTCAACATGTCTAGCAATTTGATAAATGCAAATCAAAACTACTCTGATTTCATCTTACTCCAGTCATTTAAGAAAAAAAACAACAATAATTGTTGGTGAGGGTGTGGTAAAAGGCACACTCATACAATGCTGGTGGGACTTCAAATTGGTGCAGTCAATCTGGAAAGCAGTATGAAGACTCCTTGAAAAAACTGGAATGGAACCCTTTGACAGAGCAATCCCACTCCTTGTTCTTACACAAAAGACTTAAATACAGCATACTACAGAGACACTGTCACATCAATATTTATAGCAGCACATTTCACAATAGCTAAACTGTGTAGCCATAATAGATGCCCTTCAGTAGATAAATGGAAAAAATGTAGTATATGTACACAATGGAATATTACTCGCCATTAAAGGGGAAAAAAATCATGACTTTTGCAGAAAAAATTGATGGAGCTGAAGAATATAATGCTAAGTAAAATTTACAAATCACCCTAAAACAAACACCAAATGATTTCTCAGTAAGGATGCTAATTCATAGCATTATGTGTTAGGGAACAGAATGGAAAGATTACATTAACTTCAGATAAGGAAAAGGATAAAAGGGGAGAGAAGGGAAGGAAGGGGGCATGGAGGTAAAAAGGACAGTGGAATGTAATTTTTATCAATACCCTAAGTACATGTATGAAGCCACACAAGATATAAATCTACTTTGTGTACAACCAGAGATATGAAAAATTGTGTTCAATACATGTAATAAATGAAGGAAGTTGAGTTGATATTCTACTTTTGCTAAAATTTAGAAGATGCAGAACATGAAGTGGATAATGATAGGTGCTTAGTCCATGTTGACTGGGTGACAGATGAGGTAATGGGTTTGTTTTGCTTTAGAGTTCAGCTTATTGCAATAAGAATGTATGCATGCTGAGAGGCTGGCACAGTATCATTCTGAGAATATGTGTTTTGCTAGTTTGAAAAAAAGGGGGAAAAGAGGTTATATAGAGCATAAGGCAAGCATAAATACATGTAACATGAATTGTAATGCATTATGTTATCATATTTAAAAAAATAATTTAAAAAATGAATACATAAAAAATAATAACATAAAAATTAGGTCATTAAGTGGTGTCATAAATTAAGCAATCCCCAACATCTTATTCATACATAAAGGTATACTGAAAAATTTAATAATTCATTTTAAAAGAAAATTAAAACACTACCTTCAAAGATAATAACATTTGACAGAAGTAGATTTTGGTGGTTGACCTTTTGTTTTGCATTGATAATATGACTGACTTTGAACATTCAAGTGTTGTATAGTGATAGCACTGAGCCTTTACAGGTACTTTCTGTTTGTAGTAGACCTTGAAAATAGTTTTGTTAGCATACCTCAGTCTTACCTTTAAAATGATGCTTTAATAGAAATATTAGCTAGTAAGTAGTCAAGTGATTGAATGTAGCAAAAGTTAGAAGATTCTAGTGGTCTATTTTCTTCACCACACACACACACAAAATTGAATATTACAAAATATAGAGAAAAACAAAGTGATGAAAAAGAAAGAAAAAACACACTAAACACAAATAGTGGAAAGTCAAGTTTTTCGTATGAAACACAGTAAAATGTGCACTTTTTGTAGCATTTGATGCGATAGAAGAACGTAGTATTGATTGTTCTTGATGGTAAGAACATCCCTCCATGAGCACCATTCATGTCCTGATATTGGATGTCAGAAAGGCTAATAAATTAGAGAAAGAAATCATTCTTACTTCTGGTGTGTGTTTTGCGATGAAAACTAGTTTAGAATCAAATTTGTGAAAATGATTACTGGTTTTTAACCTTCATAAATTTTCTGTAGACAAAGAATGCAACACATAATTATTTTTAAAATAGAATAACTAACTGATGATGAATGAACACAGGACTTGTAACTATTAAATAATAGACTGGGGTGTAGTGGTCTGTACAGATGCTCATACTCAGAAATAATAAAGTGCCCAATGCAGATTAAGCAGAAAATCACATAATAATGATTACATAAATGATAATCAATTACACTTTGACAAATATGAGAGTATAGTAAAGTCGTTATCTCTACATTACACATTGATGTATATGAGGATCAGTAAAAGACATTACCTATTTAAATATAGAAAATAAGTAGGTGTCTTTAACTTTTGCTTAAATTTTTTAAGCATTATCAAGTTATTTGGTAGAAATATCAGTCATAAATATCATACATGCCTAATACAGAAACCTCATCTTTGAAAGCATATAAATTTTGTTTTCTAAATAAAAAATTACTATTTTCATTTTGAATACTGGAGAAAAGAATTATATGAACACTTGGGAATCAATCTAAAAAAAGAGGTGCAAGACCTCTACAATGAAAACTATAGAACACTAAGAAAAAAATTGAAAAAGATCTTAGAAGATGGAAAGATTTCTCATGCTCTTGGATAGGCAGAATTAATATAGCCAAAAATGGCCATACTACCAAAACTTTTACAAAGATTTAATGCAATTCCTATTAAAATCTCAATGACATTCTTGTTTTTTAATTAAAAACACCAGGCAAAGGCTAATGCTCTCCCACATGGGGTCTTTCCTTTTGGGTCTCTCCTGACCCTCTTTTTGGCTTTGGCTTATGCTTTCCCTCAGGGAAGTCATTCCGTGTGGACCTTCAGGACCTTCTTTTTGCTTGGGGCTTTTTCTATCTCCCAGGTTGCATCTGCATGTAAGGTTCTCAGGATATTCATCCTGGCCCCAGCAACTCAGGCAACACAGGACAAGGCAACTCTGGGAACTCTGGACACACAGGTAACTCTGGACACATTGAAGAGCCATTTCCTCCTGGCACCCCACTGGAGCCCACAAGCCAGGTGGATAGCTGACAAGAGGAGGCACCTGGGGTGCAATTGCTGTCACTGCTGTGGCTGTTGTTCCTGCTGATTCTGATTTCATTACTACAGGGGCTTGTAGAGATGTTTAGTATGGGAATCCGACTGGGACTGGCACTTAATGGGGCACAGACATTTTCACATGGGGTTGCATTGCCTGGAGCCAAGGACCTGGGTGTCCTGGCACATAAAGCAAAGGTGCTGGGGCTGGCATCTGGGCCTCCAAATGTGGTATGCCCTGTGTTCCAGGTGCTACCACTTCTGCCTGCTCCTCTCCTTCCAGGGACCATGCCACATCACCATGCTGTTGGGCTCCCATAACAGGTACAACCTTTGGGGGCAATGGATCTGCGAAGGCTGACCTCTCAGCCTGAGGTAGCCTCTCACGTAGCACTTCACGCTCATCCATTGCCTGTTGAAAGACAATCTAAGTGAAGTGTAGCTGAGTAGTAGCATCATCACGATTCTCACACAGCCACTGCAGCTCAGAGGCCAAAGCCCAGCAAGCTGCCTCACCCTCCTCCAGTTGGTCCTGCAGCAGACAGGCACGATGCCCCTGCCGCTCCCGCTGCCTTGCCACCACTCGCATGCCCAGGGCAAGGGCACTACAGGTGCATTCCCTCTTGAGGTCTCGAGGCACCTGAAAGTCCACCACCACAGTGTGAATCCACTCCTCTACCTTGTTCCAGGGACAAGAGCGAAAGGCCATGTAGAACTCGGGGCCACCACTGTTCAGGAGAGCTTCATTATTAATGAATTGGACCACCTCCTTGTGGAGAAAGCCACTGGCATGCTCGCCAAATTCCACTCTCATGGCTCTGGCGGCCTTTATTTCTTAATTTCATGAAAACAAGGTGGATGTCCTCCCCTTGTTTATTTATTCACTTTTTTATTTAAATATTTATTTATTTTAATTTGTTATATGTGATGGCAGAATGCAATTCATTTCATATTAGATGTAGAGAGCACCATTTTTCAAGTCTCTGGTTGTACAAAAAGTATTTTCACACCATTCGTGTCTTCATATATGTACTTAGGGTAATGATGTCTAACTCATTCCACCATCATTTGTACCCCCATGCCCTCTCCATTCCCCTCCTTTCCCTTTGCCCTATCTAAAGTTCTTCCATTTCTCCCATGCCCTGCTATCATCATTACGAATCAGCATCCTCATATCAAATAAAGCATTTGGCCTTTGATATTTTTCGATTGGCTTACTTCACTTAGAATTATATTCTCCTACTCCAACCATTTACTTGTAAATGCTATTATTTTATTCTCTTTTAGTTCTGAGTAATATTCCATTGTGTATATATACAAAAGTTTCTCTGTGTATTCATCTACTGAAGGGCATCTGGTTTTGTTCCACAATTTAGCTATTATAAATTGTGCTGCAATAAACATTAATGTGTCTGTGTTCCTGTAGTAAGCTGTTTTTCAGTCCTTTACATCTAAGCCAAGGAGTGGGATAGCATGGTCAAATGGTGGTTATGTTGTAAGTTTCCATGAACTCTCCATACTGACTTCTAGATTGGCTACACCAAATTACAGTCCCACAAGCAATGTGTGAGTGTGCCTTTTCCCCTACATCCTGGACAACTCTTAGTGTTGTTTGTAATCTTGATGGCTGCCATTCTGATGGGAGTGAGAATCTTAGAGTACTTTTGATTAGCATTATATCTCTACCAATGAATGATAGTCTTCATATAACTAGAAAAAGAAACCACAAATTTCATTTGTAAAAATAAGAGGCCTAGAATAGACAAAGCAATCCTCAGCAAGAAGAATGAAGCAGAAGGCAACACAATACCAGAATTTAAACTATACTATGGATCAATAGTAACAAAAACAGCATGGTGTTGGTACCAAAGGACACATGTGGAACAATAACACAAAAATACAAGACACAAAGATGAACCCACATCTAGATGATCATATGGTCCTCATCTTTAAGTTTATTGAGGTGAAAGATTTATACAATGAAAACTACAAAACCCTAAAGAGAGAAATAGAAGAAGATCTTAGAAGGTGGAAAAATATACCCTCTTCATGGATAGGCAGAACTAACATCATAAAAATGGCGATAGTACCCAAATTTCTCTATAGGTTCAATGCAATGCCAATAAAAATCCCAACGACATTTTTTCTAGAAATAGATAAAGCAATCATAAAATTCATATGGAAAAATAAAAGACCCAGAATAGCAAAAGAAACTCTAAGCAGGAAGTGTGAATCAGGCGGTATAGCGATACCAGATTTCAAACTATACTACAGAGCAATAGTAACAAAAACAGCATGGTACTGGTACCAAAACAGGCAGGTGGACCAATGGTACAGAATAGAGGACACAGAGACTAATCCACAAAGTTACAACTATCTTATATTTGATTAAGGGGCTAAAAGCATGCAGTGGAGGAAGGATAGCATCTTCAACAAATGGTGCTGGGAAAACTGGAAATCCATATGCAACAAAATGAAACTGAATCTCCTTCTCTCGCCATGTACAAAAGTTAACTCAAAATGGATCAAGGAGCTTGATATCAAATCAGAGACTCTGTGTCTGATAGAAGAAAATGTTGGCTCTGATCTACATATTGTGGGGTCGGTCTCCAAATTTCTTAAGAGGACACCCATAGCACAAGAGTTAATAACAAGAATCAACAAATGGGACTTACTTAAACTAAAAAGATTTTTCTCAGCAAGAGAAACAATAAGAGAGGTAAATAGGAAACCTACATCCTGGGAACTAATTTTCACTCCTCTCACTTCAGATAGAGCCCTAATATCCAGAGTATACAAAGAACTCAAAAAATTAAGCAATAAGATAACAAATAACCCAATCAACAAATGGGCCAAGGTCCTGAACAAACACTTCTAGAGGAGGACATACAATCAATCAACAAGTACATGAAAAAATGCTCACCATCTCTAGCAGTCAGAGAAATGCAAATCAAAACCACCCTAAGATACCATCTCACTCCAGTAAGATTGGCAGCTATTATGAAGTCAAACAATAACAAGTGCTGGCGAGGATGTGGGGAAAAGGGTACACTTGTACATTGCTGGTGGGACTGCAAATTTGTGCAGCCAATTTGGAAAGCAGTATGGAGATTCCTGGGAAAGCTGGGAATGGAACCACCATTTGATCCAGATATTCCCCTTCTTGGACAATCCCCTAAAGACCTTAAAAGAGCGTACTATAGGGACACTGTTACAACAATGTTCATAGCAGCACAATTCACATTAGCTAGACTGTGGAACCAACCCAGATGCCCTTCGATAGATGAATGGATAAAAACATGTGGCATTTATACACAATGGAGTATACTCTGCACTGAATAATGACATGGAATTTGCAGGGAAATGGATGGCACTAGGGCAGATTATGCTAAGTGAAGCTAGCCAATCCCTTCAAAATAAATGCCAAATGTCTTCATTGATATTAGGAGAGCAACTAAGAACAGAATAGATAGGAAGAGCATGAGAAGAAGATCACCACTAAACAGGGACGAGAGGGTGGAGGGAAAGAGAGAGAGAAGGGAAATTGCATGATAAAGGAAGGAGACCCTAATTGCTATACAAAACTACATATAAGAGGAAGTGAGGGGAAAAGGGAAAAATAAACAAGAGAGAGAAATGAATTACAGTAGATGGGGTAGGGAGAGAAGAAAGGAAGGGAGGGGAGGGGAGAGGAGGGAAGGGAGGGGATGGGGATAGTAGAGGATAGGGAAGGCAGCAGAATATAACATATACTAGTATGGCAGTAGGTAAAAAATGGTTGTGTAACCGGTGTGAATCTGCCATAATATGTATATAGGGTTAAAATGGGAGTTCATAATCGGCTTGAATCAAATGTGTGAAATATGATATGTCAAGAGCTTTGTAATGTTTTGAACAACTAATAAAAAAAGTAAATTAAATAAAAGAACATGTATTACATGGAACTTTTTTTCTCATAAGCACTTAAGTGAATGAATGCACCACAAGGAAGCTATCACAGGCACATTGAGATACTCAGGACTGCAGCTTAAACCAGCTGATGCTCACTGTGGGTGGGGGTCTGCACTTGGGTACAGAATTGGGTTTCTGTTTATACCCAGGGGTGCAGGAGTTGTACAAGACTCACATCCACATTAGAATACCAACAATATCCTCTGGCGAAAAGGTAGACTCTGCCTCACAGCTGAATAAGAATTGCAGAACATGGGGTGACTGGAGGACATCAGTGGCCAGCATACCTGTTCCCTCAGCGACCATGGATAACTTAGTACCACCGGGCAGAAGGTAAGAAAACCAAGGCAGCAACACCTGGCCTTGACTCAGGGGACCAGAGGCCATGGCCTACAATCAGCACCCTTCTGACCCAGGAGGTGGGTGGCAGGAGGCATTAACAGCAGTGGCTCTGTCAATATTCAGAGCCCTGACTGGGCTGCAGCTCCTGGATGGCAGATATGTAGGTATGCAAGGCTTGTCCCCAGCACTGAGCTCTGGCAAATTTGTCTATGGAGCAAACCACCTAATTGCTGTTCTTATTTACTTGTGTGCACAAATCAAGAAAAGGACAGTTAAAATGCACATGCGGTGTGATCTCTTAGCATAATGATCAAAAGAGGAGAACAGCAGGTCTCCTACAAAAAGAGGTTTTTGTAGATGTTAGAATCACCTAGTAATTGCAGGAGACAGGACACAGAAGGACTAGGCTGCAGAGAGAGCCACTGTCTCAATGGGGTCTCAAGAGGCACACACTGGCTGGTCAGTTTGCTTCCTAGTCACTGTGCTTAGAAACATTTGACTAATCCAAGGCTGTGATTACAATTTTAAGAGGAACTGCTCTGGCTGTTAGGGACCATTGTGTCTTTTATTAAAAGCATTGTTCTGGGAGCTTCTGACAGACACTAGGACATTTTAGTGCTTCCCAGAAGGCGGCCACTGCCTCCTCAGACTTGAGCATCTGAACTACCAACTGACCAGAGTTCCAGCCAGGTTGACCCTCACCGTGAAGGTAAGAATCAAACTGCATGTCCAGCAATGGCTCCTGAGTGGACCACAGAAAGACGCAGTTAGGAACACCCTCCAAAAACAAAAGACAACATTTTTCAAAAATATTTTTTACAGCAGAATAACTAATTTACGAAAAGCTACAAAAATCATATTTACCAGGACGCATCTGTTAAATAAAAACATCATGTTAGTGTGCATTTAGGCAGGGCTATGTACAAGGATTCTGGTTCTTGCTCTCCTTAGAACAATAGCCCATGCCCAATGGGGCTCACCCTGGCAGGGCTGCAGGGAGGATAGCAGAGGCAAAACAGACCCTCCACACAGTGGCACCCTGCCCACCCTGTTTCCCCTAAAACTTACCCCAGCATCATGCAATGTTCCTGGCAGCCCCTGGAGGCCGGTGGGAAACAGGGCTCAGACTTCCCAGTCAAGGTGAGCAGCGATGACTCCTTTGAGTAGAGCATCCAAGCAGAAATAGAACTATTTCTGAATGAGAAAAGACAACATGAAAACCAAAAGTGTGACAGGTCTGTGGATACGAAAACAATGTCAAATGAAAATTCTCCCCAATCCACACTGAAACCCACCCAGGAGCCCCCTGTCATGGTGCTGCTAGCCACAGTCTGATGGAGCCTGTTAGGAGTTTTTCTTTCATGAACTTTCAGATCAGAAAAGATTAGCACAGCACCCAGTAGCCTCAGGCCTAAGGTTACCACAGAGCTGAGAACCTGGGCGGCACAAGGTCTGCTGTCCCCAAGCCCCAGGCAGCACAGAGTAGGGGCGTGGGCAATAGGAACTGCAGGGCTGAAGGGAGGGGCAGCAGCTCCAGGTCCCTGGAGCCCCAGCACAAGGTCTTGACTCCAGCAGCAATGATGGCATCCAAGAGGCCATCCAGCTGTGTCAGTTGGAGAAAACCAGGAAGGAGTCCAGCAACAAGAGCCCAGCTCATCAAGAAGGGGCTGAAAGTTGCCAGCAGCCTGGGTAGCTCACTGAAAAGTGTCTTCCCTGAAGCCCCCAGGAGAACGCCCAGCAAGAGGAACTCAGCAGTCCCCAGTGACAAAGACCTCATCCCAAGGGGCTTGGACTCTTACCACCTCTCCAAGCCACCAAAGGATTCCACAGCTGCTGCACCTCCAGGAAACACCACCACCAGGATCGAGCCTATGGAAGTGACCTTGGCGGGGCAGACACTTCTGCTGAGTTGATGTGCACTGAAGCAATCCGGGGTGTTTCCAAGACCACCCTGGAAGGCAGCAATGGTCCTGCATCTGTGAGCACACGCTTCTGCTCCTCCAGTGTGCCTTCCCACTCTAATGGGAACAGCAGCTCTTTGGATAATTATGACAGCATAGAACAGAAGATCCAGGTGTTTTTGGCTCTGAAGACACAGTCAGGAAGCCTGCTGCTGAACTTGCAGAGATGCCTTCCCACTCCTCCCTGGCCTCTCCTTCCATGTCCACTCACATCATCCCTTAAGGCTCTTTGATCATGTTCAGTAACAGGTGGGGGAGGGGATACTTGGCCCCTTCCCTGGATGAGCATGCACAGCCTCCTTGAGGAGACTCTGCAGAGTGCTCTACAATCTAACTTGCCTCAGAGCCTAAGGTATGATCATGGGCCTGAACTTGCTTAAGTGAAAGGATCCTCTTTGCTTAAGGTATATTTATACACCTACCTTCCAGAGATCACTTCTAAGGTACTTGCACCTCAGCTTTGTTTCTTGTGTGATTTTCAGCCCTACAAAATCTACTCAGGCTGATACCTGAGGCCCGGTTCCTCCAGGACCTTTCTTAGGTGAGTCTTGTTCTATGTCCTGGGCTTCTTTGAATGTCCTGGAGAGACCCAAAGATTCAGCCCTCAGACTCAGGTTACAGTCCAGGGCATAGGATGAACTGTTCTGACTTCCAGTTCAATGCCTGACTCTTAATCTTCTGTCCTGAAGCCCCACCCGAGCCTCTTCTTTGTCTTTTCTGGGCAACTCTATCCTCTGACCTGGAGTAGTACCTCTGCTGCTATTTGTTGATAGAGGAGGCCAAGAGCTTGCCATTTCTTCTAGATGACACCAAAAGCCTCTGTCACCTGAAATAATGTGGACAGGAGTACTGCCTCGCTGTGCCAGCTGCACAGCACAGAGAGGCAGCTTTTGTCCCATGCATGGAGGGACACTGGTGTATTTCCTGTAACTGAGTCTTAGTATGAAAATCTGTCTCTAAGCCTTTTGTTTTAATAGAAAGTGGAGCCTATTGAATAAACTATAGCTATTCTTTAATGTGTCCAGGCTACAGAAACTTTTGTGACACATTTTGGTGCGTTTACCACCTTCACATTTTATGCTGGAATCAAGACTGATGCTTTCCTCTGCTCCAATAGCAATAGTGGAAATGTCATCAGAACAGCTGTTGCTCTGGCACAGCAGTTCAACTGTGTGTATATCACCATCACCATCACCATCACCATCACCATCTTCTTCCTCCTCCTCATTATAACCTCTGCTACAACTATTTTACTCCACTGTGCACATTTGCAGTGCCTAGAGGAGAATTTCCCCATCATCTCAGTGTGTACTTTTTTCAAATTGGGAACTTCCTTCCCATATCTGAGGAGGAAGTGTTCTCCCACCACACATAAAAGCAACCATTTGTTGATCCAATTTTCCACATTTCTCCAGAGGAAGGTCAAGACTCCAAGAATCATCTCACTCACTGAGATCTAGGTGAGCCTTTTTTCAATTAATGAGGCCCTTTCTGTTATTATATCATTTAATTTGAAAACAAAATTAGAAAGCCATACATGTAGATATAGTTGAGGCCCAAGGATACTCTATTGACAGGATAACTGAGAACATTTCTTTCAAACTAAGAAAATTATGCTAAACATAGGTATTGCTTTTGTTGTAGCAGGATTTGTAAAGGTCATCTAGGGTCGGGGGAGGGCATGAGGCCACGATGGGAGGCACAGCTGGGCACACACTTTATAACGGTGCACACATATACATATATGCACACACTCAGATGAACACTGATGTTTTTATTATATGCATAGGCTAGAAGAGGGTCCCTATGTCATGAGTAGATGGTTTTATGTTACAGGGACCTGGTCCTAGTTCTAGAGCCATCCCCAGGATGTGTACAAGAAGACCTATAGCCAACTTCTTTGTCTTGTCCACTCTGTGATGAGTGTGTAATTTCTCTAGTTGCCTCACTAGACTTGAGGCTGGTGTGACATCCAGATTCTGGGAGGAGAAACTTACCTATGCAGTAAGTATAAACATGGTTAACACAGCCTTAATAAGTTATGTCCTCTGACCTATTCACTTGGGCCAAGGGGTGGAGAATCACCACCCTTAGAATCCAGGATTTTTGATGAAAAGAACCTTTTTAATTTAGATCCATAGTATTTATTGTTGCTTAATATAAATCATAGTGCTCTGAAGTCTTATTAAGAAAGTCAGGCACTAACCAGATAGATTTGGGCCTATTTTTCTGTTAATATACACAGTGTCTCTGGTTCAATTTTTAGGTCCTTGATTCAATTTGGGTTGAGTTTTTTGCATGGTGAGAGAGAGGGGTTTAATTTTATTTTATTGTATATAAATTTCCAATTTTCCCATCATTATTTTTTGAAGAGGATATCGTTTTCTCCAATGTACATTTTTTATGCTTTTTGACAATTATAAGAGAGCTCTAATTATGGGCATTGGTCTCTGTGTTATCTATTCTATACCATTAGTCTACAAGTCTATTTTGTTGCCAATACCATACTGTTTTTTGTTATTATTGATCTGTAGCATAGTTTAAGGTCTAGTATAGAGATGCCACCTAATTCACTCTTCTTGCTAAAAATTGCTTTAGCTATCCTGGGTCTCTTATTTTGTCAGATAAATTTCATGACTGCTTTTTCTACTTCTCTGAGGAATGTCATTGGGATTTTGATTGAGATTACATTAAATCTGTATAGTGCTTTTGGTAGTGTGGTCATTTTGACAATATTAATTCTGCCTATTTAAGAAAAAAATACATCTTTCCATATTCTCATGTCATCTTTTATCTTTTTTCCATAGGGTTCTGTAGATTTCACTGGAGAGATCTTTCAGCTACTGTTAGGTTGATTCCCCAGGATTTTATAATTTTTATACTATTCAAAGTTAGTAGTTTTTCTCATTTCCTTTGCAGAGGATTTTTTATTGATATTCAGAAATGCCTTTGATTTATGGGTGTTGATTTTGTATCCTGCTACTTTACTGACTTCATTTACTAGTTCTAGTATTTTCCTGATGGAATATGTCGAGTCTTTTAGATATAGAATTATATTGTCTGCAAATAGTGCTAATTTGAGTTCTTCCTTACTTATCCATATCCCTTTAATTTATTTTATTTGTCTAATTGGTCTGGCCAGTGTTTCAAGAAATATGTTAAATAGAAGTTGTGGAAACGGGCATCCCTGTCTTTTTCCAGTTTTTAGAGGAAATGCTTCCATTTTCTGCCTTGGTGTCCTAGAATGGTGCTCCCCAATCTTGTGGCTATTGGCCATGTAATTCATCAAATTGACAAACTCAGCTTTTTCTGTCACAGGATCTATATGCCAAAATATCATGTGCTTGAAGCTACTGAATTAGGCAGGATAGACATGGAACATTTCCATAATCGCAAAAATTATTGAATGATGATGCTCTATAAACCACCAGGAGCAAATATTATGGAGAATATGACCTATTTGGAGTTCAAATCTAGTACCTTTCAACAAATACCTTGCTAACTGTGTTCCAATATAAATTTTTTGTTAAAAAGAATAAATAAATAAATAAAATAGAATGGTGTGGATACAGCTATCAGGAGCTACATTTATGAATTCTGTTCTAGAGCATCCAACAGGTTTTACCTGGTGTCTTCCAATCATAGGATTTCAAGCACCTCTCTTGAAGGCCCCCTCCCATTCTGGTAAAGGCCATTGACTCTTATGGTGTCCTTTGTCAGAATCCCTCTTAACTTCTAGGCTAATGAGGAAACTAGCCAATCAATAAACCACTACCCCTGCCACTCCAGATAATTCTTGTGCATGGGAATTCATAGCCATCCTAGGAGTATGAAGCTGCTGTCATTGGTACCACACTTAGAAAGTTAGTAATTTTCTGTTTTTATTACAGGTCCTAGTTTTTATAACAGGTCCTAGTAGAACATGACTCAAGCCCACTTAGTTATAAGCTGGGAATGCTGCTGAAATAAGACAAAAACCACCACCAACAACAACAATAACAATAACATAAAGCCCTCTACATTTATGTGGGGATTTTTCTCTAAAAAAGACCTTGAATTTTTAAAAATTATCACATCTCCATATGGCTTCTGCCCAATAAACCCCTCAATGATAAACAGTGTTATAAAAGAATATTTTCTGAAATATTTTTTGAGGAAGTAAAGAGCAACCCACTTGGAAACAGTACAGAATGTGAGCAATTTTTTGCTAGATTATAACATAAAATTATAATGAAGCTGTGGTGAAGACCCTTCACAGACTTCAAGAACAGACAGGAGATTTCCTCCTGCTGACATGGTCTCAAGTCAGAGCTGCACCCAACTTGGAATCTCTTGAGGCAAAGAAGGCCCACAAGGTCATTGAACTAGCTGTTCTGTCACAATGGGGGAATATATATCATAAATTACCTAATAATACATCTAATAAAACTAATAATTACAAAATGCTATCTTTGACATAGTTTAATTAAATTTAATTTTGAATGAAAGTGTTTAATCTTTAATACAACATATTTATCTTATTGCTGATAGATGATATTTTTACTACCAGAAAGTGATAACTTAATGATCTCTGTTAAAGAATGCAAGTCCAAGGAGACTTCAAGCATCAATTATTTATAAGCAGACTTGCTGCTGTGTCCCCATGTAAAGGTAGCAAAACTCCTGTCATGAGGTTGATGCACCCCTGCCTCACCTGACCACAATGATCTCATCTGAAAGAGACCAGAAGTATGGCACAACCTTGAACCTAAAGAAATCTTAGAGAGGTAAGGCCACAATAATGTCTTAGAGTCAAGTTCATGGAATACTGCCTTCATAGCATACATTAAGAGTGCCTGAGTGGCAACACACTATCCCATGCTAGGTTGTGTGAACAGCAAACTACTTATCTCTTAGGCAAAACCCTGGGCATGAGGCTATGTGTTAAATTCCCTGCTCTTACTCCATTGCTCACTCCTTGATTGGTCACTGCAGAAATTGCATTGGTTGCTACCTGTAATCTGATAAGCTACTGCCTGAGTATATATACATGGTAACTTCACAATAAAATGAGACCTGCTTCCTGCTTGATTTCCAGAGGTCTTGATTAGTGACTTCACAGACACAGCCTCTTCTACAATTTTTCGTGAAACCCCTTGCTGGACCAGAAAGAGCCCACATAAACATCAGTACATAGCATTTGTCTTTTTTTGTTGTTGTTTTGAAGGTTCAAAAAAAAATTCTTGTAATGTGACTCTCCTGACCTCTAATGAATGTCAGTATGTTTAGCATTTCCATCACCACATGTTCGATATTTGGATATTTACTCACTTTCTCTTTGTACCAGAGAAGGTTATTCTTCCATTAGAAATGACTGGGTGATTTTTGCTTTTCTTTAAGCATTTATTAGGGTGGTGATAATGAAAAGAACTTTTTGTATCCTGCCATTTTCTAAGAATGACAGTTCCTTCATACTATTTTAAGCAGGATTCAGCTTGTCCATGAGTTCCTTTTTTTCTTTTAATCTATGCAGAAGGTTTTACTTTTCTTCACACTGCTTTTCACATCATACCTACAAGTCAACTGATGGAGCTATGCTGAGTAAGAAAAAAAATACCAATAAATTGATGATAGGTAGGCCTACTTACATCTTCTATGGAGGTGTAACAACTGAGTTGTTGCCTCAGATTATTGGGAGAAAATAAATTCAGTGTAAACTCACTAAGCTTGTAATATTTTAGCCTAAATTCACTCTCCACAGAGAATTTTAGGTCCTCCAAGGCATCTATTCACCACAGGATTCTGCAAAGTAACCATGGATCCACTAGCTACAACATAAACCAGGGGATCATCCCAAAATTTATCTGGGACCAAATAAAACCAGTAACTGTTCCTCTTCTGCAGGATTCAACACCCTCACCATGAGAGTCATATTCACTAATGAAAAAAAAATCTAGTACAATTTTCAACTGCATTGACCACATGCAACTTTGCTTTGATTTTGATCAAAGTATTAATATAATCACTAATGAAACATTTTAGCTAAAAAAATCATGATATACACTTTTAAAAATATTTATTTTCTAAATGTTTATTTTCTAGATGTAGGTGGACACAATATCTCTATTTAATTTATATGTGACACTGAGGTTTTAACCCAGTGCCTCACATGTGCTAGTTGATCACTCTACCTCTGAGGAAAAATCCCAGTCTCTCATGATATTCACTTTGATGTCTACGTTTTTGTTTAAAAGAGTGTTTTGATTCTTCCATGTTTTTCTGTGGATAAGCAGTTTACTTATTTTATTTATTCTATTTATTTATTTCCTTTGCACCTGCAATGAAACCCAGGGGCACTTAAACACTGAGCCATATCCCTAGCCCTTTTATCTTTTTTTTTTTTATTTTGAGACAGAATCTCCCTAAATTTCTTAGGACATTTCTGAGTGGCTGAGGCTGGATTTGAATTATGATCCTCCTGCCTCGGCTTCCCAAGCTTGTGGGATTACAGGCATCATTTTCACTATGTTTAAATAATTTGACATTTTATGAATGTTTAAAAAAACGTGCTGAACATTTGGAGTCTTTAGTTGTAGGCAAATTTTTAAATGGGCACAAACACCGGTAGGATTAACTTGTTCTTGTGTTCTGTTCTATATATACAACAATATATGAAATGATTCAAAATTACTAGAAGAAAGTAAATGTGATAAACAAAATGAGAAATGATAAGTATTTGAGGAGGCAAAATGATAATTACACCATTATTATCAATATATGTGTCAAATTACTATATTGTATGATAAAGATATACTTGTGTCAGACTGGAGTGGTGGCTCAGTGATAAGCACTTTCCTTGCATGTGTAAGGCACTGTGTGCAATCCTCAACACGACATAAAATAAATAAGGATATAACAATTTTCTACAACTAAACAAAGAAATTAAAAAAGATATATGTGTAAATTAAATTATAAAGTTATGAATAGTTGCACATATATATCAAAGTATTTTCCCCAAGATAGGTAGTAATTCAAAAGAAAAATATAGTAACTTTATAGTGGATAGACCCTTTAGACATCAACTTAACTAAGTGATCAAGGTCATCACCACCAGTAATCAAACATGTTGAAGACATGAGCCTCTTGATATGGTGAGCTGAGAAGGAGCCACCACCATTTCTGTGGTATTGCCAAAGCTGCAGAGCCTCCCTCTGATCTAGAGAAAACACAAGGAAACCCACAGTTCTACAAAACACTTGTTCCTCAGTGCTGTCAAGATCATGAAAGATGAGTATAGACTGAGGGAATGTCACCAATGTTAAGGTCTGTAAACAAGTCAGGATGGCGCCTGGCATTTTGCCAGAGGGAGTGGTTTGTGAGGTGGCGCCAGCGAGCCATTAAGTGTGGAGATTTCTTATTGGTTGACTGCTGTATCTAGTTTATGTTAATTAAGATAAGTTGTGTGGAATGTATATATACCCCTCCTGTCCTACAATAAATGGCTCCGACTCCTGCTGTATCAATCTACACAAATTGTTGGTCACCCCCTGGTTATTTTGCTGCAGCCAGACTGTGGCAACCAATTGATCAGGGACACAAAAGAGAAATAACAACTAAATGCAGTGTGGGGTCCAGAATGGGGTGATGGAATAAGGAAAGGATCTTGGTAGAAAAATGGGAAATTCCAATAAGAGCTATTTTGTTTTGTTTTAGGTACTGGGGGTCTAACTCAGGACTGCTTTACCATTGAGCTACATCCCCAGCCCTTTTTTATTTTCATTTTTTTTTTTAAATTTTGAGACTGTGTCTCATTAAATTGCTTAGGGCCTTGTTAATTTGCTGAGGCAGGCCTCGAATTCTCTATCCTCCTGTCTCAGCCTCCTGAGCTGCTGGGATTACGGACATGCACCACTGTACCCAGCATCCAATAAGATGTGAAGTTCAGGTGATAGTACTGAACTAAGGATAAGTTCTCAGGCTTGATCATTTACTAGGGTTATGTAAGATGTGAATATTAGGGAAGGCTAGGTGAGGGGTGTACTGAAGCTATCTGTTCTATTTTTGGCAACTTTTCTGTAAATCTAAAATTAGGTCAAAATTAAAGTTTAAAAAAGTTGCCACATTGAAAATTTAGGGCAGATGCCTGGAAGGCCTCATGGGAAATTTCACTGCTCTGCCTGTCTTTGGATTTGAGATTGGGAGACTTCCTGTCCTCAGAGCATTAAAGCACCCACAAAGATTTATTCAGTCATTCTGGCCTATGGTTGGCCAAATGGCTTATACCTTTCTAACAGACAGGCCCCCCCTCCTCCTCTGCAGTATGGAGCCCTGAGCCCCCCACCCCACCTTGGGATTCTCATCCTGGCTGGCGGAGGCTGCGAGGTGAGGCTGCAGCAGTCTGGGGAAGGCTTGGCAGGTGAGTGAGAGGGTGCTCCAGAGGGAGGGAGGCTCAGACAGTGGTTAGCTGCAGAGTGGGGCTTTGCAGAGGCGAGGGGGAAAGGGAGGGGGGCTCTCCTTCTCAAGGGGCCCTTTCATGTTGAAATTAGCCGTCATGAATGCTAGGGGACCAGGAGCCCAGGCGTGGGAAATGTGAGAGCCCCCTTATGTCCCCTCAGGTGACAGTGCCGTCTGTGGCTCCCAGCCGGCCAGCCAGGATGCATTAGGAGAAGTGTCGGTGTGCACCTGGGGCGGGGGAGGGTCCCATCAAGACATTGACCCACTCAGGGAATGGAGATTTGACGAAGGGAGTTCTAGACTCTCCTGGTGCTGGAGGGGAGGGTGGACTGGGCACCCTGTGGGCTTCAGGATTAAGGGTTGGGCAATTGGCAAGAATCCAAGAGAAAGCTCTGGTCCCAACCCTCTCCAATGCCCTGAGTAGCCTGCTTCTCACCAGCTCTGAAGGTGCAGACCCTGCTGACAAACCTCCAGGGACAAGGAGCTCACTCTATCCTGGGAGAGCGTAGGGTCCAGGCATTGGTTCCACCTCTGGATTCAGTTTTCATTCCCAGCCAGGAAATCTGGGACATTGGACAAGGGAGGCTGTGGCCCCATCTTCCCTGGTACACTCTCAGCCCAAAAGTGACCCCTGCTGTCCGGACAACCCTGGAGGCAGAGGACCATGCTGGCTAGCTGTGCATGGATTGTGCTGGGTGGCCTACCAGCCCCCTCCCCACCCCGCATTCTGTGTTGCTCTCCGCTGGCCCCCAAGGTCCTCTTCAAATGTACTGCCACAGGAGGGAGGTGGGTGAGGCCAACATCTGGACCAAGGGGACATCGTTGGCCCTCACAGCTGGAGCTATCAGCAGCCAATGTTTACCCAGACATTATTTGCCTTTGTAAGTTCCTGGCCCCCAACATGCCCCCCCCCCCAGGAGAGGGTCCTGAGCCTCCTCCCCACGACTGGGCAGGGACGGACCCGAGAGTGCCGTGGCTGGCTGGAGTTCAGATCCTCCCAGCAGATTCAGCTGCCTGAGAGAGGAAAGGGCTAGCCAGCTGGGCTGTCCGTGCCGAGGTGTGGGCACGAGTCGGACAAGGCCATGGAGAAAGTGTGAGTGGACCCTGGACACAGCGTGGTGCAGAGAGAAGGGGCAGACCCCTGGAATGTTCCAGAACCTTGCTGGCTGATCTTGGGTCAGTCTGTTCCTCTGTATCCTGTGACACCATATGGGAAGATTTCCTTGCCACCTGATTGAAAATAGTCTCTGTTTTAGTCAGCTTTTTTGCTGCACGATGGAAGGACCCAACCAGAACAATTGTAGAGAGGAAAAAGTTGCCTTGGGGGCTCAGGGTTTTAGAGGTCTCAATGCACAGACAGCAGGCTCCATTCCTCAAGGTTTGAGGTGAGCTGAACCTTATGGCGGAAGAGTGTGGTGGAGGGAAGGGGCTCACATGATGATCAGGAAGCAGAGGGAGGCTCCACTTGCCAAATACAAATATATATCCCAAATAATTGGCCCATGACCCTGCTCCCCAGCCACACCCCACCAATTCAGTCACCACTCAGTCAATCACTATCAGGGGATTAATTCACTCAGGGGTTAAGACTCTCACAACCCCATCATTTGTCCTCTGAACCCTCTTGCATTGTCTCACAGCTAAGTTTTTGGGGACCCCTCACATCCAAACCAGAACAGCCTCCTGCCACACCTATCCCCTCCCGTGCCTGTTTGCCCTTTGTAGCATATGTTTCAACATGCACCCCTCTGCCGGAGCACGACCACCAGGAGGGCAGGCAGGACCTCACTTTACTGTCACTGCTCCCTGGCATCCAACCAAGCTTCCACAGCTCTTCCCTAGCTTGCCCCTCTCATTCCATCTGCTTCAAGTGACATTGTGGATTGGGGTCAGAGAAGGACAGACCATGTTCTGTGGTGGCAGGCTCTGGCCAGAGGAGTTTTCTCCTGGAGCACAGCGAGTCCCAGGTGGGCACTAGGGTGGGAAAGACTATTATGCCTTCATGATAATAGAGTATGCATTCACATGAGGAACCAGATTCAGAGATGTTCACTAACTTACCTAAGGTCACACAGCCCCAAAGTTACAGAACCAAGATATGAGCGCTGGTTCAAGGTTTTCTCTTTACTCTGCTGCCTTCTGTAAAAGGTGTTCAAAGTTCTCATTTAATTTCCCAGGACACTTGTGTCCCACACTCCATTGTATCTATACATTCTTTCTATATCATTGCATCCTCAACCCCAACCTTGTTGATGAGCACAGAAGACAACATGAGCCCGATTTCACAGATAGAGAGGAGCCTGTAGTCACACAGCCAGTAAATGGCAACATCTGATCTAAGCTCAGGTCAGCCTCATGTTGGCACATTGCCCTTAACCTTCTACCAGGCTGGGACTAAGCTTTCAGGTCTCATTGGTTGGCATGGGGCTCCTGACCTCCCAGCCTGCATTAACACACCATGCTAGAAGCTTCCCAGGGACCTCACCCTGGACAGAACCTGCTCCATTTACCCCATCCACAGGGTCATTTCAGAAACCCCTGTTGGCCCTCCAGTGAAGAGGCAAAGGGTGTCCAGGCTGCCAGGGCCCAGGAAACAAGGGAAACCTTAGGCTACTACAGAGCACCTACAAAATACTCAGACTCAAGGCAGCTGCAACTTGACTCTTGCTGAAAGCCAAGCATCAACCCTAAGAATATTTACTGCATCTGTGCAATATTCCTGACATTCCATGAAATCATTTTCTTTTTTTATTTTGTGGAATTGGGGATCAAACCCACAGGTGCCTTTATCACTGAGCCTTATAACCCTGGCCCTTTTTACTTTTTTATTTTTATTTTTTATTTTGAGGATCTCACTAAGTTGCCCAACCTCACCTGAAGGTTTTGACCCTCCTACCTCAGCCTCTTGATTCACTGGGATTACCAGGAATGTGTTTTTTTGAATCTGAAATACGTTTATGAAAAAATATGAATTAGTCCAGTGATTGCTATGTGGGATATAGTCACTGCATACAATCTATGGGAATCTTTATAGAGTCTTGAAAGAGGGGCTACAGATATCACCCCCATTTTGCAAATAGGTAGAGTGAGACTCAGAAGAGCCAAGCCACATGTCCAGGATCTCCAAGGTAGCAAGTGGCAGGGCAGGGAATAGAACCCAGGTTTTCCCAACAAAAAGTCTATGTCCTTCAGGCCTATAATCCCAGCAGCTTTGGAGGCTAAGGCAGCACGATTGCAAGTTCAAAGCCAGACTCAGCAACTTAGCACGATGCTAATCAACTTAGCAAGACCCTATCTCTAAATAAAATATAAGAAGAGCTAGGAATGTGGCTCAATGATTGAGTGCCCCTGAGTCTAATCCCCAGTTCTTAAGCCATGTGCTGTCTGTCCCTTCCTATGAGCAGAGGGCCTTGCACTTCAGCCTCACCTCCTCAGACATGCTTTTAGGAGCACATCCTACTTCCCCATGTCTTTACATCCTCACTTGACAAGTGAGAGGAACCCTGGGGAGGCTCCTAAGCAGGCCTCCATCTATGGGAGTGGACCCAGGATGTCCACCCTTGTCACACCAAGTTCAACCAACAGGTCCCACTCACTGTCCTCCAAAGCAAAGGCAGTCTGTGTAGAAAGGAGTCCCCTTCCTGATGGTCCCTCAGAGCTCCCAGGGGCTGCCTGGTGGCACCTAGGAGGGGGCTGGGGGGCTGTCCCTCCCTCTGGGTATTTGGGAGCCGGTGCCCAGGAAGCCTCCAGAGGATGATGATGTGGAACTGGAGCCACTGGCCCTTCCCTGTACATGATGAGCAGGGAGTGTGTTGATGGATATGCTGATTTCACTATCGCGCAACCATTACCATCTAGAATTTGGCAGCCTTCTGGGTGAGGAGGGGAGGGGAGGAAATTTACTAACTTCCTCATGTGTGTAGTGGCATCCTTTACTCTTGAATAAAGCCCAGGGACCTGATTCACTCCTGGAGCCCTGAGGATAGAGGCACCGCACTCCCTGGGTCTCTCCCTCCCGTCCACCCTCCTCCTGCAGAGGTCTTGCCCTTGGCCAGGGCTGCCCCCCCACTTCTGTGGGTGCCAGGATGATGGGAAACCAGCTGTCTACCTTCCCCACGACTCCACACTTCCCCATCTCATGGTCATGTTCAGGGAGCAAGAAATGGACATCTTGGTGTGGTAGGGGTGAGGTGCAGGCGCCTCTAGGCCATGAGGGAAGAGAACCCAGAGGGCTTCCTGGAGAGGGAGGCTAGGGGTCCTTGCTAAGGGGCGAGTTGGGGGGGGGAACAGCCTGGACAAAGGCTGAGAGGTGGGGCCACCAGCAGATGTGAGGGGCTGGGCGGGTGGAGAGGAAGGGGAGCGACGGGTGGATGCTTCTAGAACAGGCCTCCCCGAGTGGCAGCCCCTGTCCTCTCTACCCACGCCCACTGATAAGGCCTGGGTAAGGGCGACGGGGCGAGGAGAAATGCCCGAGGCTCACTCATTGCCCAGGGCCCTGGCAGGGAAACCAGCTAGGAGGGCAGGACAGCAGGTTCCCCCCGAGCACTGGGGGCAGGAGGGGCTGGAGAGGGTGACATTCTCCCTCGAGGCCGCCCATGGCCTGCTCCCCCAGCGCTCAGGGGACAAAGGACAGCTGTTCAAACACTTATCAGGGAGTGGGGCTCCATGAGGTGGGGTTCTGGGAAGTGGGGAGGCCACCGTCACTGGGTGCGCTACGCCCCGTGGGTTTGGCCTGTGCTGGACGGGCACCTGCTGGGAGTGTGGGACGTGGGGCAGAACGAGGGTCTGTCCACCTGTGTGCACGTAAGTGGGCTCCTGAGTAAGACAGAACGGGTGTGGGGGGTGGCGGTGCATGCATCATGGGGTGGGTGCACATGGTCTGCGCATGTGCAGGTGATCTGACCCTGCCAGTCCCTTCTGCTCGGGCAGTGATGCTGGTGCAGGGGTGTGACATCCACGCTAGTGAGCGTGCGCTGGCCCACACACATGCATGTGTGTGTGCGTGCTGCACTAGGAGGACAGTGTGAGAGGCCGATAAGGTGGAGGCCCGAGGCTGGCTTCAGTCCTGGAGCCCAGGAATCCCCAGGGCATTGTCGCTTTCAGTGCCCAGCGAGTCCCCAGGCCCAGCACCTTTTCCCCTCACCTTGGAGAGGGTGTAGAGGTGGCTCCAGGTCCTCCCTAGAATGGTCTCCGTGGACATCCGTCACATGCCTCTGCACCCCACCCCTGGCTGCGCTCACTCCAGAGGTGCAGGTGATGGTGGGGGCAGGTGGCAGTGGTGCCGGCACGAGGCAGGTCCGTGTGTGTCCCTGAGCCTCAGCTTGGCTGGAAAATTGAGGAGACCTGGTCCCTGGTCTCCTTTGGCCAGATCCCCTGCCTACCCTCCCAGGACACTCCCCCAGAGCCACCAGAGGCCCGCCAGTGGGGAACCTGATTTAGGAGTCAGGGCACTCCAGGCTCAAGGCCCTGCCCCCCACCCGCCCCTTCCCACCTCGACCTCCTGTTTGGTGAAGGGGACACCGAGCTGCAGCCCTTGGGCGACAGAGGAGCCTGAGCCCTCCAGGTTGAGCGGAGATTTAAGGGACTGGTGTGGCTTCTCTCTCCTCCTCTCTCTGGGTCTCTCCAGCCAGTCGTGCCCCCACTGCTCACACACTTTTTAAAATGTCAATATACTGTCACTCACTTTTCTTGTTATACTTCTTAAAATGAGCGTTTCCTCTAGTCGATGGAGGGAGGTGACACTGGAGTCACGGGCTTGGCTTTATTCCTGTCGAGAGGAGTTGGACTGTGGAGAGCTCAGCTTTCAAAGGAACTATTTTATTTATAAGGATTTTCCTAATGTCATGAATGTGCCAGGCCTGGCTTCTTTGTGCCCACTCTGGAGAGAAGCGGGGACTGAGCATGGCCCAGGTGGGGTGGCTTTCTTTACCCCGAAGCCCAGAATCCTAGAGGAAGTGACCTTCAGCAGTGTAATGCAACAGTTTCTTTTTTTTAAATTAATTTTTATTGTTGGGTGTTCAAAACATTACATAGTTCTTGATATATCATATTTCACAGTTTGATTCAAGTAGGTTATGAACTCCCATTTTTACCCCGTATACAGATTGCAGAATCACATCAGTTGCACATCCATTGATTTACATATTGCCATACTAGTGTTTGTTTTGTTCTGCTGCCTTTCCTATCCTCTACTATCCCCCCTCCCCCCTCCCCTGCCCTCTTCTCTCTCTACCCCCTCTAGTGTAATTCATTTCTCCCCCTTATATTTTTGTCCCCTTTCCCCTCACTTCCTCTTGTATGTAATTTTGTATAACCCTGAGGGTCTTCTTCCATTTCCATGCAATTACCTTTCTCTCTCCCTTTCCCTCTCACCTCTCATCCCTGTTTAATGTTAATCTTCTTCTCATGCTCTTCGTTTCTACTCTGTTCTTAGTTACTCTCATTATATCAAAGAAGACATTTGGCATTTGTTTTTAAGGGATTGGCTAGCTTCACTTAGCATAATCTGCTCTAATGCCATCCATTTCCCTGCAAATTCTATGATTTTTGTCATTTTTTAATGCAGAGTAATACTCCATTGTGTATAAATGCCACATTTTTTTTTATCCATTCGTCTATTGAAGGACATATATGTTGGTTCCACAGTCTTTCTATTGTGAATTGTGCTGCTATGAACATGGATGTAGCAGTGTTCCTATAGTGTGCTCTTTTTAGGTCTTTAGGGAATAGACCGAGTAGGGGAATAGCTGGGTCAAATGGTGGTTCCATTCTGAGCTTTCCTAGAAATCTCCATACTGCTTTCCAAATTGGCCGCACCAATTTTCAGTCCAAGTGCAGTACAAGTGAACCCTTTCCCCCACATCCTCGCCAGCACTTGTTGTTGTTTGACTTCCTAATGGCTGCCAATCTTACTGGAGTGAGATGGTATCTTAGGGTGGTTTTGATTCGCATTTCTCTGACTGCTAGAGATGGTGAGCATTTTTTCATGTACTTGTTGATTGATTGTATGTCCTCATCTGAGAAATGTCTGTTCAGGTCCTTGGCTCATTTGTTGATTGGGGTATTTGTTATCTTATAGTCTAATTTTTTAAGTTATTTGTATATTCTAGATATTAGGTCTCTGTCTGAAGTGTGAGGAGTAAAAATGTGTTACCAGGACGTAGTCTCCCTATTTAACTCTCTTATTGTTTCTTTTGCTTAGAAAAAAACTTTTTAGTTTGAGTAAGTCCCATTTGTTGATTCTAGTTATTAACTCTTGTGCTATGGGTGTCCTATTGAGGAATTTGGAGCTGGACCCCATAGTATGTAGATGATAGCCAACTTTTTCTTCTTTCAGACGCCATGTCTCTGATTTGATATCAAGTTCCTTGATCCACATTAAGTTAACTTTTGCGCATGGTGAGAGAAAGGGATTCAGTTTCATTTTGTTGTATATGGATTTCCAGTTTTCCCAGCACCATTTGTTGAAGATGCTATCCTTCCTCCATTGCATGCTTTTAGCGCCTTTATCAAATATAAGATAGTTGTAATTTTGTGGATTGGTTTCTGTGTCCTCTATTCTGTACCATTGGTCCACCCGCCTGTTTTGGTACCAGTACCATGCTGTTTTTGTTACTATTGCTCTGTAGTATACTTTGAAGTCTGGTATAGCTATACTGCCTGATTCACACTTCCTGCTTAGCATTGTTTTTGCTATTCTGGGTGTTTTATTTTTCCATATGAGTTTCATGATTGCTTTCTCTATTTCTACCAGAAATGCCGTTGGGATTTTGATTGGCATTGCATTAAACCTATAGAGAACTTTTGGTAATATAACCATTTTGATGATGTTAGTTTTACCTATCCATGAACAGGGTATATCTTTCCATCTTCTACGATCTTCTTCTATTTCTCTCTTTAGGGTTCTGTAGTTTTCATTGTATAAGTCTTTCACCTCTTTTGTTAGGTTGATTCCCAAGTAGTTTATTTTTTTTTTTTTTGAGGATATTCTGAATTGAGTGGTTGTCCTCATTTCCATTTCAGATGATTTGTCATTGATATACAGGAATGCCTTTGATTTATGCGTATTGATTTTATATCCTGCCACTTTGTTGAATTCATTGATTAGCTCTAATAGTTTCTTTGTCGGCCCTTTTGGGTCTGCTAGGTATAGAATCATGTCATCTGCAAATAGTGATAATTTAAGTTCTTCTTTTCCTATTTTTATGCCTTTAATTTCTTTCGTCTAATTGCTATGGCCGGTGATTCAAGAAATATGTTGAACACAAGTGGTGAGATAGGGCATCCCTGTCTTGTTCCAGATTTTAGAGGGAATGCCTTCAGTTTTTCTCCATTCAGAATGATGCTAGCCTGAGGCTTAGCATATATTTCTTTTACAATATTGAGGTATGTTCCTGTTATCCCTAGTTTTTCTAGAGTTTTGAACATAAAGGAATGCTGTACTTTGTCGAATGCTTTTTCCGCATCTATCGAGATGATCATATGGTTCTTATTTTTAAGCCTATTGATGTGGTGAATAACATTTATTGATTTCCATATATTGAACCAACCTTGCATCCCAGGGATAAATCCTACCTGATCATGGTGCACAATTTTTTTGATATGTTTTTGTATCCAATTCACCAGAATTTTATTGAGAATTTTTGCATCTAGGTTCATTAGAGATATTGGTCGGTAGTTTTCTTTCTTTGAAGTGTCTTTGTCTGGTTTAGGAATCAGGGTGATGTTGGCCTGGTAGAATGAATTTGGAAGTTCTCCCTCTTTTTCTATTTCCTGAAATAGCTTGAAAAGCATTGGTATTAGTTCCTCTTTAAAGGTTTTGTAAAACTCTGCTGTATACCCATCCGGTCCTGGGCTTTTTTTAGTTGGTAGTCTTTTGATGGTTTCTTCTATTTCCTCTATTGATATTGGTCTGTTTAGGTTGTCAATATCCTCCTGACTCGATCGGGGCAGATCATATGACTTAAGAAATTTATGGATGCCTTCACTATCTTCTATTTTATTGGAGTATAAGGATTCAAAATAATTTCTGATAATCATCTGTATTTCTGAAGTGTCTGTTGTGATATTGCCTTTTTCATCCCGTATGCTAGTAATTTGAGTTCTCTCTCTTCTGCTCTTCGTTAGCGTGGCAAAGGGTCTGTCGATTCCATTTATTTTTTCAAAGAACCAACTTTTAGTTTTGTCAATTTTTTCAATTGTATCTTTTGGTTTGATTTCATTAATTTCAGCTCTGATTTTAATTATTTCTTGCCTTCTACTTCTTTTGCTGTTGTTTTGCTCTTCTTTTTCTAGGATTTTGAGATGAAGTATTAGATCATTTATTTGTTGGTTTTTTCTTTTTTTACGAAATGAATTCCAAGTAATAAATTTTCCTCTTAGAACTGCTTTCAATGTGTCCCATAGATTCCGTTATGTTGTGTCTGTGTTTTCATTTATCTCTAAGAATTTTTTAATTTCCTCCTTGATGTCTTCTGTAACCTATTGATCATTCAGTAACCTATTGTTCATTCTCCAAGTGATGCATGATTTTTCCTTCCTTATTTTATCGTTGATTTTCAATTTCATTCCATTATGATCAGATAAGATGCATGGTATTATCTCTACACCTTTATATTGTCTAAGAGTTGCCCTGTGACATAATATATGATCTATTTTGGGAAGGATCCATGTGCTGCTGAGAAAAAAGTGTAACTGCTTGATGTTGGGTGGTATATTCTATATATGTCAATTAAGTCTAGGTTATTAATTATATTATTGAGTTCTATAGTTTCCTTATTCAACTGTTGTTTGGAAGATCTGTCCAGTGGTGAGAGAGGTGTGTTGAAGTCTCCCATGATTATTGTATGGTGGTCTATTTGACTCTTGAACTTGAGAAGAGTTTGTTTGATGAACATAGCTGCACCATTGTTTGGGGCATATATATTTATGATTGTTATGTCTTGTTGGTGTATGGTTCCCTTGAGCAGTATGTAGTGTCCCTCTTTAATACTTTTGATTAACTTTGGCTTGAAATCTATTTTATTTGATATGAGTATGGACACTCCTGCTTGTTTCCGAAGTCCATATGAGTGATATGATTTTTCCCAACCTTTCACCTTCAGTCTACTTATATCTTTTCCTATCAAATGCGTCTCCTGAAGGCAGCATATTGTTGCATCTTGTTTTGTGATCCATTCGACTAGCCTGTGTCTCTTAATTGGTGAGTTTAAGCCATTAACATTTAGGGTTATTATTGAGATATAAGTTGTTCTTCCAGCCATATTTCTTTACTTATGTTACTAAACATGGTTTGTTTTCCTCTTTGATTATTCCCCCCCCCCTTTACTGTACTACCTCCTGCTGTTGGTTTTCATTGATATTTTCCATTTCCTCTTCCTGTGATATTTTGCCGAGGATGTTTTGAAGAGATGGTTTTCTAGCTGCAAATTCTTTTAACTTTTGTTTATCATGGAAGGTTTTAATTTCATCTTCCATTCTGAAGCTTAATTTCGCTGGATGCACAATTCTTGGTTGGAACCCATTTTCTTTCATTGTCTGAAATATGTTATTCCAGGATCTTGTAGCTTTCAGAGTCTATGTTGAAATGTCAGCTGTTATCCTGATTGGTTTACCCCTAAATGTAATCTGCTTCCTTTCTCTTGTAGCTTTTGAAATTCTCTCCTCATTCTGTATGTTGGGCATCTTAATTATAATGTGTCGAAGTGTGGATCTCTTATGATTTTGCACATTCGGCGTCCTGTAGGCTTCTAGGATTTGGGATTCTGTCTCATTCTTTAAGTCTGGGAAGTTTTCTCCTATTATTTCATTGAATAGATTGCACATTCCTTTGGTTTGGACCTCTATACCTTCCTGTATCCCAATGACTCTTAAGTTTGGTCTTTTTATGTTATCCCATATTTCTTGAATGATCTGCTCATGGTTTCTTAACAGTTTTGCTGAGCTGTCAATGTTCTTCTCCAATTGAAATACGTTGTCTTCATTGTCTGATGTTCTATCTTCTAAGTGTTCTACTCTGCTGATAGTATTCTCAATTGAGTTTTTAAGTTGGTTTATTGCTTCCTGCAATTCTAAGATTTCTGTTTGTTTGTTTTTTATAACCTCTATCTCCCTGTATAATTGATTTTTTGCTTCATGGATTTGTTTATGTAATTCATCGTCGAAGTGGTCGAAGTGGTCTTTCATTGTCTGATTTTGCTGTCTAATGTCTTCCTTGAGACTCCAGATCATCTGAAGCATGTATATACTGAATTCTTTATCTGACATTCCATCTGCTGCAGATATTACCTCTTCTAAAGTTGAGTTGACCTGCATTGCTAGTGGTCCTTTCTTTCTTTGTCTTTTCATACTGATCGCGTTTCTTTCTGCTTGGTGAAACTGTTGTGTTATTGATTTTTCCCCCTATATATTTATATTGCTGGCTTTGGCGGTTGTTCTGCCCCTCCTCCAATTGGGGCAATATGCCTACCACACCAGCAGGCCGCTGGGCCTGTACTTTTGGTGGGCCTGTTCTTTCAATGGTCACAGGTCTGCCTACCTTGCAGGCGCGAGCAGTGGCTCTGTCCCTCCGCAGGCCGCTAGGCCTGTTCTGTCTGTTGGTTACAGGTCTGTCAACCTAGCAGGCACTAGAGGTGACTCTACCCCTTCCCCAATCGGGGGTATGGCGGGCCACTGGGCATGTTCTGCTGGTAGGTTAATGCAACAGTTCCTAGTTGCACACTGCTGGTGGTGGGGAGCTCACTCCCGACCAAGATGGCCAACCTCAGGTACAGTCTCCAACCCCTTTTTTACCCTCACGGGCCCTGATTCTGTTCTCTGAAGTGAGGGAGGAAATCTCTACAGAGTCCCTTTTAGGGTCCTCCTAGGGATTCCTTCCCGCTTTGAAATACCCCCCTTAGTCCTTTGAATCTCTCTCCATCCCATCACCATCTTACTGAGTCTACAAAATATACCAAGAATTCTCTTCCCCAAGATCAGGAAGAGCAATTGAGACTTCTGTGGGTTACCAAGACCAGTGTCTCCCAAGGTCACTTCTGAAATGTCTTCATTCTAGTCACACTTATAAGGATCTTATGTTCAAATGAACGTTGCAAGTGCTGGGTTAAAGAAATATTAGAAACTTCTTTTGCAGAAGGACTTATCAGGGCCTTATATGACTCATGTACCTGAGACTCTCCAAACCAGATACAGGAGGTTGAGTTTGGGTGCGTCTGGACTTGTCATAAAGTCATGCTAGAAGGGACACGTAAACTGCTCTAGAAGCAGACCTGGGTGAGAATTCTAACTTTGCCATGTATTACCTTCGGGACCTGGAAATGCCTTTACCACTCTGACCTTCAGACTCTTCATCTGTCATGTGAAAGATCTTCATCTCTGTGCCTTGCTTGTTCGACAGGTGGAGCACAAGGGAAAGAAGTCAATCATCTAGTGCAGCTATCCCCAGGAATATCCTGGCTCAGGCCAGCCTCAACTCCCCACACAGCCTCAAATGTACCAAGCCCACTGCTGCCTCAGGTCCTTTACACATGCTAAAAATCCACTTTCCAGCTACATCCATATGATGCATGGTAGGGGCTCAACAAACAATGCATAAACTGCTGTGAGATGGAGGCCCTTGATGTCTTTTTCTGCTGGCCACCATCCTGCTCATGCCCATAGTCTGATGAGGCCTGAAATCTTTTCTGTCTTACCCTGAGTCTAGAGCAAGCAGGGCCTCCCATGCATGCACCTGAAAATCACCATGAAGGCAGTCTCCAGGATCTCCCGGGCAGGAAGGATGTCAGCTGGGAGCCACTGGGCCATGACCAGGCCCTGCCCCAGGCCCTTGGACCCTGCTCTGGGTCACCTCTACAATGGTGTCCCCTCTGCTGGCTCCCTGTGCTGGTCGCTGACTTAATAAATCTTGAACAATTGGCCACCGGCTTGTTTTCTTAAAATGAGGTCACCTGTAAGGATGTCTGACATGACGTGGCCCCGCCTCCTCAGAGCAGTGGGGACATTGCAGCTCAGGTAAGTGAACATTCTCTTAAACCAAAAGCCTGGGAGGGGGCTCTCTTCTCCCCCAGGCTGAGTGGGCCTCTCAGGACCAGGTGAGGCAGCCCCCGAGGGGGGCACTGTCTGTGTCACAGAAGGCTCCACTCACCCAAGTCACCTCCTGCCATAGGTGGATCATATGTCTGATGTTCTCCTCCCACTTACTGCATCTTTGGTTTGAGGGGTCTGGATTAAAAAAAAAATGGCCCGGGTTTAAAACCCCTCTGGGCCTCTCTTGAGCTGTGTGATCATGGGTAAGTTAATAAATCTCTCTGTGCCTCAGTTTCTTTCTTAAATGGAGATACTGGTGTGTCTCCTGGGGTTTTTTGATGCAGAGCAGTCCCTAGCTCATAGGAGGTGCTGCATCAACGTGGCTGCAATGACTATTAAGGCCATTTTTGGATGTTGTGGGTGGAGTGGGGTTGGGAACTTCAATGAGGATCAGTGTGAACTCTTCTCTGTTAATTCATTTTCTTTTTTGTGGGAGGTATGGTGTCAGGGGCTAGAAGGAAATTCTCCTTCAAAGAATAGCCTGACATTTACAAAAACAGCCCCCTGGGTGACATCCTTCCTGGGAGACATCCTGCAGCTACCTATCTCCCTGAAACATCCTGTGGCTATCAGGAACATCAGACATCTTGCACCTGCCAGTTTTACCACCCACATCCAGCAATTGCTGATTAGAGAGCTTCCCCATCCCCAGCATATAAATACCCCTGTGTGAACAATAAAAGTTTGCAGCTTGATCAGAACTCCTGTCTTGCTTTCATCCTTCGTGTCTCTTGTCCCTTCATTCCTCCCCACCTAGGTTCACCACCCACGTTGATGTGTCCTGTGGGTCAGAACATTTGGCGCCCAAAGATTGGGGCTGGAGCCTTTGACTGAGAAGGAACACCATCCTCCAGGGACACTTGGCCAAGTGGAGCTCGCGATCCCCTTGGCAGACACGACCGAGAGACAGATCCAGGAGGAGAGTGGGGACGATGCACAGTGACTGACCCACCATGGGACAAGCAGTTTTGTCACATGATTTGTTGTTGTCAGACCTCAAGGAGGCCCTCAAGACACGGGTGGCATGTGTTAAGAAAAAGGACTTAAAATTATTCTTTTCATACATAAAAGAATTGTGTCCGTGGTTTTCCCTTGAAGCGACCATTGATGGTAAAAGATGGCTTAGAGTAGGAGACTGTTTAAAAGATTATTATGAATCCTTTGGCCCAGAAAAGGTGCCTGTTCCCACCTTTTCTTACTGGAACTTAATTAATGAAATTCTTAAAAGTTTACCCTTTGATAATGGTACCTTAAAACGTGTCAGGATTGGGGAAGAGGCTATGCAAAAGACCTCTCGTCTCTCTCGTCCCCCCTCGGCATGTCCTTCAGTTAGTATAGACATAGATCCTTCTCAGTCTCCCTAGGACCCTGGGAACTTTCCTGAACCCCCTCAAAATCCCACGCTAATGAATAAGGCTCCAACAGCTACCAACCGCCTTTATCCAGTTTTAAATCGCGGAGACACATTGACCCCTGGGGAGGAGGCTACCTTGGAGAAGGAAGCAGCTCGCTACCATTCAGAAGACCCGCCACCTCTCAGGACCCTGCCACAGCCTATAGGACTTAAACATCCACCCCCCTCCTATATCCCTCCTGCCTTTTGTGCTCTGGCCCTTTAGGGGCCAACTGCCCCATCAGATATTTTTTCTCCACTTACCTTGCCTAACCTGGCTCCCTTGCGCAAGACTCTCCAACAGAGATGGGAACACATCCAACTTCTAAAAGAATCAAGATCTCTTGACTCTGAGCTCCGCTCATTAGCCTTAGGCACAGAGTCAACACAAGCTGGCCCAAGGCAGTCTAATACAAAGGTTAAGCCGCGCCATTGGCCTATTCTCACCTTCCCAGTCACCCACAGTCAGATAGATAAGCCCACCCAGGCTGAGGACAAAGAGGAGGATCAAGTGGAGGAAACGGATCTAGGGTTCATAGTTTGTCCCTGGTGAGCAGATTTCTCTCTCTCTGCTTCCTCATTGCAATATGCTGAGCTGCTTTCCGACTCCCTACACTTCCCCCACTATGTTCTGCCTCACGTTGGCCCCAGAGCTATGCAGTTTGTGGTCAGTGGAGTGAGACCTGAAACTATGAGCTACATAAACTTGTCCTGCTCTAATTGTTGTTAGATTTTTTTGGTCACAGTGATGTAAAAGGCAACTAAAAACACAGACTAATTTATCCAGCAGGGAATATTAAAGGCAGTACAGCATTTGAGATATGGCCTGGGTATTTCTAGCTGCTTTCAGCCTTTTATACCATGGGGATCAGGAGCAAAAGGCAGGGTAGAAAGATTTAAAATACTTGCAGGTTTTCCAGAAAAGAAAACTTTGTAATGTTGGGGCCAAAAATGGTGTGGTTGGTAAAGAGATTAGTTCCATTACACAGAAGCCACCTTTAGGCATCTCAGGACTGGGAAGGACACCACCCTTATCAGGCTCAATGACTTGTGGAGAGATTATCAGGGTGCCCTGCGTGCAAAAGGCAGCCTCAGAATCCTATGTCCAGATTCATTTTGCTGTGTAACTAACATCATATGGGCTGACAGAGGCCATGGTCTAGGTGGGTCTGGCTACTGTCCTCATTCTCCGCTGACCTTGTTATTGTCCATGTGATGCTGGTTATCAGGCTTACAGAGTGAAGAGTTGAGGGGTTGTGAAGGTTTGCATTCATACTTCAGAGGAAACGCTGGTGACCAGGATGTGCATATCACATTCAGAGTGCAACCCAGTAACCCCAGAAACAGTGATTTATCAAACTATGAGAGTGGAGCCAGTGTTGTGGTGGAGGTTAGCAGTGGCAGGCCTATGAACACCTGCTCAGGTAAGTGAAAGTCAGTGAGCACAGAAGCTCTAGGGAGTGGTCCCACATCAGACCAAGCTGGAGGGGTAAGGATGCTCAAGTTCTAGGGCACCCATATTACACCATCAGGTGCCCTAGTTTCACACCTGGAGCACTAGACTTAATGGAGCACTAGACTTAACGTGTGCCCTGCTGTGATTTTTCAGTCTTCTCCTTACTGCTGTCCTCTTCTTCCCTTTGGGGTTAGTTGTGTTTCCCCTGCGTAGATGTATCTTTGAAATGTATTAACATTTTTTTGATTATTAATGAGGATTGCAGCCAATGCAGCTACAAAAGGTTTGATTCTTCTGCTTTGCTTCCATGCATGAAAGTCAGTAACTGAAGAGGCAGAGAGGTGGGAGAGGAAAAGGCTTCATTGGCAACAATTCAGCATTTCAGAGATGAATGGCTAGCTCCTGGTTTCATCTTGCTTAGTACTGCTGAGGGAAAGCATATACAGTGTGTTATGTGGAATTGTTCTCGCAGTCTTGGGCAGGTGGACACAAGCACAGTTTACTAGTGTTCACAGACTGTCATTTAGAGGGGTCTGGAGTCATGGCTCAGTGGTAGAGAGCTTGCCTGGCATGTGTGAGGCATAGTGGTCAATTCTTAGAACCATATAAATCAATAAATATTGATAGACAACTAAAAATAGATGTCACTATGGAGCTGGGGATGTGGCTCAAGTGGTAGCGCACTCGCCTGGCATGTGTGCAGTGCTAGGTTTGATCCTCAGCACCACATAAAAATAAAGATGTTGTGTCGGCCCAACACTAATAAATAAGTATTAGAAAATTCTCTCTCTCTCTCTCTCTCTCTCTCTCTCTCTCTCTCTCTCTCTCTCTCTCTTTTAAAAAACTGTTATTTAAAGAAGTTGGGATTCTGTGGGTTATATCTGGGTCCAGTGGACCCTGACACATCCCAGACCTGTGAATCTAAGATAATGTGATTTTTTATATGCTTGCAATTCTGAAGGTGTGTGTGTCTGGCTTCCCTCCTAGTCAGTGTCTTCTGTACACTTCTGCCAATACCTTTTAATTTGGACATTTCCTGTGACATAGTAAGGTGGAGTGCCCAGTGCAAGGGCCCTTTTAACTGACTTTCGTGCTTTTAACTGACTCTATGGTTAGTCATTAAGATAGGGTTGAGGGTGTGGGGAGAAAAGAAAGCTATACTCATGAAATAAAAGAAGAGAATGGCAGAAAAAAAAACGTTCAATTCAGGCTTCAGCGTCACTATGTTCCCTTGAGTCTCAGAAGAGACTTTGGGCAAAAACTATTGAGAATGCACTGTTTATATTTGTGGACTCTTGGAGTCCAAATGCTTGTTTATTTATTTATTTTTAATTATTTATTGCTGTGAGACAGACATGAGCTTTTGGGGACAAGGGATAGGTGTTCTGGCATTAACATTTGGTGTTCCTCAAAGGCTCACCTCTTAAACATCTGGTTCCCAGCTGAAGTCATTATTGTGAGGTGTTGGAAGCTTGTGGAAATTGGGGCCCATTTGATGAAATTACCTCATTGAGGATGTGCCACTGATGGGGTACTGGGACCCTAATGTACTTCTGTCTCTGTCTCTCTCTGCCTCCTAGCAGCCATGAGGTGGTCAGTTTTCCTATGCCATACACTCTTGGCCAGATGTTCTGCTTTGCTATAGGTCCAGAGGTAAGAGGGCCAAGTGACCATGGACTCTAATCTCTGAAACCATAAGCCAAAATAAATCTCTGCTCCTTTGAATGTGGTGATCTCAGGTATATTATCACAGGTTTTCAAAGTGATTAGGACAGCTGCTGTCCAAAATATAAGAGGCCCCAGACCTTCCTCTAACCAGATTCACCTCTTCTGTCTGAATGTAACACAGAAAAGCTGACAATTTACTCACTAATTTTTTGACAAACAAACATGCCAGTAATATCTTCAGATTATAATTTGGACATATAAGGATGCCAAATGCCTCTTGTGTGAGAACACTGCAGACCCCATTCAGAAATTGGAGCTGATGTGGCTTAGGGGGGAGCCCAGGTGAACAAGTCAAGCCCTGACATTGGAACACATATTGCACAATGGTCTGGCTTTCTAGCTAGAAGATATCCATCTCGGCTGATGGTGGATACTCAAAAGAATCTGTTTGGGGTGATTCTCTCTTTTAGAAGCCCCTTAAATGTCCCAGAATACCTTCATTTCCCGAAGCATTATCTGAGAGTACTCTCTTATTATTTGAAGAGTTTTCTCTATATTGAGGAGTTATTGAGTGGCTGGCAAATACCTTTCAGTTTTATAGGAGGGAATGTGCTCTTTCCTTTGCACTTTTATATTTTCTTACCTTTTCAACAGCAAGGTATGTGCCTGAAATCTGCATCTTCACCCCTCTACCTCTGTGTGCAAGGCCCACAAGATAATATCCTTGAACTGGGTGTGTCAGTGTTCATATTATGTATGTAATGTTCTGTATGTGTGTGTGTGTGTGTTTGTTTGTGTGTGTGTGTGTGTGTGTGTGTGTGAGAGAGAGAGAGAGAGAGAGAGAGAGAGAGAGAGAGAGAGAGAGAGAGAAAACACAAGAACTTGTTTCTCTAGCACCAGGACTTTGTGCTTTTATGTGTTTCATGTGTATAGGTATGGAAAGGATATGAAACAAGACACCATAAATTCTCCTGTGTGGGACTGTTTGGTTGTCGTGTGTAAATATTTTCTGAGTGATTTCTTTGGTCATTCTTGGCTGAGTACCTTTCTGGCAGGACATGTGTTTAGGGTTTTAGTTGTGCATCTGTAGGTGTTGTTCGCATTGTGGACTATTGTGAATGCATTTGAGAGGAGTTAGGATGTTGTCTTACTATTATGTGTTGGATCTGTGCATTTTGAGATTTTAGAATGTATGTGTATGTTCATGATGTCTAGGTCAGAATTTAGGGACATAATCTTTGGTGTTCAGAGATTTGGAGAGAATGGAATCATGGGGTATGTTGGGGTGTTTAGAATTATGTATATGTGGCACATAGATGTGTATGGATTCTGTTGACAATGTCTCAAGTGGACTGCTGTGTATTTTCTTGTTTAGGGCTTTGAGGTGATCATGTTATTTTTAGGAATGGAGGGGTGTCATTTGTGAGTATGTAGGAGGAGTTAGCAGTGTCTGTACGTCTGAGATTTGTTGTTGAACTTCATATTCTGAGGCATTCTGTGTATGTGCATGTTTGCAACATAGAGGTGATTGTAAATGTTTTCATTTGAGAATACAAATTGTTGTCATGTTAATAAGTAATTTGTTTGCTCCATTCAGTTACTGAGGGAGTGTTTGTGTGATTGCTTTATGGGTGATACTGATTGATGTGTGGTGTGAAGATGAGTGTATCTGAAGCACACCAGATACTCTCAACCAAAAGACCCTTGCCATAATTAAGCTTATTCTCTTGTAAATCAGCAGCAAGTATGCAAAGGTTACTGTGGTTGGTAGCTTCCTCTTTTTTGTAAATGCCAGATTTTTTTTTTTTTGGTAAATACGTGTGAAACCTCTGTCTGGCCTAGAGAATGGAATGAAAAACACTTGTCAAGTGAATCTTCAAGTCCTTTTCCCGCATGGGACATAAAAGTCAATATATTTTGAAATTATCTGTCCCTAGAATGATTCAGGCATGAGCCACACTCTGAACTGATTGGCAACATCCAATAAACCTGCTTTCTGAAAATTCCTGTGGTATCCAGCCTCTTCAGTCCTACTTCATATCTATTTTAAGTGTTTCATCTAGGCGACTGGAATATGTGTGAGACTTTGTAAGGAAGGTGATTGATTGGAATTGTTTGGATTTTGCTGTGTATTTTTATTAATTTGGGCATGAGGAACTCTGGGTTTAGAGTCAGGCATCTGGAAGATAGGAAGTTTATGCTATTGAGGATTTTCAGAGCTCCACAGTGTTGTGTGCTGTTAACTGAGTATATCAGAAAGAATGAGCATTTTTGTACATTAATAGTGAGTTCTGTGCCCTTTAATAGTGAGAGAGTGGCTGCATGTACTTTGGGTCTGTGGGAGTACTGTGGGTTTGTAGTTCAGATGGACACGTTTGTTCCCAGACTTGTATAATCTAGGACTGTGCATGTATTTAGGAAGTGTGATGGCTGAGTATTCATTCTCAAATAGTAGATGGGTAGTGTGTGTTTCCACTGAGAAAATATAGAAGTTATATTTATATGGGAATACAAGTTAGGAGGATTAGGTTCTGACAGTGTATATGGGTTATTATGACATGGTGGGACTTGTGAATAATTATTAAGAAGAGTGTTTGAATGGAGTATTTTGGTGAATACTTTTTGATATTCACAAAATATTGATTTTTTAATTTAATTTTATTTTTTGTTTAGGGAAGGGTGTGACATTAGAGTGCAGGGTAAAATATGTGTATTAAGGCAACACATGTGTTATGTATGTATTTCTGAAATGACAATGAGTAGATTGTAGGTGACATCATTGTTGTGTACATTTGGAGAGGGTTGAGAAACTTTATGTGTTTTTTGGAGTTGGTGTTTGCGTATCAAGTGATTCTGGGAATATGGACTCATGTTTATGTGTGTATGTGGGTGGTTGTACCTGTGTCATTTAGGGTTAAGAATGTTACATTTTTGTAATCAGGGTATTTCTGGTTCCACTCAATCTTAGGGAAGTTCAAAGAGATTTTTATCCACACATGCCACCCAGCCACAGAGACCTGTGAACACCTCTTGCTGAGGCACATACATGGAAAGATGCACACTCATTAAAACCCCTTTCACCACAGATATCATTAAAACACCTCACATTTAGAAACAGGTGCATGACCCACATCTCACTGCCATTCCAACAAAAACACAGATGCATAAATCACCTTTATCCCTGCTTTCCCCGAATACACACACCACCACTTCCTTTCTAAAAAAATATATACATACCCACAAATACACCTGCCTGTTATCACCCAGGTACTGACGGACATGCAATTATAATGTATACTTTCCAAATGCAGGCTTATACATTCCTATATACTCTACACTTGCTGAAGGCATGCACATGATATAAACAAACACTGAGTATGCATGCACACAGAAATACAACATACAACGCCCCTACACACACACACACACACACACACACACACACACACACACACAATAAACCCTATTTGTTACCAGAAGTCACATAAAAAAACCATAAGTACTCTGGAAAATCTCACACAGAAATACAATATACACAACACCTTGCTTCTGTCTCTTCTTGCTTTACACAGAATTTAAAGTACACTGCAGAGCAGATAGGCTTAACTGAACTTTCCAACAAAAAGCAAAAGACGACAAATTCTTCACAACGGTACCAACAACATTCTCCAGAATAGACAACAGATTAAGTCATAAAACAAACCTTAACAAATTTTAAAAGCTAAAAATCATTTGAAATAACTTTTTTTTTCTGAACACAATGTAATAAAACTGGAAACCTACAACAGGTGGAACTTCAGAAACATCCTGCATGTCTGCGATTATAACAAGAAGCTCTCAAATAGCAGAGTCAATGACAAACAGAATGGAAATTTTTAAAGATTCTTGAGAAAAATGATAGAAACACAAAATAAAAAACCCTATATCATAGAGCAGAGGCAATTTTAAGATTAGATCAGTACATACCTATATCAAAAAAGAAAACAACCAAGACTTCCTCTTCAAGGAGGTAGAAAATCAAGAACATGCCTGACCCAAAGCTAGTAGAAGAAAAAATAATAACATCAGAGAAGAGGTAAATAAATTAAGATTAAATATTATTTTAAAAATATCAACAACAGAAAGAATTTATTTACTTACTTACTTACTTACTTACTTATCCCTAGGATTGAACTCAGAAGCAACCACTCACTGAGAGATGTCTCCAGACCTAGTTTGTTTTTTATTGAGAGTCAGGGTACCATTGAGTGGCTCACTGCCTTACTTTTGCTGAGACTGTCTTTGAACTTGCCTTCCTCTTGCCCCTCCTTGAGGATCTAAACTGTTCATGTCAATGGTTAAGAGTACAGCTTTGCCATTGAACTCACTTAAGCAGTGGGAAGATCATGATGGTGTATAATATGAGCATTCCCAGACGTGATACCTACGGACATCTTTGCATTGGCTTTGTCCACAGAAAGCATGAGACTCACCTTTCAGGACTCTGTTTGGTGCATGCTTTGGCTTCTTCGCTTTTTTGGTGGAGGTTTTCTGTTGGAGACTAAACCCAGAACATCATGCATGCTCGGCAAGTGCTTCCCCATGGAGCTGTGCCCCCAGCCCAACTTGGCCTTTCTTGGTGATCAGAGAAAGTGTCTGTTGAACTCTATTTTTAGTGACTTACTGGGAAACTTCATGTCCTCTGATTCTACCTCTTCTGCAGATCCAGTTGAAGGCAAAGGTGCTGTGGCGAGCCATCCCCCTTTTCATCTTCTTAGTCTGCTGTCAGGTCAATCCGGTCTCCTGTGCTGTTGTTGGCGCAAGGGGGAGAGGGGGGAACCATGTGCCACTCCTTTGGTTTCTACTTGTTTCCAGATCCTTTGTTTGGTGTTATGGCCTCAGATTCTGTGGACCCTTTCTACTGGATGTGAGGGATTCTGGCCTCCAACAGAGGGAGGCTCAGACTCACTGTGCCTCTTTTCTGCTGGACCAGCACCATTTAGTTGAACTACAGCCTTTCTGTGGAGCTCAGAGAATGGGCAGCTCTGTGGCCTGGAAACTCTGCATGTGCCACGTCCAATAGCCTGATCAACGGTGCATTCAGCCTGGGAAACACCATCTTCTTTAGAGTTGGGTTTGAATGCAATACAAAACCTGGAACAGCAAGATAAGTCTCTGCTTGAGAATTTCTGAAAACTTAAAAAAAACTAGAGTGTTTGAAATCCCTGAAATGAGATGGTGAGTAGACATAGAACACTCTCTAGAACTCTCTAGTGGTTTCTCAGCTGCATCTTTTTCATATCTACAGGTGAAATATATGGATCAAAACCACAAGTGACAGTGGAGGGTCAAATCTAACCAGTCACCTGTGTGTCTAGAAATGATTTTCTTGTGTATGTTGATGTTGCATTTGATGGACACAGTTTAAAACTGGGGTTCCAAAAAGGTTCCAGTCACTCAGAATCAGAGCTCATCTGAACGTGATGGAAAGGGAAGGTTGATTCCCAACTAGATTCAAATGTGCCAGCCCCATCTGCAGACTCAGGAAATGATTGGAATGTTCTCCAGTTTTATGAACTGATGAAGGACGGGCCTCTCTGTCCTCTGTCCATCCAGAATGGATCTGTCCATGGGGATGGGAATGCAGCAGGCTCTTGAGGGGTACGTGACTTTTCAAACAGAATGACATGGTGTCCGGTGGGCTTGACAGAGGGACTCAGTTGTGTTCTTATCTTTGGTTTTGGGGGGTTATGCTATTATTGCTGCCAGCAACCTGAAGCCCATCCAATGTGGAAAAGGGGTCACATTCAATTCTGTAGGTTCATTTTATTAAATAATGTCTTGCTTTCTTGAGCTCACAGGGGCTTTGTGGCTGCCCATTTCCTTAGGCACACTCATGGAGCTCGGTATCTCTGCAATGGTCACCTTGGGCCTCATCATGCAGCTCTTGGCTTGCACCAAGATGATTGAAGTGGGTGACACCCCAAAAGACCAAGCCCTCTTCAACGTGAGCCCAGAACTTTAAGAAAGATCATGGGTAAATTTCTGGTGTCTAGTTGAGAATTTGAATTGGCTCTAAAATTGGGGGCATGAAAACAGCCCAGTTTGGCCTGTGTGCTTTGCCTGCCGACCCTGTAGGTGCTCCATGGCCTGTTAGTGAGAGAGCACTTCTGGGAGGTGCTGGGTATGGGGGAAGGCCAGGCAGGGCAGGGGAGGGCAGGAATGCCCCAGAGGATGGACTTGAAGGATCAGTGCATGGAGGTCACCCCTTCACCAGCCATGATTTCCATACCTCACGAAGGAGGTGACGTCTACTTCAGAGCTGTCATAAGAATTCAATCAAAGCCAGATGCTGTGGAGTATGCCTCTAATTACAGCAGCTTTGGAGGCTGAGGCAGAAGGATCACTATTTGGAGGTCAACCTCAGCAACTTAGTGAGGCCCTAAGCACCTCAGTGAGACCCTGTTTCTAAATAAAATAATAAATGGCTGGGGATGAGACTCAGAGGTGAAGCACATCTGCTCAGTCCTCAGTATAAAAAAAAAAGAGGATTAAATTAAATAATCACTCTCACAGTGCCTAACACATGGTAGTTATTTAGCAAGTGCTATTTTTCTTCTGTATTTAAAAGGATTTAATGAGCAAAAAGGTGATCCTCTCAGTCCAGCTCTGCTGTTGATTAGATTTTTTGATGTGGAAGAAATTTAGATAATAGTTCTGGAGTCTCAGTTTCTACATGCTGTTAAACTAGGTTAAGAGTATTAGCTGTATCAAATGATAGGCAGCCCCAATAATGGGGTCCAGCCTCAGAGTCAGCCAAGCCTAGCCTCTGTTAACTGGAATGTGCTATTTAGAAAACAATATTTACAATTTTCTACTCTGCCATCTTCCATACAGCATGTCTTAGAAATCTTAAGTTAGTAGGTTAAATAATTCAGTGAGAAATCCATCTAACTTAAATTGTGAGTTTCAGACACAAATCAAGATTGTAGAATATATTTATGTATTAATGCATTAATCATTAATGAATTAAGTAATGCATTATTAAATATTTAATGCATTTATTATTCAATGCCTTAAATTAATGCATTATCCTTCTAAGGCACTAATAAGTGGTTTTCTTTTTTTAATTTTTATTTTTGACATTTTATAATGTACTTGGCTTAGTGCAGTGGTGTGCACCTCTAAATCTAGCAGTTCGGGCCGTTGATCCTGGAGGATTCTGAGTCAAAGCCAACCTCAGCAACAGCAAAGCCCTAAGCAGCTCAGTGAGACTCTGTCTCTAAATAAAACCAAAATAGGGCTGGGGATGTGGTTCTGTGGTTCAGTGACCCTGAGTACAATCCCTAGTACCAAAATCAAAACAAACAAACAAAAAATTTGCATTATTTTTCTAAAGCCCAAATTGGGTGTTTTTTCTCTTTCTCTCTTTGTTTTTAATATTTTTTTTTTGCAGACCTGAAAATGGAACTCAGTGCCTCTACCACTGAGCTACAGCCTCAGAAGTTTTCTCCTTACCGTTGACAAATTTTTAAAAATGTTTTTCCATATTAAGAATTCAAGATCATTTAAAAAAAAAAGAATTTAGGATGACTGGTCTGAAGTTTAGTAAAGCACTTGCCTATGGGCAGTGTCAGTATTTGTAATCTATATTCCTGCCACACTCTGCTCAAGATTTTCTTAGGACCCTAGTGTTTGGCATGATTGTCACCATCGGCCAGTCCATTAGGAATGTGATGATAGGCATGGACAGGGACCCCCTCAAAGCTGGGTTCTGGGATCTGCCTTCTGATCACCACTCAGGTGAACCCCCACTCTCACCCTGCTTCCTGAGTGACCCTGTTGTCCCTCTTCCTCCTCAGCAGTACTCAGCCAGACCTGGGGCCATGCCAGGCTCAGGGTAGGCTCAAGGCTAAACACTGGCCTGAGCAGGGTAAGGCCCCGGGTTGGAGGCTGGTCACCGCCTAAAATTATTCATTCAAATAAAGACACTGCACCCATCTACAATGAGAAATATTGAAATCAATAAAGGCCTGCTGTCCACCTGCAAACCCCAAAACAATTAAGAAACAAAAAAAAATATTGGGGCTGGGGCTCAGTGGCAGAGGTTCACCTGGCATGTACAAGGCCTTGGGCTCGATCCTCAGCACCCCATAAAAATAAAAAAAAAGATGTTGTGTCCACCTCCAACTAAAAAATAGATTTAAAAAAAATAATAGAGAATTGAAAGACCCTGGCTTTGGCTTCTGAATTCCCATGAGGCAGATTGAGAAGGGTCTCTTATTTGGCCCTCATAGCAGAGAGCCCTGTCATTGAAGATGGAAGGAACCAGGGCACTGGGGCCAGTAACACAGAGTTCACTTTTATTAATTAATTTATTTTAATTCTGCAGTTCTTTGTGGCAGGCTTGATCGTCCTCCTTTTGGATGAATTTCATTACAAAGGGAACGGCCTGGGCTATGGCTTTTCCCTCTCCATCTCAAGCAACATATGTGAAACCATCCTGGGGAAGGCCTTCAACCCCACCACCATCAACACCGACCAAGGTAAGGGCCCTGCCTCCCGTTGGGCACATATGCAGGAAGTTTTCATGTATGTAGAGTATTCCTCTGGGGGAAAATAACTGTTTCTTCTGAATTTTCAGTGTGCAAATGTTTAAAATTATAGCTGAGTGCAGAAGCTCAAGCCTGTCATCCCAGCAGCTCAGGAGGCCGAGGCAGGAGGATCACAAGCTGGAGGCCAGCCTCAGCAACTTAGTGAGGCCCTTTCTCTAAATAAAATATAAAAGGAGCTGGGGACAGGGCTCAGGGGTTAAGTGGTCCTGGGTTAAATCCCTAGTACCAAATAATAATAATAATAATAATAATAATAATAATAATAATAATAATAATAATATTATTATTATCATTATTATTATTATTATTATAACAATAACAATAACAACACTTACAATCAAAATGATATCTACACTTTCATGTCTTATAAGAATATTTCAAGGACAGTTAGCATGCCACAGAGTAATCCTGCCTCAAATTTTTTAGCAGGAACCTGCACTGCAAGGATAAAGAAGTGCTGATTTTAGTCAATTGTCTTCTGGTGGACATTTCAGTTCTTTCTCAGTCACAGTTAGCATCAAAGTGAATATCTTTGGGCAATCACCTGCATATATTTTAGCAGTTGTTCTTAGCCAATAAATTCTAAATATGAAATTTCTACACCAGACCACTTGTTCAGGCAAGGAGCAGTTAGTTCGATGATTACAAGTTCAAGGACAGCATTGGCAAAGAAGTGAGACCCTGTCTCAAAACAGTCATAGGTAGAATGACTGTTCCTGGGTTCAACCCACAGTACTGCCAGTTTGGGGAGGAAGGCACTGGGGATTGAACTCAGGGACAGTTAACCCCTGAGCCTCGTCCCCAAAGCTCTATTGTATTTTATTCAGAGACAGGGTCTCGCTGAGTTGCTTAGAGCCCCAATTTGGCTGACGTTAGCCTCCAATTTGCCATCCTCCTGCCTTAGCCTCCAGAGCCACTGGGATTGCAGGCATGCACCATGACACCTGGCTTACAAATCTTAATAAAATAAAAATTGAAAAACATGTGAGACTTCTTAGAAGAGGGAAATTGACTTTTTTTTCTTTTCTTTTTCTTTTGGCCTCTGATCCCTGAATCTGTTTTTTGCTGGGAAGTCTCTCATGGAAAATATTTGTGTGCATTTTTTGTGTTTTTTCGGAATTGACTGTGGAGCTGGTTCTTGGCTTTCAGTGCCATGACATCAAATTGAGGAAACTGCAGATGAGTCCCTGCAGGGTGCCTGAGAGATCCCATGGGAAAGACTGGACCCCAGGTAGGAGTGTCGGCGACACTTACAGAAGAGTAGGCAAAGGTGACACGAGACTCTTCCTAGAATTTCAGAAAATCTAAGGTGAATTGAGGATCTGGGGGCAAAGCAGCTTGTCCCCAGCTGTGGATGTGGCGGTGAAATCTGGGTAGGAGTTAAGGAGTCTGCCAAGACCTCCTGGCTTTGGCGGGGGGCTGCCTTCAAAAAGAGTGGGAGCAGTGGTGACCACAGGAAACCAGTCAGTGAAGGCTTGGGCCGTGGCAGCCAGCCAGAGGACCACTTTGCTCTGGAGCAGGATGGTGAGTGAGGGAACAGTTTTGAAGGAATGATTTGCTGTCCCTTGGAGACAGTCTGAGAAAATGGCTGGCAAGGTGGCACAGCCATTCAGCCTGAGTCAGCCAGTGTGACATCAGAGTGAGGGCCTTAGGACTTAGGGAGAGATGAAGGCCACAGACAACTGAGACATGGAGGTGGCTGCCTTGGCCACCTCTGGTACCTCGTTGGGGCAGAGATCTTACCTGGGGAGCTTTGAGTGGTGCTGTAAGGAGCCAAAATGGTGGAGCCACGGGGACAGCCACAGGACGGGCAAGAGGATGGTGGAGCAGGCTCAGGTAGCTTTCAGCTGAAAGGCTTTCCTGTTAGCAGGAGTGCCACCACGGCTCAGCTTGTGACCTGTAAAGTGGAGTGTGGAAGGGCCCCTAGAGTGGAGAGTGCAGTTGGTCCTTCTTCCCTGAGGTTTGGGGCAGTCCAGGCTGGGAGGGAGGTGGACAGTACAGATGTCACATGGCTCTTGCCCCCTGTGACACTAGTGCATAAAACAACCCATTTCCTAGAGATCAGAGGGTAGTGATTTGCAAGAAATGACCATGTTAAACATTCAGAAAGCTTCTAAGGCCCACACCCTGCCATTGATGTCACCCACCTTTCATTTCAGACATTTGTCAGTAAGGTGCTGTTAAGCACTAGGCACTTCTGTGGGTGCTAATAATACAAAGGGATAGAACGTAAGGTGTGAGAGCGTCAGTGTCATCCCAGGGCCCCGGGGTAAGAATAGAGCAGAGAAGAAAGATGGGGTGACTGGGGAAGAGTGATACAGGTCCATCTAGAGAACCTGGAGGGTGCAAAGTCCCTGGGGCAGAGATGAGTTGGTGTGTTTGAGGGTCCACTTATGGCTCAGCGGAGCAAGTGCAGGGAGTTCAGAGAGGTCATTGGTGGCAAGAGGAGTCAGGACAAGTCCCTACTCTCTCCCCCTGAGATTGCTGAACTTCCTCCTTTACAAAATGCTCAAGGTTTCATGTCTCCAGATTCTTTACAATAGGGACATCAGCGGTTGTCCTACACAGCCACAGGCGGCAGGGAGAGGGTGTGTAAGAAGACCACCACGGGTATGCCAGGGGGCCAGGGAAAGCTAGGACAGCGTTTCTGTCACAGATATCCTGTCCACGTGGTCTACAGGACTAATGGCCCATCTGAGTGGCCATCCAGAAGGTGACACGAGTCCTGCTGTGCCAACTCTGGGGTGACAGGAAAATGCAGTCCCAGGGAGAGACTGGGACATCTGAGTCCCCAGCTATTAGCCACTCTGCCCACAGATGCCACGTTTAGTGAAGCACCGACCTGGGCTGCAGGGGCCATGGTGACAGCGTTTCCCACTGTGTTCTTGTTCTAAAGTCAGTCTCATGCCATTTCTGAAGTGCTCAGACCTTGGTGCCCTGTGCTGCAGTGTCCCTGGCTGGTCTGTTGCCTTTTCCTCAGGCCAGGCCCCTTTCTGCTTGTTGCTGAGGCTGAGGTAGGAGGATATCAACTTGGAGGCCAGCCTCAGCAACAGCAAGGCCTCAGCAACTCAGTGAGATTCTGTCAGTGAATGAAATACAAATAGGCTGGGAGTGGGGCTCAGTGGCTGAGGGCTTCCATCTTTGGTGCCAAAAAAATCCAGATTGTGACCCTGTGACTGTTGGTGCCGTGAGTCTCCTGGCTGGTTTTGTTCTCCTGCCTCTGCTTTGGCCAGGAGGAGGCCCAAGACCCAGCGGAGTCCAGCACTTTGTTCTTCCCTTTACGTTTGTGTCCTCCTCTGCCAACAGGCATGGAATTGGAGGTTGCCATCTTGTACTGTTCCATCTCTGGGCCATGAACACAGACAAAGTCCAAGCCCTTAGAGAGGTTTTCTCGCACCAGAATCTCCTCTACCTCATGAATCTCATTGCCTCCATCTTTGTCTTTGCTGTAATCATCCATTTCTAGGTATGTCCAGCATGAGCACAAGAAGTCTGCATTTTTTTTTTATTTTTTGGTACCAGGAATGGAACCCAGGGACATTGAACTCCTGAGCCCCATCCCCAGCCTTTGTTATATTTCATTTAGAGACAGACTCTCACTGAGTTTCTGAGGCTGGCCTCCAATTTGCAGTCCTCCTGCCTCAGCCTCCAGAGCTGTTGGTGATGACAGGCCTGTTCCACTGTCTCTGGCTTCAGTATAATTGTTTGTTTGTTTTTTGTTCTGTTTAGAAATGAATGGCTGTAGAGTGAATTTTACTATATTTTGAGACGAGTTTTTCTGGTTTCTTTCTGTGTGTGCCCCAAGCAGAGTGGGAGGAGGGAAGGGGCAGATTCTCTCCAGCAATGTCAGAAAGTTAGTATTGAATATTTTAAATAAAAGAAAAGGCAGGAATATTTAAAATAGTTTTGATTATTAGATGCATGTAAAAATTAATAGGTAGTGTCCTGGCCTGATGTGGTGGTACATACCTGTAATCTGAAATATCATAGAGGCTGAGGCCTTGAAGGATCACAACTTCAAGACCACCCTTGGTTATTAAGAGAGACCAGTTCTCAAAATAAAATATTGAAGAATTGTGAATATATATGAATGATAAAGCACCCCTGGTTTCAATCCCCAGTACCATATAAAACAGTAGTTTCTAAAATTTAGACCCAAATCAGCATCCTCCACTCTATGCAACTATGTAAAGTTCTAAAAGGCAATAAATTTAGCCATACATACTACTATTGTCTGATATTGACCATAATCTTGAAATATATACATAGAAGACCCTTCACAATGTATTAGGTGTTCCCATTATTTTTCCCAATAGCAATTAGAGAGCGAAGAAAACCAATTTAGCTTATGGGGCCACTTCTTTCTTTTCAGGACTAATGAATCAAATATTAAAAGGCTTTAGTGTTTAATTGATTATCATTTATGAAATCAGAATGATATGCATTCTGTGATTTCTTGCTTAATCTACATTGGAAACTTTATTATTTCTGAGTATCAGCATCTGTACACACCACCACACCCCACTCTATTTTTCAATAGTTACAAGTACCTGTGTTCATGCTTCGTCAGTTAGTTATTCCCTTTTAAAAATAAATATGTGTTGCATTCATTGTTTACAGAAAATTTATGAAGGTTAAAAACCAGTAAGCATTTCCACAAATTTGACTTTAAAATAGATTTCATCACAAAACCACATAAGAAGTAAGAATGCTTTCTTTCTCTAATTTATTAGCCTTTCTAACATCCAATATCAGGACATGAATGCTGCTCATGGAGGGATGTTCTTACCATCAAGAACAATCAGTACTACTTTCTTCTATCTCATCAAATGTTACAAAGAGTGCACATTTTACTGTGTTTCATATGCAGAACTTGACTTTCCATTATTTGTTTAGTCGGTTTTTGCTTTATTTTTTATCACTTTGTTTTTCCTGTATTTTCCAATACTCATTTTTTTGTGTGTGAGGTATGAAAAATAGATCACTAGAATTTTTTAACTTTTGCTGTATTCAATCATTTGATTATTTACTAGCTAATATTTCTATTAAAGCATCATTTAAAAGGTAGGACTGAGGTAAGCTAACAAAACTATTTTCAAGGTCTACTGCAGAATCAGCATAACTTTCTTGAGCTCTGTAGTTAGAACCACTATTTCTGTCCACAAACTGTGCTCTTTTTGTTTTATTTTTTTTTTCTATATTGAGTAACTCTCTTTGAAATGAGGCACAGAAAATTGCTTTTTTAGAATTTTATCATCAATGAAAATCTTTTATTATTTATCATTAATTGACAGTCTGCTTCAGTTTAGAATACCAGGTTGAATATGATTTTTTCTTTAAATCTTGTGGTTATTCTGTATGTATCATCTATAATCTATCATTAATGATAAATACTTGGATTCTATTCTTGCTTTATTGAAGCTGACCATAGTTTTTTTCTTTTAAGTATATTCTATTTGGTTAAAGCATAGCTTCTTGAGAAATTCTGTAGATATGTTTAGCATGTTTAAATATTATTTTCTTGAATATAGCATTCAATCAAAATGGAATATTTCCAGACCAGATTTTCTTTCCAGGATATACATTTAAGAAACTGGATTAAATATGGAAAATAATATCTATGTTTTTCAGACACTAAAAACAGGCATAGCAGGTGAGTGAATCCATAAGCAATAAGTGTAGACTGGTAAGGTGAACTATAATTTTATTTTTAAAATTGTTCTTAATAAGTGTAGTTTGATAAACTGCTGTTAAAAATTATTGGTAAAGGGGAAGTAAGAATAGTTAAAGTATACCAGTGTAAGAAAAACTTGAGATCTGGCAGCTGAGAGTAGACTGTGGAGAAAAATTCATGTTATAATAGGGAAGAACTCCCCACTTTCTCTTCACCCTGTCACCTACTTAATCTCACCAAAACCCACCAAGACACTCAGAATAAAAGGTTTCAAGTTCAGTAGTCACACTCTCTCCAAATACAAAAAGCAGTTACAATTCAACTGAACACAGAAGCTTGTGTGCAAGTTATGAGGATCTGAGACATTTTATAAAACGTTAGGTTAAAGATGATTCTGGTTTTTTTTTTCTTTTTTTTTTGTATGTGTGTGTTTTATTTTGTTCTGAGGGTGTGGCTATTCCTTGGTTACCTGAACTCAACAAAGAAACTGTTATATTTTGATGAAATATCAGTGGGTGACCCACATTAAAAAAAGAAAAATATTTTCAAAATTTTAAAAAAGCCTAATTACAATATATATATATATATATATATATATATATATATATATATATATATATATATATATATATATATATATATACTGCTTTCTCCCTCAACATTTTGCATTTTAACGTTTTTTTAAAGTTTTTATTTTATTTTTTATTTTTAGTTCTGAAAAATAGACAGTAAAACAGCTTCTGGGAGAATTTACAACCAATTGCTTGAGGGTCTGGGAAGCTGAGAGGCTGGAGCAGGGCTGGGAGGAGCAGACAGGAAGGAGTCTTCCTCTTAGTCACTGGAGGCCAACTATAAATAAAAAGAGACAAAAATCAACAATTGTTTGTAAGCAAGGAAATGACACAGATTATCAAGATAGTATGAGTTATGAAAATTTCATATAATCAAGAAAATGGAAAAATCATGAACAGGATTAGGAAAAGTAAGTGTAAATTTTATTTTTAGAAGTTTATTTGTGAAACACAAAAAATAAAGATGAATTTTATCTTATGACTTTAAATGGAAGGTAGAGAGTTATGCAAGTCATAAAGTACTTCACAAATCTTTCTTCAGTTACAAAAGCATAATAAATGTATACCTTCTACTTATTTTACTCTTTATCATCCTTTGCATTTCACCTAGGGTCACACTTGTAGAGTGTGACCAATAACTAAGCAAATAACTAATCAAGAAGATAATCACAAAGTTACATTTTTCTCAGAATACCCCAATAAATTTCAGAGCAAAGAATTGATACAACACATATTCATTTCCTTCTTTGGGAAAAGGTCCCTTAATAAATCATATAGAAGAAGAAATTGGCCATCTTTTAACAAAATATTACTAGAAATAAATATGAGTTAGCTTCATTTAGAAGTAAATGGAAATAAAATAGCATCATTGTACAGTGTCTTTCAGGGTTAGCCTTGAAAAATGAAAAGTGGAAAAAGCTCTTTCTAAAGAGAAGAATACTTGGCAGCACACTTCATCCTTAATTACACTGTAAAAAATGTTACCTCAGCTAAGAAGGTACATAAACTTATAGGAAGAAATTAAGACTTTTCAAGAGTCTAGAAGGAACTTTTGAAGACTATAAAATTTTGGGGGTACAGTAACCGGGATGGATCTCTGAAAGAGATAATGCAGTGTAAATATCATGAGATTTCATGCTATCAAATACCAAAGCAAATATATCATGGACATTGTACGAGACAACCAAGTTGACAACTTGACTTCGCTGGTTGTATTTATCCAGCCTCTGATGATGCACAGGATGAATGAGGACTGAGTACCATAGTGGTTTCCAGTCACTGCATTTTATCTATCAAATACTTCTTACAAATATCCAGCAAGTTAGGAAGAGAGGTCTATTTCTAGGTTCTTGTGACAGAATCATTCTTTTCATCATTCTCTCATTATAAATTAACAAGTGGACCTCTTTTAATGAAGAAATAATTTTAACCAGAATAACCCAAACTTTTTTTTTTATTTTTTTTTTTTTTTACATTTTGCTTTTAGGGACAATAAATCCTAAGCACGCACCATTAATAAAGTGCCAAGGGATCATGCATAAAAGTGAATGAGACCACAGTTAACAAAAACAAAGATATTATATGGGTCTATGACCATGTTATTCACTGTATTGTCACCTACAAAAAAAAATAAATAAAAAGGTACTGGCCTGGTAGAATTCTGGAACAGGTGATGATGTTGCTTATATTTCTTAAATTACATAACATTATATCAGTTTGTGCTACCAAGAGATAGACTACATCGATCTAGGAGCTAGACTGTCAAAGTTGAAGATTCTTCATTCTCTATCACTCCCATTAACCCACTTGGCAATTACATTATCTTACACCATGCTTCCGCATTCTCTAGTTTTAGAAATCCTAATTATTTAAGTGGACACTATTCCACCAGGATGTCTAACAAGATTCGAACTAAAATTTAAACTGTACCTGAGGACTCAAAATTCTATGTACTAAAAAAAAAAAAAAAAAAAAAAAAACAGAAAGCAAGAGGGGAAAGTACAATCCTAGCTAGGTCAATTCACTCTCCTTATCAGAAGGACATTGATTCCATGTTGCAATGGAGATAAAAACTCAGATGATTCAATTTGAAAACAGATGATCCAATTCTCTTCTTTTTAGTACTCACTTTCCATACAGGAATTGTAAAAAGACCAGTGAAGTAGTTGTGTCTTGAGAAAATCATGGTGGGGAGGCTCAATTGATTTGGGCATATGTATGAGTTTCACTCATACAGCTAAGTTGTAGAGACCAAAAAAAGTCCATTTAGGGGATCTAAAAAGAAGAGCAGGAAAAACACAAGATGATATTAATTTGACATTCAGTCTACACAGCTGTCAAAACTGTAATTAATTGCCCTGTTTTCCTTTTTATAAGTTTTTTTTTCTTTCAGGAACAGACTCTCACCAGTACCATAAACTAAGTACAGAACTTTGACTAAAAAGCGAATTTTTGTGGTGTCACTATAGGGAACTGTGCTTTATGGCACCATAAGGACAGAAGGATTCATTTCCCAGACAATTGCTGAAAGTGGTCTTTTCAAAATATTTTCATCAGTAGAAGAGAGTTTTTCTGACTATGACCATTCAAGGCTTCCAACACTCAAGACTGTTTGAGACGCATGTAAATCACACTCTATGTCTCAAGTAGGACCCAATATGAGAGTGCAAGACAACTCCAAAATTTCACTTGGAGTAAGCAAAAGCCTCCTTTGAGATAAGACTGCAAACCCAGATTCTGTGCACCCAAACAAGCTCCCTTCCCTTTATTTCCATGTGCTGATCTGAAGCACCCTACCTTATAGACTTCCAAGATGCCTAGTCATGGTCTTAATCTCCCTCCTTGGGAGCCCTAATTAGAACTCAAATGCATCCTTCATCTGATTCCATACTTTCTGTTTTCCAGAAGTTCTTTGAAGTCTTTTGTCACTGGAGATCACCTCCTTTTTTCGTTGTGAATGTTTATCTCATTTTATGCTTCTATTTTACTGTTACTTTAATTCATTGTGGGTAAAATAGAATTGTATATTTGAAGATCCAGGTCTCTAAGTAAAATAGTTAGCTTAGTTTATTGGTTTATAATACACAGTCAAAAATGTTCAATACATTTTAATATGAATTTAGATCCATGATTAAAATTGGAGGAAATAAAATAGGCTTTATAAGGATGTAATTCTGCACTACAAAATTATCATTTTGTTTCACAAAGGATAAGAATTTTGGAAGATAACATGACACCAAAAAAAAGAATCACTATTTTTTTATATATAGTTGTGCTCGAAAGAGAATAAAAACGTCACCATAAATTGATAATATAATATAAAAAAAGCTTTATAACCATCTTCTGTTTTTTTTTGACAAAACATATTTGAAGCAAAAATACCAAATCCATTAATCTCCTCCAAATACAATACAGTGAATAGCATTTCTACAGAAAACATACAATTATAATGATATTGTGTAAATTTTCTAGACATAGATGTAGAAGCTAAAAACACTAATATTCTTTCTCAAGGAACATTTAATTTGAAGCATAGTTCCATAAATCTGCAAATATAATTAAATTTTATTTATTATACACAGATCAGTACATCAAAAATGACCAAATACCTGGAAATAATTCCTTTGATATTTCTATTTCCTAGACAATAAAGCCAGCTTTAATATAGTATATCTTGTACCTTTTCAGTGACACATAATTTTTAAATTTTAAGTAAACTTCTCCTTTAGGCTCAAAAATCACCATATAACTATAGTACTAATACTATTAGTGATCGATATTAGAAGAAAACTTTTTAGTACTTTTAAGAGAGTTGTTTGAAATGAAACACTAGATCAACACATGATCCTTCAAACAAATTATGATAATGCATGCACAGCAATATATTTGAAATAAAGAAGGTATAGACATGTATTAGCTACAGGACTTTGAAACCTCATGCCTTGGACCCAAAAGGCAATTGTTTTGCTTTGTCATTACAGCACTTTTCATAACTGTGTGGGGAGTTTTAGGCCCATGTTTTTGTTTTGTGATCTCACATGCTTCATTTATTCAGATGTATTAATGTAATATATGCTTATATAAGTATTTTGAAATTATATGCCTCTTTATAATTATAAAATTGTCTAGAAATTCTGGTTCTTCACAGTTTCTAAATTAGAGAGCAATTACCATGAAAGCTAGAAAATGCACAGTGGCTTAAAGAACTCTTCATCCAAGAGTTTAGCCTTAAATTTTTCACATAGTTAATGGTCAATAAATTTATCTGGTTCATAAAGTTAACATCTGTTTAATCTTAAAGTAAAGAAATAAAAAGCCAGAGAGTGCTTCTTCACAGATTCCAAGCTTTCATTACTGGGAAACCCGTGGATTCCTGAAGGGCAGTCTGTCTCTCTGATTGATGTAGTTATGTAAAATTCAAGTCCTGCTTTTCTTCCCCACAACTTTGGCTTTTCTGTGTCATCTTGTTCTTTGTGTTTCAGTGACCAGAGAAGGAGACAGGTTCACAATTACCTGTTCATGTAAAGAATCAAGCAAACAATTAAAGAAACAACTAAAAAATAACCTGAGTTTGTGAAAACATCAGAAATTGAAATACAGTGACAGGGTAGGATGAGATTCCACTGACCTAAATGTTCCTTTAAGAAAAGTTAGAGTCAGACAGTTCCATTATAATAGAAATTGGAAAAGACATATGTGTGTATATAGGCACATATATATACACATAAAACTAATACATAAAGAACTATTCAACACCAATATTCCTCCTCTAAACTTGGAAAATATATTCCTGTGTATTTTTAATCCAGGATTAGGAAATTACTAGTATGTTCATTTGATTTTCAAAAATTTTCAGTGTGCTTCCAAACACTTTTATGAGGATCCTCTCATTTGACATTTTCTAACTGAGAGAGTACAGGGTCAGGAAATTTTTAATTCTTTGAGTTAAATTGGATCCAAAGATTTTATAAGAAATATATGTAGTTTCTGGCATTGTGATATTGCCCTCTATGAAATGAAGTTTTGAACATAGAATCTCATTTTCTTCTAAAAGTTTAAAAACTTATAATTACTCAAATTATAGAAATCACATCAATAGTAGTTCTATTTTATTTATTAATATTACAGAATCAAGTTTTTAAATAAAAATGCTAAATTACAGATGGCGATATGGCTCAGTGGTGTGAGCCTAGCATGTGTTAGGTCCTGGGTTCGATCCTCAGATCCACATGTAAATAAAATAAATGTTTATAAAATATCAAGTTAAAACTCATGTCTTCTTTTATAATATGTATACAAATAAGTAATGTTTAAAATCTCTAGATGACATTCTATATGTAAGTTGTATCAGTAGAACGCATTAAACTTAGAACAAATGAGAAACTAAAATTAATCATCACTCCCTATTTAAAAAATGACTCATTTTAGGAGGATATGAATTAAAGAAGCAAACATTGTTAGAAGAAAATATCTTCAATGTATCATACGGAACAAACTTTTCTGGGCTGCGTTGAACTGTTGGAGCTGAAGTCTCTCTTCTTCATCTACAAGAAACCTCAGCAATATGCTAAAATTCCCTTCTTCCACAGCCTTTCCATGACCCAACTGCACACTACTTCTGAATCTAAGAATGCAGAGGCAATTACCCAGATGGATGAGGCCAGGAAGAATGTGGTGCAGGTAATAGCCTCAAGTGTTGCATGTTTTAAGGAAAGACATCTTTAAGTTCTTTCTCTGCAGGCCTATAATTTTAATGTCTATAGAAAGCTGACAAACATCCCCCTGGAAAACACAGAACTGTGACTTTCCCAGTGTAACATGTCAGCTGTAACTTAATTTTACTTTCTTCTTTGGTTGATAACACCAATCCTGGGATAGCTGGTCTCCAAACATTTTTCTGGACATATTTGGAAAGGCATCTCAATTGGAATCATGTACCAATCACAGTTGCTATTGTTCTGATTGTATGATAACATTAGTTCAGACCCATTGAACAACTTACAATGCCTCAACTTTGAGGTGAGGGATTTCTGTATCCTCCAATGGTTCCACTATGGCTCTGAGGATCCTCTCTCTATCATGTGTGATAGGCTCCTCTTCCCTTGCTTGTTCCCACATGAAGCACCTGATTTCTGGGTAGTGTTGTTTATGTATGCTACCATTTTCAAACTGGCATTTTTGTCATTCAGGGTCTTTGTAAAATATTAAAATTAATCTAAAATTTTAAAAGAAGAAGATGAGCTGAATGCCACAGGCTGAGGAGATCACAGGAAGATTGAACATTGAGCTGAGTCATAGCCCATGGTGGAAGGCCAAACTAAGGAAGCTGTGATGAGCCCTCATACTCACTAATGGAGGTACCTGCCCTTTCTCTGAGAGAAACCATGTAATATTAGCTTGGGCTTTTCTGTACTATATATAAAGTTATATATACTGTAAAAAAATAAAAAGGAGGCTTATGATGGAGAATCAAAAGAAAGTGCAATCAGTTTAAGCAGGTCACTGATATTCCAAGTGTTGAAATCAGAGAATACTGCTTTATCACAACCATTGTCAATATGTAAAGGGATAATAAAATTATAAAAACTAAAAAAGTGTAATTCAGAGAGATTTGGAAACTTGAGCTAAATGGTAATAAAATAAAACTGTTACCTGTACAGGTAATATTCCTCATGGTTGATTTTGTGGTAGTTTGAAAGATGCATTAAAAAATATAAGAAATACCAAAGCACAAGACCTCCAAAGCCATGTGCAAGAGAAATATAAAATAGGAGAAGGGCATAAATAGTTGAACAAGCATATGTGTGATAAGGCAAGGCTCTTTTGGGGAGGAGGAAGCCCTGGACTTCATGTGCCCTGGAAAAGTTTATCCTCTAGACTAGTACCCACCCTGGCCCAGCCACACCTCTGCCTTTTCTAAAGTTGGTTGTGCCCTATTTCTTTGCATGTCGCCCATTGATCACCAAGGTACCATCTGGAATTGTCTCCTATATGCACACTTATTGTCTAGGAGAATTGGAGTATTGTGGGGTGAGTTTTGGCAGAGGGTTTGGCTTGTGTTCCGCTTCCAGCTTTGTGGAGTCTTCTTTTGTTTGGAGCCACAGAGAGCTCTTTGGAGAGCTACAGAAGTACATACACATACCCGGGTTTTCCTGTCGACTTGACACACAATATTGAGCAGGTGAATCCAAACTCTTTGTCTGTGCTTCCCTTATTTTTAATAGAAAAGTGATTCCATTCCTAATTGTGAGCATTAGAGTCAATTATCCTGATACCTGGACTTTAGCTCCAATCAGTGAAACAAAAATCTCTGGGGAGTACTCTCAAGCATTGGATGTATTAAGCTTTCAGGGAGGTTCCTAGATGTTATAATTAGTATAAAATAAATGTTAATGGACCAAGGTCTTGTGTACATATCGTATATTTTTATTCTGGCTTTTATATATTTTTAAGGCTTGAATAGATTTCTTTTCCTTTGGTACTTGGGATTGAACTCAGGGGCTCATAACCACTGAGTCACATCCCGAGTCCTCTTTTGTATTTTATTTACAGACAGTGTCTCACTGAGTTGCATAGCACCTCAGTTTTGCTGGGGTTGGCTTTGAACTCACAATCTTTCTGCCTCAGCCTCCTAATCTGCTGGTATTGCAGACACGTGCCACCTCACTCAGCCTGAATAGATCTTTAATTTCTCGCAACTTTTATTTATTTATGTTAAAGATGGGGATGATGCCACTTGCTTCTCAAGACTGTCATGAGAATTAAATGAAGTCATAAATAGTTGGCACTTGTTGCCTAGTGAGTGCTCCATAAGCCAGAGGGATGACAGACCTTTGTATTTTTACAAAGACAAAAAGTGGTCACCCAGCTTTTTGTCTGTTGGCAAAGCCTTGAACAACTTAGCAGAAACCTATTTCAAAAAAAAATACATAAAAGGAGTGGTGAAGAAATGTTGCTCAATTGTGAAGCATGCTGAATTTCAGTCACAGGTGCCAAAAATGTCATTTATATTAGGACATTATATTAATTTATTAGTATATTCATTTGTAACATATATATGTAAGGGCATAACATCATTGATCAGTCTCATTTATCAGTGCCTGAATCATCTCTCTTTTCCTCTCTTCCATCAATCTAAACTCAACTATTCTCTCTCCAATTTTTTTGAGATCCACTTCTTTTTTCACTCCATTTTTCTTTTTACCTTTCACATATCAGAGAATGCACTTGAAAATTGACTTTCTGCATCTGATTTATTTAATTTAATTTGATGTGCTCCAGGTTCCTCCATCTCCCACAAATGATATAATTCCTCTCTTGTTTATGGCTGAGTGGAATGAGTAAACTTGTGAAAAGTTGTGTAGATGCTATTTTTTGGGTATATCACCTGCCAGCACACAGAACCTTGAGTTTCCAAGCTCAGCCTGCCATTGTGTGAGCCAGGGAATGAAGATGCAGGAATAATGAGGTCTCACGTGAACTATTTGAGGTCTTCCGATCTGTGGCTCTTACTGCTTGTACATGCACCAAACAGCCTGGTAACTTCCAGAGTTTCCTTTATTGTATGCATTGATGACTAACCTGTTTCAGGGGTCTGTTTTCATTACAGTTTTGTTCTCAAGAGAAGGGAATCAATGTGAAGGTAAAATCTCCTGATTCTCCAGGTGTCAGATATAGGATATGGTTCCTTCCCACAATTCTTTCCCTTTTGTCCATTCATGAAACTGGCTTCATAAGGTTTACATTAGTCCTCTATTCATGTGGCACCTTTGTACTCATCCTGGCCCTGAGCTCTGGTTGGGACAGAGAATCTAGAGTCAGAGCAGACCTAGTCCCACTGGCCAGGTGAACTTAATTATAATTATTATTTTTTTACCTTTCAGGGATTCATGTTCCCAAGTGGTGAAATGAGATTGACAGCTAGTAGTGGTAACATTTAATGACATCAGGAGCCCTTGATGACCATGTACTGGACTATTGTTTTTGAGACTTTTATCCCTGCCCTCTTCACTGGCAATAAGAACTCCATGAGCGAAGCCATGTTTACACTCATGTTGCAGGACAAAGATGCTCAGCTGTTTCGATTTAACTTGATTTAGGTCACACAGCTAGCAAATGGCAGCTTCATTGTAGCTGTGGGAACAGAGGGGAAGAAATGCACAAATGAGCATGGTAAAGCATTGGCACATAATGATCAGGTTATAGAGTAGTAAAAGGAGGTACAGGTGCAATGGAAGGCCTGGCTCTAACCAGGGTATTGGCAAGGACTGAGGAGGAGAGAGCAGAGTCCAGAGTACAGGGTAGAAGCAGGCTTCACTCCAACCACAAAGAGGTAGCTTAGAGAGTAACACCACAGGAGGCCTGGGCCTGCCTGGCAGGGATGGGGCCAAGTGGGTGGTTTTCAAATTTGACATGTAGAAATGCAGAATATGAGGATTGGGCTTGCCAGAAAGCCCCAAACTCCTTTCTGTTGTATGTGCATGTACATAGGCACATACAGAGAGAGAGATGCCCAGAGAGTTGATAACATGTGTAAAAATCAGAGAACTGTTCATAATGGAGGAACAATTGAAAAGACAATGTTATCATTTGAAATATACTTTAGTCGGATTGGACTGCTCTAAGGGAGTTGTAGAAACTACATGCTTTACAAGCAAAAACAAATTTTATTTGTGGACTTCTGAAAGCTCAGATTTCTAAGATCAACTTGCCAACAGATTTATTGACTATTGAGATCCTGCTTTTTAATAGAAAGCTGTAATATGAAGGTTTGTGTCCCTTTGAGTATCTTGGTTGAACTTCTCTCCAATAAGGTGATGGTATTAGAAGGTGAGTCTGTGGAGAGGTGTTGAGTTTCTGAGGCTGAAGACTTCATCAGTGGAATTAATGCTCTAATGAACAGGTGATACAGGCTAGCTGGCTTCTTCTACCACATTATGACAGAGCCAGGAGCTTCTACCCATTATAAATTTTCTCAACAAGCATTGAATAGCCTTGTGCCTTGATCTTATACAATGTGAAAAATGAGTGTCTGTGCCTTATAAACCACCCAGTCTACCATAAATTATTATAGCAGCTTGATGAGAGTAAGGAAGTGCACCATGTGTGTCCTCACAGGATAAATTGAGAAGTTTCTGTGCAGCTCTCATTTAATAAAGGACATTAATCTCATTCCATAGCTCTACCCACATGACTGAATAACCTTCAAGACCCAACCTTTTTCTGCCTAGGCTTATGATAAACTACCACAATATTGCAATACATATTCACACAGGGTCTAGGACTGGTCATTTTGCCCCAAGTGTGTATAGCCAAGCTTCTGAAATCTGGACCTGGAAGTAACTGTCAAGTCCTCTATGTGTTCCTGGCAATAAACTTTCAAAGAATTCTTCAGTGCCTATTAATGGTCGTATCTGTGTATTCACCAGGCTGCTCACTCAAGATAAGAAGTGGCCCCTTCCATTGTAAACTCTAGTCTAATGGAGAAAGCATAAAACCCATGTTGTCCCTTGCTGCACTGACACTAAATATTGCATATGAATCCTGGGATCCTTTATGGCTAATTACTGATCAGTAAATATTACATTGCAACAAGCATGTGGTAAAAAATTTAGGTAAAATATTGTTCACATTGGAGAAAAAGATCCTGGAAATCAGGCCAGGTTAGGAAACTAATTAGGGGCTGGGGATCTGGCTCAAGTGGTATCATGCTCATCTGGCAAGCGCGGGACACTGGGTTCTATCCTCAGAACCACATAAAAATAAAATAAAGATGTTGTTTCCCCTGAAAACAATATATATATATATATATATATATATATATATATTTTCAAAGTTCTCTCTCTCTCTCTCTCTCTCTCTCTCTCTCTCTCTCTCTCTCTCTTTCTCTTAAAAAGAAGAAAAACAAAAAGATATTAGTCACCAAATAGTGTGGTTCATGATTGGGTTGTCAGACTCTTACCTGTTGGGCTTGATTTTTGTTATTGATTTAATTATATGTTTTCAACATGGTTGTTGTTTATGTGGTTCAAATATAAACCCATGTTAAAGACTCTACTCTATTCCATCCCCACTAACCTTTTCCCATTGCCCTTCATGAACATCTGTTTTAATTGTTTTTAGTATATATTCTTACTGTTTCTTGTTCTGGTAGGAGTCAATAACAATAATAAGTTATTAGGTAAATTTCTTTCTTACCCAAAAGGGAGTGCTCCTGTATATCCTGTCTGCCCCTTATTTATTACTCAATGAAACAACCTGGAAAACACCCCACATATGCAAAAATCTTACCTTTCCATGTTGTAGATAGACCAAAGTTGGAACTAAACAAATGATGGACATTTGGGCTATTCCTGAGCTTTATGTATTAACAATATTTCTGTATTGAATAGCTCTGTGAATCTATTTTATATTCTTGCAAATGTACATTGGATGTTCAGTCCTGCAAGAAATATTGCTTTATCAATAGCTACTTTTTATAATTTCAAGTAATAAAGCCCAATTCTTTGGAAGGTTAGAACATTTTTTTTTCTGCCAGAAAGTATACAAGTTCATGCTTTCTGTAGATGCCCCAGTAGACAGAGGCCACATTTTGGATATTCTTTGCACTATTACAGAATGCTGGTAATGCCTTCTTTTTATGTGGGAACCATTTTCGCTTTCTGTAATTTATTTTTCTTTTTACATATGATTGATACTATGTCATGGTTACAGAAGAAAACATCAGTGTCCTACCCTTAATAAGTCCATGGCTTGGTGAGAGTCCAATGCTGAAACCAATAGTTTCTTCCCAGTACAATGATCACCAAGGACACAATGCATTTTGGTAGTTTGTGTCTCCCAAAAAATTGATCTTTGTAATCTAAGTCCTTATACCTATGGGCTGAGAGATTTAAATATTGTTTATTTAGATTAATGTTTATGTTTTAATAGTGATAACATCATTTATTTTTTAGTTAGAGGTTTATCTATTTATTGGATTTTAGAAAGACCTGAGGACATGAACCCTATAAAAAGAATGTCTGGAACATCCCAAACATTTAAAATAAATGCCTTAGAAAGTAATGCATCTGTATAATTATTCAGCATACAGTAATAAATATAAGATCACATCAGGTCACATACATGCAGAATACCCACAAGAAACAAGGAACCACAGGCTCTGATGTGACAATATATGGTTGAACGTTGCCAAGCAAGAGCTTCTGGGGCTGAGGTGTATGTCATAGAGAACACTCAGCAGGCAGATGGTAATAATGGAGAAGCCCCCTCTCCAAACCTGTGAAAGTAGATTATTAATTTATATTTGATGTCATCTCCAAAATTCTGAGACAAAAACATCTGTAACTATAAACCCCATAATTATCAGCATCCCTAGATATGTTAGGGCCAAGATACCAATGGTAAAGTTCTTGGGTTAGATCTTGTGCTAGAAAAGGGACGTGAAGTTGCAGAAGAAAATTATGGTGTTAGCTGAGATCTCAAGATGAACTTCAGAGGAAATGTTTCTTATACTAATAAAATAATATATTTTGTTGATCTTTATTTTCAAATTCCATATTAATAGTATATATCTTAAGAGAAAATGAAGCAGAAGCCCTTATTTCAAATAGTGTCATCTTTATCAATCTCAGCCTATCCTATTACTAGGGATATATGTGGATTCACCCAACACACATTTTTCCCACTTCAATTATCAACTCTCTCTAATATTCTCCAGGTGCCATTCGAATATTATTACCAAATCATGTCTGGATTGTGTAATATTAGCTGTGCTCCCACTGTACATAGCCTTTCTTATAGATTCAGAATTACCATATATTCTCAAAATATTTCTTGATATTATCTTCTTTTGAGATTTTCTGAGATAGAGTGTTAAGTTGATCTCATCTTTCTCTTCTTGATTAAGCAGTAGGAATATATTGAAAACTCTACAATTTTCAATGAATTGAAATGGAATGATTGTACAAAAGTAAAAATTGCTATCTTCTCAAAAAATGAATCTCAATGTAGTAGGTGTGCACATAGATGTATTTTTTAGATCTATCTTTTGACCATTTATTATCAGACTTAATGCCTTTAATATATCATCTAAGATGACACTGAGAAGCATATCCTCTAAGATGATTTTTTAATTTGTATTTGTAGTCTTTCATTGAGTTCAAATGTTATGTTGGTGCTAAATCTGATCATCTTGTATTACATATATGGAGTCTTATTACATGTATTCTAGAGCTATTGTGTATGAAAGAAGAACAAGGATCAAATATGCATGTGTTTCTGAAATAAAAAGTACTCAGTAGAAATGCTGGCCATTATCTTTTAATTATGTACTTCATCATCTATGTGATTTAACAGATTTAAAACTTTTCTTTTCATAATGGCTACATATGTTGTGGATTCAAATTATTTTCATGATATTAAAATTTTCTAGCAATATGTGTAGAAAGCTCATTGACAGTATTTAAGGCCTGTCTTTGAATCCCCAATGTAGCTATCCACCTTGCATATATGCTATTATCAAGACCAGAAAAACTATCTTAAGTGACCAAAGTCCAGCTATTGAATATCAGTCGAAATATATTATTATTGTTTTCTCCTTAGTCATCTGGAATAAAGGTGTAATTAAAGTCACAGTTCAGATAGACTCAAAGTCATTCCATTGTAAGGTTTTTAAATTAAAGGAAAATAATTTGACCCAAGCCTAAAAGACAAACTTCCATAAGAGTCCCAATATTCATCTGCTTGAAGTAAGCGATGCATTTCTCCAGTAAAACAACCATGCATAAAATTGATACAAAAAATTTGATGTTAATCTGATGGAATATTTTTTTTATACAAGGCATGTTGGATTTTAAGTCAAGTACCTGAAATAGTAGGTATGTATTTTAGCTTTTTTCCAGGCACATATTAAAAAATACCAGTCATCAGGGCTAAGATTGTGGTTCAGTGGTAGAATGCTTGCCTAGCACATGTGATGATCTGTGTGCAATCCTCAACACCACATAAAAATAAAATAATAAAATAAAGTGTAAACAAGTTTTTAAAATAAATAACATTCATGAGAAATCTATGTAAATAAGTCTAAATCATTCCATGACTCTTTAGACCTTGCAGATCTAAAAGACATGACACTAAGGGAAACCAAAACAGTGAAACATTCATGAACATAGGATATCATTTAAAAATCTGAGGTATTGTAGATATTTGGCTAAAACATCAAAGAATTTACTTCTATTTATTTTTATTTTTACCTGGAATCTACTCTTTGTACTTGGATATGAGACCCATTATTATAACTCGGCATGTGTAAGTAGTGTGTAATTATCAGATCAGGGTAATTTTCATCTCATTAAAATTATTATTCTGTGTTTGAAACTTTCTAAGTTCTGGCTATTTTGATTTATTTAAGTAGTTATTATACAATGTAATCTCCTTATTGTGCTCTAAAACCTAAGAGTTACTTTCTGGACTTAATTGTTTTTTGCACTCCCTACACACAATCAGTCAGTTTCTCATTCTTATCATAAATCCGGGAAGTGTTTCTGTTCTCAGTTTCTGTGTGATTAACTTTTCAGCTTCAACACATGAATGCCACATGCAGTATTTGTGGAAAAATAAATGCCACTACTAGGAAAAATAAAATATTATACTCAATTAATAATTATGGAAATTGCCATAAACCTCTGCATTCACTCATTCAGTGTTTAGAACTTGTCTACAATAATAAATATGGAAAAAAGAATAAAATATATAAATCAAATGTCCATATGTGTTTAACATTTAATGGGTCATATTTGGTCACTGGGAACAAGTGTTGTGACATCTATTTTTATAAAAATGACATATTCTAATTCTTATAACTTTATTTATAATAAGGGAATATCTTGTAAGTATGTTTTTATATTGTAAGTTTCAATAGATCAATATTACCATGGAATAAATAACTTTAAAAATTGTATAAGAGTTGGCTCAGTGGTGCAGGCCTGACATCCCAGGGGAAAAAATATTTTAAGAAAAAAATATTTTAAAAAATGTGGATTTATCTCATTGTGTAACCACCCAAATGCACTCACCCTCTACCCCTTCTCCACCTGAGATGCCCATCACAACACATGAAAGAACAGTATCTCAGTCTGCCACCCATCCAGCAGTTCTCCTTTCACAGCCCATCAGAACCCATTCCTCACTTGATGCCCATCTTTTTATGCCACCCTGTGAGTATGCATTGGGCCTGCACTAAGGCAAACCAGCACAACAGGTTGCTAAGGTCCAGGTGGCAGGTATCCCTCATTCATTACACTGGGACCTTTTATTTTTTTTAAAATGGGTTGCTAATAATTCAAAATGACAAGTTTATGACTGAAATTACAGCTCAGTAGTAAACAAATTTTACATGTGCCTGTCTCTGTGTTCCAACTCCAGCACCTAAAAAAACACAGGCAGGCCTAATGGCACATGCCTATAATCCCAGTGAGTATAGAGGCTGAGGCAGGAGGCTCACAAGTGTAAGGACAGTTTCAGCAATCTAGTAAAGCCCTAAAAATCTGTCTCTAAAATTTAAAAAGGGTTGGGGATGGTTATTCAGTGATTAAGCAATCATAGATTCAGTCCCCACAACCAAATACAAAAACAAACCCAAAGTAAAAGTGAAAAACAACTGTATTCCCCAATATCCTTTGCAGGTAGGGGTCTCTGTGATTTTGTGCTGGCCAATGAGATAACATTGGAAGCAACTGGGACTCTGGCTCTTTGTTTTTTTTTTTCCTTTTTTTCCGCCTGATTGCTGTATTAAATGGATGGCACAATGAAAAACAAGAAGGGCCCTGGGGCATGATGGAATAGCTGGATAGCCATAGCAGCACAGACTACCAATCACTGGGCTTTTTGATTTTCAAGTAAAAGGAAATATTTTTCAGTATTTGATGGGTTTACCTTTCTAGTATTGGAAAGACAGATGCATTGATTTTCCTCCTTGTTCTGCTTTCTGTTCATTGTCTTCAGGTTCAGGAACAATGTAGGTCAAGAAAACCAGCCATCTTTGTCACCAATTGTTTTTCAGGTCTCTGAGGATGGAAGGAAAGTACAACACAGAACCTCTATAGTACCTAATCTGAGCCATTGGGACAGAGTTGGGCCTGAGTCATCTCCAGGGTCCCTCATCTGCTGCAGAATGTTCCCAGAGAGTGAGTATCTTTTCTCTTGATGCCAACACTCAAGTCCAAAATCTCAGGGCTCCCATGGTTCTCCTGAGAACTATTCCACAACAGGCTGACACTGGTCCCAATCTCCATTCCTGCACTGATGGGCCATTGGGAAAGTGAGTTTAAGCAAGCTTTACTGTCCCCAATTTTCAAGTGTATCTTCTCCAAAAAAAAAAAAAAAAAAAACTTGAAACTAAATGAGCACTGAAGGAAGAAGTCAGGTTCCAAGGACTGAAGAAGAACCCTGCTACCAGAGAAACCTAGGATTTGAAAATTCCAATTTAAGTGAGGTGGTAGGTAAATTATACACCTTGACATAAAGCAATAGCCTTACAGCAAAAGGTCACGTGTGGGCATGGAAGTATGTATGAAAGACTGACTTTTCACAGCCTCCACAACAGGTAAACATGAATGCTAAATTTGTAACACATAACATAAGAAAAAGGAACCACATTTTTTTCTTCCTTGCCTATTTTTCTTTCTTTATTCTTTTTTTCTATTTCTTTCTTTTTCTTTTTTTTCTTTTTTCCTTTTTCTTTCTTTCTTTCTTTCTTTTTTTTTTTGTACAAGGGTTTCAAATTAGGGGAACATAACGACTGAGCCTCATCCTCAGATTTTTTTAATGTTATTTTTTAACTTTTGAGAAACATTGTTAATCACAATATTGAGGTATTCTTATATCAAACAAGCCATACTACAAAGGTTCCAGAGCTAGAGAGAAAATCCTGCAATCCTAGAGTGTTAAATATGTCTGTGGAAGATGAGCCACATGGACACAATGTAGAAGATCAAATGGGTGGAGTGGGCATGGCTCTGCAGAACAGTGCAGGTAAGAGGCCAGATGCTGGGTGGAGCCTGTGAAAAAAAATGGAGAGGACATAGTGGGGCTTAGTTGCTTGGCAGGGCTGGTGAGGCAGAGTCAGGCTGAGTGAGTGGATCCCAACCATAAGAACAGTGGATGGGGAGAAGACAGAGGAAGCACGTTGGAAGCAGCATCCCACCCGGGACCCCTTAGGTGAGCACAGCCTAGGAACCAGGAGATGCAGTGATGAAGGAGCAGAGGGCATGGTGGGTGCATCCACAGGAAGCAAAGGGAGTCAGGAGAGGCATCCAGTAATTCTGTCAGAAGTCACTGTTGACCCAGTGGGGAAGAAGGGTCTTAGGGCTCTGAAATAGATATGTGACCTCAGGGTCTGCTCCACAAGGGGGCTCAGTTTACCCTCTTACACACTGAAGCAATGGAGGGAGGCTGAAGATGCCACAGCACAGCCTTTTTTGTTCCTCCCTCTCATGGGATGCAGTACATTTTCCATTAATTTTTTCTGTTCTTCCAGGTCCAGGACAGTACCTAAATCTGTTCTCTACACAACGATATTTGTAATAAACTCTTCAAAACCTTTTGGCAAGAATATCCGGGGACAGCACTGTTTGGCTCACAGGAGCAAATAGGTAACGGCAGAATATGAGCCACCAGGACCAGACGCTGATTTATAGAGAAAGATACTTTCCAAGAACCTCTCATGTTATCCTGATTCGGTGCAAAAAAATTATCCCCAGGTTCTACCATGAAATCCTGAACTGAGGTCCCAAACTGGTAACCAGAGAAGCGCACCCAGCTCCAGGTTTTTGTTGGTTGGTTGTTTAGGTTAAAAATTTGCTTGGGGTCTGGGGCTGTGGCTCCACGGTAGAGCGATCGCCTAGCACATACAAGGCCCTGGGATTGATCTTCAGCACCACATTAAAAATAAATAAATAAATAAATAAGATAAAGGTATTGTGTCCAACTACCACTAAAAAATAAATATTTAAAAAATTTGCTTGGAATTATAACGCAATTCTTTTTTTATATTTATTTTTTAGTTTTAGGTGGACACAATATCTTTATTTTATATTTATGTGGTGCTGAGGATCGAACCCAGTGCCTCACACATACTAGGTGAGCCCTCTACCACTCAGCCACCACCCCAGCCCTAGAACGTAATTCTTAAGATTCAGGAAAGTTTGCACAAAAACTCAGGTTTCTAACTGTCCTTCAAAGTCACCAGGAGATCTGGCAGCCCCAGACTGAGTTCTTACACAGCAAGGATCGCTGGCACTGTCCTGCCAGTTTCCACGACTCTGGAGTGCAGCCGAGTCCTCTTTGCCCCTTTTGTGTCTGGCCTTGGAGGCCTTGAGTGTTGCTAAAACAGTAAGGGTTAGATGAGCTGGGGCAGCAGGCAGGAGTCAGCATGGAACTTCTGGTCCAGCCCTGCTTCCTGCTTGCTGTGTGACTTTGCTCCAGTCACACCACCTCTCTGTGCTTCAGTTTCCCTATCTGTCTGGAGGCCAATAGACTAGATCAGTGATTTTCCTCTTTAAGCCAAGGCAAGGCTGAGAGGTGGGCTGCCTTATCTCCCTTCTCTCCTTTCTGAATTAGGCCTGGGCATCAGATTTTGCTTAGGGGACTCCCTGTTTATCCAGGGTTGGAAAACTCCCAGGTAACTACTTGTGTTAACCACATAGCCAGGGCTTTGAGGTGTATTACAACAGAAAAGGGACAATACCTTTTATATTTTTATTTCTTTTGTGGTAGTGGGGATTGAACCCAGGGTGCTTTACTGCTGAATTTTATCCACAGCCTCCACCTCCTTTATTTTTGAGACAAGGTCTTCTAAGTTGCTGAGGCTGGCCTCAAACTGGTGATCTTCCTGCCTCAGTTTCCTGAGCTGCTGGGATTACAGGCATGCGCCAAGGCTTCTGGAACCATAATGTGTTTATAGACAGGAATGACGGAATTTGATGAGCAGCATTATTCTCCTACAAAGAGAGGCTCTCCTCCCCTGTTTTACAGATGAAGAAAGTGAAATTTTGAGAGGCTGAGTAACTAGCCAGAGGTCACACAGCTACAAGTGACCAAGAGCCCATGTTTGTGTCATTGCAGACAGTGAGGCCCTAACTACTTTTTCTGTCCCTTAGGTGGCTTGGGAGGAGGTGGGTGTAGAGGGGTGTCCTGCAGCAAAGGGGAGGCCAGTGCCCTGGGAGACCCTGCCACCTCTTGCAGTAGCCCTCCTTGAAGGCCATGGGCACACACAGGGGAGTCCCCCTCAGACTCTGTGCTCAGGACCAGGCTTCCCTCCCCCAGGGCTGACCCGGGCTGGGCTCCTGGGCTCCAGGTGATCAGGAGATCTGGCAGCCCTGGACTGAGTTCTTGCACAGCAAGGGTCAGTGGTGCTGTGCGCTGCCCTTGGATGGGATAGGGAGATGCACGCGAGGCCCATCGAGTCAAAAGACCTTTGTGGTTCTTTGCAGGTGTAACAATTGCTCACCGAGCTCCACAAGCCACATTTTGCAGCCCAGACAACTGCTATGGTTGTTACGAGAAACCTGAAGAATGGGGGTTCTTGTAGTTCTCAGGACCCAGCGTGTCCTGTCTGAGTCTTGGTTCTCCCATCTGAGAAAGGAGAACCCCTGTCCATTCCCACTCCCAGCCTGTGTCCCTTTGATGGAAAGGGCAAGTGTAACCTCCTCTGCCAGGCACCCCCTGCAGCTCATCCCTTCTGCAGCTCCTCTCAGGAAAGGGGCTGAATCCTCCCATTTACAGGTGATATCTGTAAAGGTTAATGTTATAGGCTCTGGCCAATGTCCTCAGCTGCTGAGGACAGCTTGTGACTTTTTCCAAGGTCTCGTGCATCCCAGGCCTGGGTTCCCAATGGCTGGGGGAGCCTGGAACCAGCCAGGAACTCCTGGCAGCCTCTATCCAGTCCTTGGGCGCAGGCTGCCCTTCCTGTGCTCGCTGCTTCCTGAGTGCTCTGGGCTCCAGGGAAAAAAGTGGGTTTTCAGTGAGCCCCACAGCCCTGCAGGAAGGAAGAGATTGCTTTCTTCTGCCAGGTGGGGCCTGGGCCTGACTCTCCAGGGCGGAGTGGAGGGCTGTAGGCTCTCGGGCCTGCTGAGATCACCCTTCCCAGGTGGCTCCTGGGTGGGATGTGTGTGGAGATGTGCTTGGTCTTAGCGGCTGTCTTAGTAACAGGGTGCTCTCCTGTCCATCAGGGTTCAGGGTGCACATGACAGAGGTGACAACATAGGCCCAAGAGGGATTTCCTGGCCGGGGAGAGCTGCTGGGATGAATGGGAGGAGGACTAGGGCTTGGGTGGCTCCAGACCCTAGGGGACCAATGAATGGACCACCCTCCAGGGAACCCCATCGTGGGGAGAGGCCCTTGTCCTGGTGTCGCTGTGTCCCTGGGCTGCAGAACAAGGGCTTGGGGAAGCATATGCAGTATCCTGTGTTAAAAGGGAGAGTCCCTCAAGGTCCGCACAGGGAATAGTTGGGTCTTAGGGCACAGTCAGGGTGCTGGCAGCAGAGGCGGGGCAGAGGCTGCCTGGAGGCCGGGACACCTGCCCAAGCACTGCTGCTGTTTGGGTGTGCTGTCCCAACATCTTGGGAGGCTTCAGTGGCCTAAGTTGGGGTCGTGGGGTGGGCTGGGTGGAGAGGTTTTCTGCACATCAGACCAGCTTTGGGCCCTGGATTGGGTTTACCAAGTCACAGCACATGGGACATTGGGATGGGAGGGGTCTTGGGGGAAACCTGGTCCAGTCTCACCTTGTACCACAGGGAAATGGAAGTCCAGAGAGGCCAAGAGTTTCTCCAGGGCCCCACCACCCAGCAGGGACAGGTTGGAGAGAGGGGGTCGAGGTGGAGCACCACAATACCCTGTCCCCAAGGGAATATGGGCACCAAGGGGATGGGGCAGAGGGTTGTAATGAGGACACACACACACTTTTAAAAACACTGACTGCTCATGAATGCTTACAGGATAAAATTAAAGACAACCCTCAGCCACCCTCCTGCCTTTCCCAGAGGCCACCGCCATTCTAGTTTCTGATTCCTGGTAATAGGCAATTGCGTGTTCCACCACATGTGTGACAGACACAGACATCTTCCTCCTGTCACTGCACCACACTGTGGTCTGTGTTGGTAACAATTTCAAACCCGTTCATTCAGCACCACTTCAGGACTTTCTCTTTTTCTCCCTTCCTCTCTGCCTCCTTCCTTCCTTTTTCTCTCTCTCTTCCCTCTTTCTTTTTTGGTACTGGATGTGAACACAGGGCCACACCTGCTTGAGAAGCACTTGACCACATAGCCACACCCTCAGCCCCTTCTGTTATTTTGGGAGGGGATTGAACTCAGGGGCACTCCACCACTGAGCCACCTCCCCAGCCCTATTTTGTATTTTATTTAGAGACAGAGACTCACTGACTGCTTAGCACCTCCCCGAGGCTGAGGCTGGTTTTGAACTTGGAATCCTCCCATCTCAGCCTCCCACACGTGTGTGGCCCCTACTGTTTTTGAGACAGGGCCTCACTGAGTTGTCCAGTCCAGCCTGGAACTTGTGATCTCCCAGTTTCAGCCTTCCAAGTCACTGGGATTGTGGGTGTGTGACACCACATCTGGGACTTTAGTACTTTGTAATTCAACTTGTTTTTGTTGACACTCAAAACACAGACAAGTCCACTGGCCACCAGCGTGTTCCAATGAGGAACAACAGGTCAAGCTTCCCAGGGGCCAACTGTGCTCCACCCTCTGCCCGAGGACAGTGGCTGCCCTCACTTGGAGGTTTTAATTGCTATGTGTTTGTTTTAGTTGCTTTGTGTTTGAAAAACCAAACCAAACCCCAAAACAAAACAAAAAAAACAAGCCGGCACGCCCCACAAGAAATTTCCCAGGGAGGATTGCTTGGGATTGCAAGTGGGGTGCTAGGCCTGGGGCTCTGATTCTGTGACACATGATGGCTTAGGCTTCTCAAACCCAGTAATGACAGTGGAAAAACTGGGGGCCACAGGGACCTTATTTTCTCCTGCTCACCCTCATTCCAGTCCCACCCCCTTGACTGTCCACACACAGTCCACCATGCCTGCAAGACATGGCTCATCTGTCATGCTGCAAGACACAGATTCCCCAGGACAAGTGGGGAAACTTAGGAAAGTGGCTTAGCCTCTGCCAGTGTATGTGTCCCAGCCTCTACCAATAAAATGGCTCGGCTCTCTATCCCCCCTGCACCGTCAGAGCCTTGAGCGGGATAGGTGGGGGTCATGGGTGGAGCACCCACAGCGTCTGCTACAGCAAGTTACGCAGCCCCAACCTCCACGGTTTCATCTGTTAAATTGGGACATCAGAACAATCTTGCTTTTTTGTCTATTTTAAATCATGTTGGTGTATTTTTTTAATGTTTATTTTACTTATTTTTATGTGGTGCTGAGGATCGAACCCAGTGCCTCATGCAAGCTAAGCAAGCAGATCTACCACTGAGCCCCAGACCCAGCTCCGGAACAGCCTTGTTTAAAAAATAAGAAGCCAGTCATGGTGGCATGACCTTGTAGTCCTCGCTGTCCCCACTGTACAGGATGCTCTGACAATGAGAATCACTGGAGCCCAGGAGTTGGAAGCCAAACTGGTCAACATAAGCAAGACCTCGCCTCAAACATAAGATAAATCCAGGCACGGTGATGCCCACCTGAAATCCCAGCTGCTTGGGAGGCTGAGGCAGAAGTATTGTGAGTTCAAAATTGGCCTCTGCAAAAGCAAGGAGCTAAGGGTTGGGGTTGTGGCTCAAGTAACAGAGCACTCACCTAGCACATGTGAGGAACAGGATTCCATCCTCATCACCATAAAAAAATAAAGATATTATGTCCACCTAAAACTAAAGAACGTATTATTTAAAAAAAAAAAAAGGTGCCAAGCAACTCAGTGAGACCTTGTCTTTAAATAAAATACAAAATAGGGCTGCAGATGTGGCTCAGTGGTCAAGAAATTAGGTTTTTTCCCAATTGTCTTACTAATGAGCACATGCCATTTAGAAAGTGGTTTTTCCACTCTACCCTTCTGTCACAAATGTGCTTTTTCTCACTCCTTCCCTAAACAGGCTCTGAATTCTCCATATTTTTCTTTTAAATTATACATTTCAGCTTTAGATTATCCCATTGGTTCCAAGTTCTATAGAATGCAATTTAAAGTAACCAGGAAGGAGACTGAATGCTGTTTTGACTACATATTTTCTCCATTAGATATTATAGTCCATCACTTCTAGATTTGGCCCTCCATAAGCTTCAGAGCATGGACACAGTTCAGCCACATTCACAGCAGAGGTGTGACAATTGTTGATTCCAGTTTCCAGTAGAATAGTCTTCATTTGCATCTGAGTTCTCATCAGCATGGTCCTTACTGTCTGTATTTCTATCAGCATTCTGGTCATGGCCATTTATCCCATCTTTCAGATGTTTCAGATCTTTACAGGTTTAAGGCTCTGAGAGGAGTCCCTCTTGGATGCATCACAACATGGTAGGCGCCATGTTGTGTATCTCTCAAATCTATATCTTAGTTCTTTCTCCTTATAAAACCACAAGAACTCCATCAAAGGGGCTCCATCCTAATGAAGTAATCAAACCTAAACATTTTTCAATGGCCCTACCACTAAACACCATAGTCCAATTAGTTTCTACCTTCTTTAATATCATTTACATAAGATTTTTGTAATTAAATTCCTTCATGAGTTCAGAGAGACAACCCATTTTCATACATAGCCTCCAACGTATATTCAATTCATCATGAAAGAATTACTTAGACAACCTCTGTCATACAGTCTTCCAACGATACTTTTATTAAAAAGTGGAGAAGATTTTAAATATTCTTCAATTAGCATTTTGAAAAACAAAAAACATAAATATGATAATAAATTCACCTGTATTTTAAGTTTAACATGGCTTGTATTTTAGTGTTTTATCATACATCTGTATGTAAGGTTTGTTTATGAAGACTCCTTTTTAAATACTAAAATAGTGTAAATTTAAACTTATATGCTTATGTGTCTATATACGACCAAACACCCAATGAACATATTTTATATTTTTTTAACTTGAGCATTTGTAATCAAATGTCTCTCCAGATCAAAAATCTTCAAAAATATTTTGAAACTATTTTGCCGTATATTATCATAGTAATAAGGTGTAAGATATTAACTAATAGATTATTATTTATAATTCATACAAGTTAAATTATAGAACACATTTTTATATAAATATTTAACCTGAATATCAAGAATGATTGAAATTGGAATTACTAGATCAAAAGTATACAGTTTAATAAAAGTACACACATACTCCAAAATTTTGGCAAATTTTTCTTCAGAAAGTTTAGGAAGTGAAAATTCTTATATCAGTTTAACTTTATTTTCATTTTCTTGAATGATGGTTAAATATATATGCATATACACATATATTTATCTGTATATATAAAGAACAGAAAGTTGATAGCTTAAAATGGCATCAAAATCTTGTTTTACTCAGTGGTTCAAGAGGGTGAAGCAGAATAATCACAAGTTCAAAGCCAGGCTTAGAGACTTAGTAAGGCCCTAAGCAAATTAGTAAGATATATATATATATATATATATATATATATATATATATATATATATATATATATATACATACACATACATATATAAATTTATGTAAATTTTTTATTTATTTATAGGTTGTATATATGGAAAAGTTATAGATAATATCATATATATATATATGATATTATCTTTTTTTATTTCTTTTATTCCATATGAGTCTGTTCAGTGATTCTAATGTTTTATTATTTATATTGCAAAATATAATAAACTTGTGAATTTCTCCTTTATTCCTAGTCTTACAACCTTCTTCTCAATTGCAAAATTAGTTATTCCAAAGTTAGTTATCCACATCTATTTCTTTGATTTCACTTATTTCATTCTAATTTTGTCATCTAAGTGTTGAGTCTTCGGGATGCAGTGACACACACCTGTAATCACAGCTGGTGGGGTGACCCCCCAAAAATGTTGAACTCATCTGGAATTGATTATGGTATGTTATCAAGATCCAATTTGATTTTCAAATGAAGCAAATTTGTTCATTGAAAAAATCCTCTTCTTTTTATTGAATTGCAATTCTCTTTATTTATTTATGTATTTATTCATGTATTTATTTTAAATATTTTTTAGTTGTAGTTGGACAAAATGCCTTTGTTTTATGTATTTTTATGTGGTGCTGAGGTCAGAACCCAGTGCCTCATATGTGCTGGGCAAGCATACTACCACTGGCCACAACCCCAGGCCCTGCAATTCTTTTTTTTACTGTGTACATGAACATGTGTACACACTTGGACATGCACATTTGTATCCACATCTAAAGTAATATCTTCTCTAAGATTATTTGTTTGTTACCCATTTTTTAGGTTTTTAAAATGAGTTGTTTATTTTAATGATCTAATTCAGAAGCTCTCAAGATTTATTATCTATTATCTCTATTTCAAATAAAATGTAAAAGCATTATTTTCAGTAAAAAGACTCAGTGAAAAACAATAAACTCTAAACCTGTTGATCTCCTAAAAGTTGAGAGTAGAATAGTGGTTAGGCAAGATTTAGAAGGGGTAGGGAAGTTGTCAATGGGAATAGTTTTATAGTTAGAAGGAATAATTTCTGGAGTTTTATTGTAAAGTAGAGTGACTTAGCAATAATGTATAAAGAATTGAAGGGAGAATTCTGAAGGTTCTAACTTTAAGAAATGATAAATAATTAAGAAGGATTTGTTGTTTACCATGAATCTATGATTATACAATGTATACAAGTGTTTAAACATCCTATTATATCAATCAGAAATAAAACCTAAAAAATCTCAATTGTTATATTCTCCAATCTTGCACAACTCTTATAAATTAATTCTCAAATAATTGACATTTATGCAATTATTAGTTTTCCCATGTAGCAATAAGACTCTGAGGAATTATATAATCATCTAAGGAACTTAATAATTGCAAGAGTATTGCATCTATGGGTCACAGAGAAAATAAATATTACTTTTGTCCTGAATTAAAATGAAAATGATGGTATGATTTATACTGCATCTCTGACATTCACCTTAAATTATTAGACAGTTTTTCTTCTCTGTGGACTAGGGCTATCTCAGTGGCAAAGTGAGCTTGCAAACCTTCAGGACAGATCTGAGTATTGATAGAACCATTTTTTTAAAAAAATCAAATATAATATAGAGAAAACACATTCGTTCTATTTGTCTTCATTCTGTTATGCACACTATACTCTCCCTCCCCTTTTCTAATATTGATCACGTTAGTTAAAGAAGAAAACATTTAATATCATGGAAGTTATTGAATCATTTTGCTGAGGTAAATTTTAGTTTATTCAAGTTTTGAATGTTTGCTTTAGAACTGAAGGAAAAGGCATTGAATAGAAGGTTTCAAGAACTTAGCTAGGAACACTGGATGGTCAGTGATGTCAAGCAGAGCCCATTTTTCCTAACTGGGTGCTTCTGGGGAGTCCACCAGGAGGTCAGTGCCTTCTTTGGTTTTCATGCTAACTGTCTGAGTTCAAGACTGCTACAATTTCAGTTCTCAGGGTTCATGTGGCTTTCTAAAACTTATATTGGCAGTAATTTTAGATTTAGTGAAGAAAAAAAAAAGTCAATGAGTGTAGGAACCAGGGAATAGGATGCATTTTCCTTCTGAAAGGGAACTTCATGTGAGAAGTGAAAGTTTATCTGTGAAACAATATATTGTTATAGGCAGGAAGGTTGATAAGGGCATGCTAACTCAGGTTGTTGAACAAAATAAAGTTGAAAAGTAGTGTTATAATGTAATCATCCGTTATTTTTTAAAAATATTTTTAGATACAAATGTGCACGATACCTTTCTTTTATTTATTTCTTTTAATGTGGTGCTGAGGATTAAAACCCTATCACTGAATACCACAGCCCCACTAGTTATTTCTTGCAAAGGTTATTTTTGAGCTCATTAAATGAATGAGGTACATTCTAAGTGCCAGGTATTTAGCAGTTAACAGGCAAGTGTTTTCATACGTGCGAGGGGGTAAGTGGTTCTTACAGTTGCCTGATTTATAGAAGATGTTAAAATAAATGTCATTATAAAGAAAATAAAAATAAATGTAAGATCAAAGAAATTTTATCACAGAATATATGTGTGTGTATTGACATTTGTATTTGACTTTTTGCAAATAATAATAACAGTTAATGTAAAGTGCTTGCCATTTTTTTCTGATCCTCATGCAATAAGTAACCACCATGTTTATACTAGCAACATGTCATAAAATATCTATAGGTTAGAATAAGTTTTTTCCCATTTTCCTCACAACCTCTTATATGTAATTTTGTATAACAATGAGGGTCTCCTTGCATTTGCATGCAATTTCCCTTTTCTCTCCCTTTCCCTCCCACCTCATGTCTCTGTTTAATGTTAATCTTTTCCTCCTGCTCTTCCTCCCTGCTCTGTTCTTAGTTGTTCTCATTATATCAAAGAAGACATTTGGCATTTGTTTTTTAGGGATTGGCTAGCTTCACTTAGCATAATCTGCTCTAATGCCATCCATTTCCCTGCAAATTCCATGATTTTGTCATTTTTTAGTCCTGCATAATACTCCATTGTGCATAAATGGCACATTGTTTTTATCCATTCATCTATTGAAGGGCATCTAGGTTGGTTCCACAGTCTAGCTATTGTGAATTGTGCTGCTATGAACATCGATGTGGCAGTATCCCTGTAGTACGCTCTTTTAAGGTCTTCAGGGAATAGTCTGAGAGAGGCAATAGCTGGGTCAAATGGTGATTCCATTCCCAGGTTTCCCAGGAATCTCCATACTGCTTTCGAAATTGGCCGCACCAATTTGCAGTCCCACCAGCAATGTACAAGAGTACCCTTTTCCCCACATCCTCGCCAGCAGCTGTTGTTGTTTGACTTCCTAATGGCTGCCAATCTTAGGGTGGTTTTGCTTTGCATTTCTCTGACTGCTAGAGATGGTGAGCAACATGTCAGAAAATATCTATCGGTTAGAAGAAGCTTATGCTTGTTAGTATTTTTCCTAGTGTAATGATTCTGGTAGCACCAGATTCAAACTATAAAGAGTACTGCTTTTAAATAATAGACAATTATGAACAAATTTCCATTAGACTTTTAAGTTGGTTAATAATCATCTGCTATTTAAAAACATCTAGCTCAGATTTGTGTTTCTGAGGTTAACTACAAAGGTCTGCACACAAATCATTAAAAATTCCTGGGCCATTATATGTTTTTTTTTTTAACATAGTATTTTTTTAATTACTGTATCATAATCTTACCTGGAATTTAAATTTAAAATTTCAGCTTTGCTTATACACTTAAATTATCCAGCTAAAATATTTTACAGAACATTTTCAAGAATATATTCTGATATAAATCTTATGTGTTGTTAATTATTCATTAGTAAGGAAATATTACCACAATAATATTATGTAATATTATTTAGAGTGTGAAAGTATATAGAAATATTTTGAAATATATATATATATATATATATATATATATATATATATATATATATATATACACACACACACACATCACACATACACACAAAGCTTGAAAAAATAATTTGGCTATCTATTGGCTACACAAATGGAAATTTAAATAAATTTAGCCTCAAACTTGCCATGTAAATTAGAAATAGTTATACATAGTACTGCTTTACTTGTCATTTTCTATGTAACTGTATTGTTACTACATGTCATATTCAATTATAACACTATGAAATTTGTAATCAGTATGAGCATATCATTAACAAAAATCAATAATACTTTATTGCATTTCTGTGAGTTGACACATCTCCAGTCCTTTTTAGAAAGACTTACTATAGGCTTTGAAGGATTTATAGATTTAACGTATTACTGCAATGTGTTGTTGGGGTCCATTACTAAGAAAATAGATATTTTCTAGATGGCATTGAGATACATCTCTAAAACTTTGATGAAAGTATGGAATGCAATCTGGGCAAAAGAATAAAAACTACCTCAGGCATCAAGAACCACAGGAACTCAAGCACCACAGCAACATTTTGTTGAATGAGCACTGCACAGTGCATCTTAGCCATACTCATGATAACCTGGGAGTTCACAGCTATCAGACTGAGGGAAGATTGAATAATAGAGAGTTTACAATTCATGTTAAGAATGAATTGGACCCAATTAATGGTCTGCCCTCAGAAAATTAATGTTTTTAAGGTACACGTACAATAAAATCCACATATACCCAAAATGAAAATTGTAATTTGTTAAAACACAAAGACTATATAAGTCCTGTTACATTTTCATTTTTACATTTAATCATTTCATTTAGTTTACATGGCAACCTCTAGTCACATACTAGCTTACATATTTTTATGTGTTGTCAAATTCTTTTCATCAATTTCAATACTTAAAGATGAAACTAAACAATTCCATTATTATATTTTAAGAAATTACCACCATGAAGAATATAGACAGGAAATTCATTTTGTCCTTAGTTTACTTTGCTTTCTTTGTGTATTCTCATGCAGTGCTTTTTATTTATGATCTTGAGAAAGCCATGGGAAGGTGAATTCACCTTGTTGCAAAAAAAACAGAGAAATGTATTATAGAATGTTTAGTTGTTTCCTGGTGGTATCTTTTTCAAAAGGTATATGGAAATGACATTATAGACAATATCAAGTTACAGTTAAATATTTTTCTGTCAAGGAGAGAGGAGATTTCAGAAATATGAATCTGCTCCTCTTTGCGCGTATCTTGAATTCTGGCTCTTACGCCCAGCCAACTCTCAGGCACAGATCTATGTAAACATGAGTTCCTCACGGGTGGGCCTGAGATCTTTCAATTCCAGTCTTTAAAGATAAAGTTTCTTGACAGATGATATTTTAGGAAGACATCTCCTGAGACTTTCTCACAGTTCAATCAGGCATGTCTCGATTTGTATAGGAAAATCTCTGCATTTGCTCTATTGTTTCTTATAAGAGAGAGAGTGTGCTCCCAATGAATAGACACATTAAGATTTGCTTTTATAGAAGGTTTATCCATGATTGTTTAAACATGATATTTATGCATTATTATTTTTGTGGGATAATAAATTCAACATAAAGTATTCATTCCCATTTTAAAATTACAACCTTGGTTTCAGACTTGATAAGGGTATGTAAAATTTTCTAAAGAAAATATTTTATATAGAAGAAATCATGTAATACCTTGAATTTCAAAGAAGTTTCACATTTGACTGAACCATCATATGGAATAGAAAATATCTGAAAAGTCCAAAGTACAAAAACTACATGATAAAGGGTCCAGAATATGTAGGGATCTAAAACTATTTTTTTGTATGAAATACACTTAATAGTCTCTCCAATTTTACAAATTCATTGCTAGCTTATAAAACAAAAACTATTGAGTTACATTTACCTTTGCAGATGCAGAAAACACACAACAAAAGTCAGACAGATATTAAAATATTCCAGCCTTCCCATGAGATGATATTATTTCCATAAACTTTATAAAGCAAAATTAAATTCTTGTCTAATTATAGCTAAATATATTCACAAATCTTTAAAGATAAATAATGATTCAAGAAATTTTTAAGAACTTAAGAATACACTTAAGAAAAGGTCCAGAGTTATTGTAAAAAAATATTTTAATGCTGTTTTGTTTTAGGCTTTACATAATAAGTTTGCAAGAGAAAAATAAATGCTTTTTCATAATGATATAATATGTACTTAAGAGTATGCAGCTTAATATGTGTTTCTTTGTAGTGATATATTTCTAATAGTAAAAAAAAATTAAGAATTTAAATACTTAAGTGATTCTGTTTTTGTATTTTTTAGGAAAGAAATAAATGTGATGAGCTTAGAAGGGATATTATCTCTGAAGAGCAAGTTCATATCCATGAAGAAATTACAACTAAAAAATATGAACTACTTTGTAAAATGTCCAAGTTACATATTCAAGTTTCATTTAAAACTTTTTTTTCCTTTCTCTTTTTCTGGGAGAGCAAGTGATCCAGTATTTGCCTCTTTGGAAAATTGAATTACTAACCAGTAATTACAGTTCTCTGAATGTAATATTCTCAGTGGATTTGTATCAATTGTCTTGGGGCATTTTGGCATATGAGTTCCAGTAATGTAACATTGTGAAATAAAGAAAATTAAGTTCTAATAGATTATATCTTAAATTTGTCTAGTATATTTCTATAAAACCACTTTGAATTTTTTTTCCAACAGTCTTGTGAAATAGATTCAGTTAACCCAAGATGTAGTTCTTTAGCACACAGAAAGGTGAAATCCAAATCCAAGATCATAATGTCATTTATGAAGCTAGAAAAAACTGTGCATGATGAGGTAGCACAGATTCACTCTGCTATATTGAGTCTGCAATTCCATTTTTTAAATTATGTAGCAAAGCAATATAAATGGGAGATACTAATCTTTAGAACATTTAAAATACCCTCGCTATCATTGTCTTGTAATTTTTAAGCATTTAATTCATTATAACATGCTACATATTAAAGTATGAATTACTAATTAATATGTGTATTTAAAAACTGAGATAAATGTAGAAATTCAATTACTAGGAGAGTTTTTGAAAATACAAGATATTATAATCTAGAATCTAAAGTGAAAATGTTTAAGCATAATTATTATATTTCCAGTTATATGAACAGTAAGAAATATCTTACCATTTTAGAACCCTTAAAGATAAAAATACATATTTCATTGAATCAGGATTTTGTTTTAGGGTATAAGGTAGCTAAGGATGAACTAGTATTTTTTTGGAGAACAGAAAAATAAAAATTTTACCTTATGTAATATTGATTTTTGGAAATTTTGAAGAAATACTTTAAAAAGCTTAATTTCCTTTAAATTTTAAATGTTTCCTTCCTATTGCCAAATCAAAAGATCCTACTTTTCCTTGACTTATATTCAATCAGTAAGGTTAAGTATTATTTTAAAACACATGAGCTTACTTATTAACTAAGAGGTATGAAAATGAAGAAAGCTATTATTTTAGATATTTGGATGGTACAAATTGCTATTATGCAAAGGGATTTTACCTTAATTATTCTGGAAGATGATTCAATTTATTTACATTGCATATCGTAAAATTAGCATACATGATTTATTTATTCATATGATTATCTGGAAATAAATATTGAACTAAGAAAAGATTAAGTTTTAAAATTAAAAATTTGGCTCTTGCCCTCTGAGTCAGTCTGAGTCAGGGGATAGGGGACTTTTCCAAAGAGCTTTGCAACTCTACGCCACATAACCTCCCAATCAGGGAGATTAATGAGACCAGTGGAGGACCGAAAGCCAATCAGTGCATTTGCTGTGAAGAGGAGGGTCATCAGAAAATGGAGACATCCCTGATGCTTCCAAGGGAAGCCACATGGTCAAGCAAGGCCTGGACCCATCCTAGCACAAGTGGCACTAGCAGATCTGAGAAGCTGCTGCAAGTTCCCGAGGACTCCCAAGGAAACTCAGCTGACTGTTAACAATAGATAGAAACAAAAGTCAGTTTGACTTGCTTCATCTTAAACACTTAGCAAAGACAATCAAAGCCAAAACACAGCTATTCCTGGGCATTTTAAATAAAATAATAGTTAAATGTAACTTCCATAAATAAGTAAACAGGAGGCTTCAAAAGAGATTCTCAGACAGGAATGCCTGATTACTATCAAAAGAAACTGCCAGAGTAGTTTTTAGTTCAAGGCCTTTATTTCTAACCTATGCAGGTAGGCTTAATGTTTGCTAGTATGGTTATCCAGCCCTAAGTAACAGAATTAAATATTTCTCTATTAGACACAGAGGTCATACTAGTAAAAGGATTTTGCAAGCTCAGATGATATTAAGTTTTTAAACTGTATCTTAAGGAAAAGGACATCTGTAATTCTAAAAGTTAAGTGTTGTGTTTGCACCCCTGACAATTCTGGCAATGAGACGAATATCCTTAAAGATTTACATGCTCAGATAGAAGCCATGTCCTCAGCAACTTTGTCATGGAAACAATATCTTAGCTCCTGGTTCTTGGTAATTCCTCTTGGAAATCATTGTTAGTCTTTGTCTTTGCCATCATACTCATTGGCATATTCCTGTGCTATGGGATTTATTGCTGCATCAATCTGGTTCCAGTACTAATGAATTCTTGTTTCTCTTATAGACCACCCATCACTCAAATAGCCTTCCAGTCTATTACTTCTCAATCAGACTTCTATCATGGACCCACTCGATAGACCCGATTTTTAAAGGGAGATTCCAAACTGCTTGCCCCACACCGTCCCTTTTCAGCCTGAAGAAGCCAGAAAGATTTTCTTCGCCCCCCTTGCTTACAGCAGTAAGGAGTTCCCAAATTAGAGGGGGGAATGAAGCCAGATTTAAAGTTAGGTAGTCAGTGTAGTTAGGTAAATCGGGTCTAATATCGAGTGAAATCTAAAATGGAGGCCATGCTGGGAATGACTCAGGGAAAACGCAGGACAATTCATGGAATGTTAATGAAGTCCTGAAAAGGCCCTAGGCCAAAGTCCACCTCAAAGAAATGTTAATGGAGCTCAGGAAACAGCCCCCAACAGATTTGGAGATAGCCCATCCTAGAGAAATGATAAGCCCATCCCAAAAGGTGATAATTGGGCCCACCTGTGTCCTAACCCCTTCAACCTATATTCTATCACCAAAAGTATAAAAAGGCGAAAGAACAGCCCTTCCACGGATTCCCACCTTTTGGGTCCCCTTCTTCCTCCGGGAGAAGTCTTTTCTGCTGTCCTTTAATAAATTTCTAATTTCTACTCTGAAAAAAAAAATCATCTTGTAATAAGCATATTTTGTTACTAATGACATACATAAGAGATTTTTTAAAGAGATTGTATGCAATACATATATTTGGGACTGGGAGTATACCTCAGTGGTAGAGCATTTGCCTAGCAATTGTAAGGCCTTGGGTTTAATCCTCACCTTCACAGAAAAGGAAAAACAACCACAACCAATTATTCCCTAACACTTTTGTCCATATGTTTGTGAGTATAATATAACTTGTATTTCAAATGAAGGGTTGTGTTTCTTATTTAAAGGAATGAGTAGTTTCCAGTTTCCAGTATCAAAGATGACTTACAGGTGGACATGTTTGTCATTGCCATGAGAAATGGTTGCCTTTTTCACTACCCTAGAATAATATGTTAAGTGGAAAATACAATATAAATTGAGTATTTGCCCAGGTCCAAGTATGAGTTAAAGGTTTAGAAATATTTTATTGTCAAAAAGAGTACAAAGTGTGAAATGTCTAATAGTTTGTGGGTTGTTCATTTTATTAAAATTAGATTTTAAGGTAATAATAAAAGCAACTATACTTTGAAACTAACTATGAGTGCCAAGTACCTTGCAAGCACTATTGTATTTGAAGTTTACAACACCATTGTCTAGAGAGCTGTGTTCCTTGTTAAGTAGGAGAGGCAGAGATAGAATTCAGAATCAGAAAAGCATAACTCTAAAATGCAAACTTTCAACCCATGTACTATATTGCCTTCATAGCCCCAAAGTTTTTTTTTTTTTTGATTACTAAAAACTAAATCTATTCCAAGTCTTAATTTACTTTTAATTGTATTAAATTTTTTTTTGAAAGGGAATATTCTTATTACAAAAGTAGAACATCCTGTGAAGTCTATAAAAAAAGGTAAATCAAAGAAAAAATTAATTACCCATAGTCATAATACTCCCAAATTAATTCATTCAATAACTGTAAATTCTGTAGATTTTTTAACATTAGGTATCTGTAGGCCCACATAGCCAAAGACTAGTGATGGTCTTCTTCTGTCTAAAACTTAGACCCTAAAATGTGAAGGCATTAAGATTAAATGATGCCTCCCTGTTACTATATAGCAAGTGATAATGTTAAGTGTAATATTTAAAAAATATTTTTTTCTGATAACATTATAGTTTATTAAATGTTCATGTTGTCAATGTTTACAACATAATTGATAATAGTTCATGGTATTCCAGTAAATATGTAAGTATTTTAACACTTAGTTTCTTTAATTTTTTTTTTACCAACTATTGGAGTTTAGTAAAATTTTACCATGTTTATTTTTGTTTAAACTTGAATCCATGTACTTCTGCATTATGCATGCCTACATGATTGCAGGAATGCATTCCTTATTTATTTATTTATTTATTTTTTTGGTACCAAGGATTGGACCCAGTGATGCTTAACCACTGATCCACATACTCAGCCCTTTTTTTGTATTTTATTTAGAAACAGGATATCACTGAGTTCAGTTGCTGAGGGACTCGCTAAATTGCTGAGGCTGGCTTGGAACTCACAATCATCCTGCCTCAGCATCCCAAGACTCTGGCGTGTACCACTGAAACCAGCTACATGAATTCATGTACAAGAGACCACATTGAAGTAATATTCTCCAGGTATATTAAACATATTATCCTTAAAGTAATTTTTATGTAGGCAATGTGTGGGTATATATATATATATATATATATATATATATATATATATATATATATATATTTATAAATTACTTTATAGAATTTTATATATTATTGTATACAAACATATATAGGTATAAAAACTTGAAAAACAAGATACTTCTTTCCACTCTTAATTAGGATTATAAGGTGATGGAAGAGGATTTCCCTGTAGGAAGTAAAAGGTCTCAGTATTCATATTTTTCAGGAATACCACCAAAGGAATTTTGAAGTAAGACTGCTAACAATGTGTAATGGTTTTCAGTCTATTTAGAAAACAGTGGATTGACCAAGACTATATAATAGCAGTATTTTAGAGTAGAAATTTTTTTTGAGACAATTATTCACTCAAAGAAACTTGAGAAAATAATACATTTTTTGCCTTAGAGAATTCAAAAGATGTGTTTTCTACTGTGCTGATAGTATGATACAAATTAAGAGCCCTCAATAGAGAAATGGCCTGACTCTCTAACTACTGTCAATGGTAATAGCTCAAGATAAACTACTTTAAAATTAAAATGACAATTTATTTTTTCAGCTCTTCTCTCCTGTTTAATTGGCATCTATTCAAAAATTTCATACATGCTTCAAATTATTTATTTACCTAGAAATACATTCTGCAATGAATTTACACTGGAGCCTTTTAAAGTGAGTTGTGGTGCAGAAAATTAGATGTCTCCTGGGTAAAACATTGTGATTTTCAATAAATGCAGTGGTAGATTGGTAACATCAGTTTTTAACATTTTTGAAAGAAAATTATTCATGCTGTTTCTGTGCAGTGCTGAACTTTGAGGATTCCTATAATCATTTGACCTTATGTTACATGAAGCTGACCCAGATTTGCATGCAGAGAAAAAGCATTTTGGCTCAGGCATTAATCACTAAACTCACTTAACTGAATAAATTGGTTGTTCAGTAAAAAGTCTTGGTTAAATTCCTGTATATTGAGAGATTGGGGTTTTGATGCTATGTTTAGCTTGTTAGAAAAGAAAGATATATAAACTTAGTATTACTACATAAACAAAAGCACTATTTTACTCAGGTATTAATTGCCTGAAACTTTTGTTCAATTGATTGGTTTCTATAGATAGTAACAATTAGATACCTAACCAAGCCAGTAACTATAGATAGTACCTGAATTTACAAGTGTTATCTTTCTGACAAAATTATGGCTTTCTGCTTATACTGTATTCAATGAGTATCTTGCTTTAGGCTAAACAGTCATAGTAGATGATTTATACTTTAGAATTTTTGATTGAAAAAATCTGGGTCAAATCACCATTTCACCTAGCTATTGCCCTTCTTGGACTATTCCCTGAAGACCTTAAAAGAGTGTACTAAAGGGATACTGCCACATCAATGTTCATAGCATCACAAATCACAATACCTGGACTGTGGAACCAACCCAGATGCCCTTCAATAGATGAATGGATAAAAAATGTGGCATTTATACCCAGTGGAGTATTACTCAGCACTAAAAAGTGACAAAATCATGGAATTTGCAGGGAAATGGATGGCATTAGAGAAGATTATGCTAAGTGAAGCTAGCCAATCCCTAAAAATCAAATGCAAATGTCTTCTTTGATATAATGAGAGCTACTAAGAACAGAGCAAGGAGGAAGAGCAGGAGGAAAAGATTAATATTAAACAGAGACATGAGGTGGGAGGGAAAGGGAGAGAAAAGGGAAATTGCATGAAAATGGAAGGAGAACCTCATTGTTTTACAAAATTACATATAAGAGCTTGTGAGGGGAATGGGAAAAAAACAAGGAGAGAAATGAATTACAGTAGCTGGTTTAGAGAAGAGGGGAGGGGAGATAGTAGAGGATAGGAAAGGTAGCAGAATACAACAGTTACTAATGGCATTATGTAAAAATGTGGATGTGTAACCGATGTGAATCTGCAATCTGTATTTGGGCTAAAAATGGGAGTTCATAACCCATTTGAATCTAATATATGAAATATGATATGTCAAGAACTTTTTATTGTTTTGAACAACCAATAAAAAAGAGAAAAAAAGAAAGAAAAAAAGAAACACCATAATGTGGTGAAAATAAACTAACAAACATTGTTGAAAGAGTAATACTGAATGGAGGAAGAATTTTAAGTATGACTAGCTTCATAATAACTATAAGTTCAAACTATGGTGATGTTTTTTTTCATGAAAGGAAAAGAATGACTGTTCTTTATAGGTATAGCATCTCTGTGGTTCTTATTAACTACTATATAATAAAATTACAAATGATTGTTAGTTACACAATATTTTTATACATGTCCAAAATCATTATACATGTCCAAAATAGATTTTTCACATTTAAAGTTCTTTATACATAATAATGATTTTTAATCACTTCCCACTGAAGAAAACGATCACTATCCCCTTATTTTAGTGATTAGACACAGAGAAGTTTACCTTCTTGCTTATTGACACATGAATATAGAGACAGAGGTCAGAGTATTCATCTAGATTTGGTTCTCATTCATTTTTGGCAAATGTCATTAGTAGTTTGTTTGTTGGCTTTTTTTAATATTTACTTTTAGTTTTTGGCGGACACAACATGGGGTGCTGATGATCAAAACTGGGCCCCCCACATGCCAGGGAGTGCTGTACCATTTGAGCCACATCCTCTCTTGGGTGGCTTTTTAATGCAGTGCTGGGTGTTGAACCCAGTACCTCACGCATGCTAGAGACGTGCTTTACCTCTTATCCATAACCCTAGTCCCCAAAGTCCTTTACTTATTTTTTGGGGGGGGAGTAGAGTGTGTGTGTGTAGTGCAAGGGATTGAATTCATGGCCTTAATCAGCAAAAAAGCACTCTACTGACTAAGCTATATCCTCAGCCCTGATCTATAGTCTTTTAACAGTGACAATGGAGCAGCCTGTCATTCAGCCTTTGATTCTTCACCCACTTGCCTCAGGTTGGAGGCAGGGCATGAAGCCTTGACCAATCAGTCTCTTAGGTGAGAACTGTCCAACCCTCATGCAGCCAGTGATGAGGGGGAGGGCGTCCACAATCTTCTGTTCCCTTGGTGTCTGGAGCCCACCATTTTTTCAATCTTTTTGTTGGCTTCTGTCCTGGATCCAAGCCCAGGTGTCTGTGCTATGCAGAATCTGAAAACAAATCACAGGGAGAACACTGAGAACCCTGAGAGCCAGGAAATGGTAAGTGTGCCTTGTTATCTTGAGACTGGGTAGGAAGGTGGCTTAAAGCTGACAGAAGTGGCAATGGTGGAAACTGGTAGTCATGGCTAGGGAGTCCTCATGGTCCTCTCCAGAGTCTTGTGGCCAGAGGGTCTCTCTGTGGTAAATTAGCGATCACCTCCCTCTGACTAGTCTAGTGAGGCTTAGATCAACAGTTGAAAACATGGGCATTTTGTTCCATAATTGTAAGGTGTTTCCAGCTTTTTTCTAAAGCCCTTTGTGGGCTTCCATGTCCCATGATTCCAGCATGTCTCCAGAATGCATAATGAAGACTGAGATAATTACCAGGAGAGAACCACAACTACATTTGTTGTATTCAAGCATGATAGAGGCTGCTGATTTTAGGGCTTGTTACTCATGAGGGTTTGTTTGTTTGTTTGTTTATTATTTTTTTGTGTGTGTGCGTGTTTGTTTGTTGTTTTTTTTTTTTTTTGGTACCAGAAATTCAACCCAGAGGTGTTCATCCCCTGATTCACATTCACATCCTTTTTTAAATATTTTTATTTAGAAACAGGGTCACTTTGAAGTTCTTAGGGCCTCACACATTTGATGATGCTGGCTTTTAACTCATTCTCTTCATGAGTCCTGAGATTTTTAAATGTAGCAGAAGCAGTATCTCAAATTCAGAACAAAAACCTGAAATCCAGAACTTCAGCCTATCTCTCCATAGGTCTCAGAATAAACCCCTAGTTTTCTAACTCTCTGTTCACATATCCAAAACTAGGGTTCTCTGTTCACAGAGAATAAGTTTAATAATGACCATGTAATGCAGATAATGTGCCTCACTCAAAGACACCTGGTGGCTAACTGAAAGATGTTAATGAGCACCATTAAGGTCTATTTCAAAAGTAAAAGACCTTGAATCCCACTTGTGGGAACACCTTCTACAAAGTCCTTTGTCCCAGGAGTGATTCCTTATTGAATTTAAAGGAAAAAGGATGGGTCACAGAATGAATAAAAGTGAACCCATATGGTAGTCAGGATGCCTTTTCCAAAGCCTATTTTAAATGCATTATGCTCCATGTTCTGCCCAAAACCATCAGTAAACTTCTAAGATGGCACACAAAAAGGATTTCTTTTTCTGATATCAATCCTCATATAATATGGTGGCCGTTCTATTTCTTCTTGCTTAAATAATTTTTTTTCTTCAAAATTTATGAAACAAGCACCCAGATTCATGGAAAACTGAGAAATTTTGGTTCATCTAAAAACTCCACTTTCAGCATTATTAATCATTATTTCCCCATGTTTTATTTCAAATGTATGCATCATTTATAATGTTTTTCTTCAAGAACTGGAGGGCATTTTTAAATTATTTTAATTTATAATTCTGAGATTTTTCACATGAGAAAAAAGCAGAATAATATTAGGTGACATTAAAAAGAATGAATCTCTCCTAAATGTGGTCTATGTGTCCCATTTAAAAATTTTTTAAAAACTGTAATGGGTCATCAATTGAGGGTGTATTTATTTATTATTTAATTTGTTATTTACTTATTTATGATCAGACCATTTCATTAAAATAACCCACAGAAGGGGCTGGGGTTGTGGCTCAGTGATAGAGCACTCACATATCACATGCAAGGTCTTGGGTTCGATCCTCAGCACCAAATAAAAATAAGTAAATAATAAATAAATAAATAAATAACCACAGAAACTTTCCAAACATTTCAGGAAACTCTTTTATTCTGGTGTGGCAGGAAAAAATAGAAGTGGGACTAACTTGAATTTAAATTACATGCAAGTTCAATCTCTCTCTCCCTCTCCCCCCCCCCTCAATCTCTGTACTGAGGATTGACCCCAGGGCCTCATACTTAGAAGGCAAGCACTCTATATGCTGAGCTATTTACTCAGTCCCATTTTTTTTGGCGGGGGAGAGACCAGGGATTGAAGTCAGGGGCACTCTAACCCTGAGCCACAATTCTACCCCTAGTTTGTATGAGTCAAATGAATACTTTTGTGATCTTTGAATGATATATGTTCTTTTTAGAATTTGGATTTGCATATCTATTGCTACTTTTACATGTATTTAATATATATTTCTCTCTCTCTCTCTCTCTCTCTCTCTCTCTCTCTCTCTCTCTCATATATATTATTCTATGAATGGAGTTTTCTCACCCCTTAATAGTTCCTGAAAGAATCAAGACCCACAGTGCCACCTTCTTCATCCTTGAATGATGTCTAGACCAATACAGTGAAATATTTGAAATTGTCATGACGAGGAATTTCTGAACTGGAGATCCATCCGATCTCCTGTTGCTCATCATTACAGAACAAGATAGTTCCTTTATTGACTCGAATTCATAAAAATGGTGTAGAACAGAGATGCCATTGAGTTGGAGCCTGCTGGGAACTGGCCTTGGAGCAGTGGAGTGCAGGTGTCTGATAAAACATTCGTGGTGGAGCCATGTGGATCTGTCATTGGCTTCCAAATAACATGTGACTGACATGGGACAGTCAGCAGACCCTTATATGTAAAGGCCTCTTGTTGTGGGGAGAGGTTTGGGGGTGATAATCAGAGTCAGATTGCTACTCTAAGTAGAAAAGATGTATGAAATAGCAGCCCAGTTGGTGTTTTCTCTTGCAAAACCTGACTCATCACATGTGACAATACTCCCTCCAGTGCTGTGTCCCAGTTTGTTGTAGGGACAAATGAAGCAAGGCACTGAAGATAGAAAGAAACAGTTTCATTTGGCTACATCCAGGTTCAGAGAGCACAGCTTTTGCTGTTATTAATCAATCCCTCCAAGTTCAGGGAATTTCAGAGTTTTATACCCAGCATGTAAGTAGAGGGGCTCAGAAGTTTACAGTCTGCAGAAGTTCACATAAAAGCAGCTTTTTCTTTCACTGTCTGGGCAAGTTAACCCTTCAAGGACAACACTTGAGAAGAGGAGAACTTCTTCTACCCTTTCTTCCTCCCTCTGCCAGCTGTTACCATGGAGCCAATTTGTAACTTATCTTAAAAATGTAGACATCTCTGTGAAGCCTAGCTCAAGGCCAGAGGCCTTGTTTGCTATTTCTTCAAAGTACTATACTGGATATATTTGTGAAAATAGTAAAGGGGTGTCCAGCACCTTGGCCAGTGGCCAAGTAAACAGGGCAACACAAAAATAGAAAGTTTATCTACATTGAACTATTTTGCAGAGACTCTTTGGCTGACAGTTCCCAAATCAGCCATGGTGAAGTGGACTTTTCTGTGGAGAAAGGGGGTACCACTACATTGGGTCCCCCTCTTCCTCCAGGGAGAAGTCTTTTCTTCTGTCCTTTAATAAAGCTTCAACTTTCCACTCTAAACTTGTCTTGATGTGCTTCTCTGGTGTTATACTTCAGCATTGGGAAAGCAAGGCCTAATTACCAGTAAATAGCCATAACAATAACAGTCAAAGGACAGAGATAATGCCAAAAGTAAATTCAACATTTAGAATTGAAGATAATAATAATCTTTAGTGATGAAAATTCCTTAATTTAATACTTTAAAAATAATAACAACATGTTTCCAGGGAGCAAATTTGTGACATTGAAGTCAAGGGGAGAAATAAAGAATATCCATGCATTTCTGCCCCTTTCAATTCTTTATTCACTCAAATTCTAAATTCAACTTTACTCTATAGGTTCCTAATGAAGAAAACAACAATCCTTAATGATAGGCTCTGCAGTGGAGATAATCAAATAACACCAAGCAATTCTAGATTAATTAATTCCCAGAAAACAATTTTAGATTAATTCTGAACATTGCAAAACAGATTTAATCATGACAGGCTAGTGACAGACATTTCCTCTGAATGCTAAGTTCAAAACTCTCAAACCTTAGGTTTATGTCCTGCAGATGCACACTCACTCAGACAGCAGTAATCAGGTCCCAAACCAAAACAGGCTTTTTCTGGTGGGGAGTGGACAAACAGTTGAGGAGAGGGACACAGGGAGAAGTTGCAGCTCTCACAAAGGTCCAGACAAGGCGGTAGAGTTTGAGAGCAGTGAGGATCACACAGAGAATAGGAAAATGATGGCAAGTGATGGGATGTCAGTGTAGGTCCACATCAGGCTCTCCTGCTGGAGTATATACTTTTTTAGGCTGGCTAAATCACTGTTTATTAGCTCTATTTTTTATACTAATTTTGTTTTTATTTTTTATTTTTTACCACACCTTGTAATTATCAGGTGCCACCAGATTTCTCATTTACCCTGAAGTCAGAAATATCTGGTCTGGTGGTCTCCATCCTGATATTCTCACCTTTCACTCTTATCAGGAGAGGAAAGCCTGCCAGCGGCTTTATTCAGTTTATCAGGGTGGTGGCAAGTAATTTGTCTGAGGCCATATTAGGGGGCTCTGTGGGTGTGCCTGGTGAAAATTGACCTCTAATAATGACCTCAGGTTTCAAAATGGAGTTATTTAAATGGAGTGAGAAACTGATGTGACTCCCTTTTTGAGAAACCAGCCACCTCAGAGCAAAGCCTGTCCAAAGGGGGGAGTTACCCTTGTCCATGGAAAAACTCATAGTGCTCCTAGGCATATAATAACCCTGCTGAGTTGTTTGTCTGTAAATAACTGGAGAGATCTTCCATGCCAAGTGATCCTGACTCAGTTACACTAGGTTAGGACCCATAGCAACCCCCTAGCTACCACAAAAAGCATGAGACACAGAAAATACCTGAAAAACCAGGTGACCTTCCCAGTAGTTTTGTTGATTGGTAACATGATTAGCAAGTTTATCATATACACTCTTGCAACCTCTCATGGCCTAAACAAATCGGTTCAAATGTATCCACAACTTGAACTAAAAAATCACCCTTACAAAACTTGTTCCTGCCAATGAATGTGCTAATCAAAGTTAAGAGTTGTTGTTTGACTTTTTTGTGATGTGAAATGATTGGCTGTGTGATGTTGTGATGCATACAATATCCCCCAAAATCTACTAATCCTCAATGAATTAAGGGTCAAGACTCACTCTTTGGGACCACTGTATCTGAAATGGTTGTGAGTCCAGGCTTGAGCTTACAATAAACACTCTTGTGTGACTGCATCAGATTCAGCTCCTGGAGGTCTATTGGGGTCCCATGAATCTGGCATTAGAGGAGTTGCTTAGGCTCAGGCCTAAGGCCATTCTCACACAACCCCTTTCACCTTGACAGCTCTTCTGCAGATAAACAGAAGCCATAACACATAACTCCTGTCTTCATAAACTCTATCTCTTGAGTCCAGTGTCATTTCAAGTTCTGGGTTTAAAAAGACATATTCATTTTCCTTGATGTTTTCAATAAGTCACACAGAATTCTTAGAAATGGCTTGGAAGGATAACAATGTTATATTGCAAAACTTCATGAACTTTCAAATTGCTTGCTGTTTGTGACTGACCAGTATGTGAGAGACCTTGGGAATATGTGAATATATTATGAATATAATAGAACTCTTGAGACTTTTTTTCTTACCGTACACACATCCTAAGGCCAAATGAGGCTGTTTACTAGAGGTCATTTCTCAAAGAAGAGATAGTGATCATAAAGGAATAAATTAACCTATATATTATAAATAAATCTAATATATATTTGATTCAAATTGATGACATATATGACCATGCCAAATTGTTTGCTGAATCATTTCAATTACAGTTATTTAGTTATTTTAATGTTTTGCTTACTGTCTGCATTAGAGACATCGTTGACCTGCAATTCAGGAAAACTGTTAATTCTAGCACTGAATTTATCAGGTTTTGAGACTTTTATATATTACTTATTGCCATAGGATCTCTTGTTTCTCAATGTGTATATTTATAAATTTACACATTCTAGAAGATTTTAGAAAGATAAAAGAAAATATGTATTAAAAGAGTAGTTTAAAAAGCTCTTTAATATACCATTGCTATGGTTATTAAATAGCATTTTCTTTTTAAGAATGTATTAACCTGGGGCTGCGGATGTGGCTCAAGCAGTAGCGCACTTGCCTGGCATGCATGCAGCCCAGGTTCGATCCTCAGCACCACATACAAACAAAGATATTGTGTCCACTGAGAACTAAAAAATAAATACTAAAATTCTCTCTCTCTCTCTTTAAAAAAACAGAATGTATTAACCAGAAATATGTATACAACAATAACATAATAAATAAATATGGTACAAACAAATAAACATAAAATAATAAATGTTATATGATTTAGTTTATAATAATATTGGTAAAATATACCCAGAGGTGAAAATAAACATTTAAATAATGATACATATACATGTCCATTTTTATTAAGGTATAGTGAAATACATCTATTTTTGAAATATACTTTTGTTCATGAAAGCATCATAAATATTATTATCAAATAGGATTGAAGCTGCACAAAATTAAAAATCCAAATTGTACATATATCAGTAAATAAGTGGCGTTTAGTGACTGAAATTTCTGAGTCTGTTATTGTGAAACACAGATATTCAGTAAAATATGCTCTGAAGAAAACCTCAATTTGAAAATGTAAAAACATAGAAAGGAGTATTTAGAGTTGTTTTACCATGAGATTAATTTAAAATACCTTTGATACCCAAACAAATACTCTGAAGTTTTTGCTCTTAAGAAATACATATGAAAGAATACAGCAATTCTGTCTCTGAGTAATGCAAGCATAAGAGAAAGATGATAAGAATATTAAGTAAGCCTCAAAAATCTGAGGATCATGAAATAAATAAATTCTTGGCAAGAAAATATCAATCAATTTTGATGTAAAGTCAAAACTAATAAGCATTCTAATTTACCAAATCTTAATGATTTTATATATTAGAGAAAAGAAGTCAGAATTTTAAGCAAATACATGAGAAATGGGTGTGCACAACAAGGTTTAACCTCAGAAAATTTTATACATCCCCTGTGTCTGTCCATGTGTCTCTCTCATGTCTTTCCAGTGTGACATCAAAAAAAAAAATGAAGAACAAGTTTTTGAGTAATTATATTTAGGTCTTAAAAAAGTTAAAGAAAATAATTAGCTCTCTTTATCTATTTTTAGAAGTAATTTGCCTTCGTATTTCTTCAATAATTAATGATTACCCTGTGCTTGTTGCTGATAATACAGAATGTGTAGAACCACCCAGAATGAGAGCACTATTTAAATAATGTCAGAACAAAAAGTGCTACAGAAGAGTAGGAACTGAAAAACAAGGCCAAAGCCAGTGCAGGACCACACAGCATTTAGGGGTATATCAAAGAGGAATGGAGTTGGTCTTAAGAGGTCTGACTTCCCTTAGCCAAGACAAATAACTAGTACAAACTGTCTTAAAATATTTTTCTTCGAATCTTATAATTTAATGGATACATGGTAAGAGTCCAGAAGTTAAATGTAAACTAGCAAATTTACATTCATTTCTGGGACACTTTTACTTCTAGTTCTATAGATTAATTAATTCTAATGCCTTTCTAGATATGGTAGATAACTTTTTCTTATTCAACATTTATCAGGTAATTTACAAAGGACTCCATTACAGAATATGGTCATTTTTAAAAATTCATAAAGCAACAGATGAAATTGTTTAAAACACAGACACAGTAATATCACAGGATATAAAGTCTGTGTAGACACCATGGTCTTTATGTTTAGCTCCTAGTTTAAAGAAAGCTTAACTGGCTTGTGTGTTTAGTTTTAAACCAAATTTTATTTTTTCATGTTCTATCTCCCCTTTTCCATGTCTCATTTCTCTCATTTTAGAATCATTTTAGGAAAATTTTATGTCCTTGTCTAATCTTCTGTTTTCATTTTGAAGGATCTTTTCAACATTATCTTTCAGGTTTTATAATAGCCATCTATTTTTTTTAAAAAAATTAAAACTTGTTCTTAATATACAAATTCTCTCTCTTCATTTTTGAGTTTTGCACCTGGTGAGGTGTGATTCATTGTGTTCAGGTTTGAGAAAATAATCTTTAAGTTATAAAGTTTCAATATATATTTTAAGATAAGGAAACAGTTTTAAAGTTACTGTATTTGCTATAATATTTTAAGTACAACAATTTTAAATTACAAATATTTTAACTACATTAAATTTCTTTCTCATTTGGCAATCCTAATGAAGGTGTAATTCTTTTTTTACTTATAATTTTATTCTATTAAATATGCCTTTTCATTTATTATTCATGTAAAATTATTAATAGAAATTCATCACTGGTTAAGAGACATGAGTCAGCCAAGAGGCAAGTTAAATAAAAATTCAAGTTTATCTCCATACACAAAACAACTCTCTAAGCATACTTTTTGCTGGAAAAAATACTTCAAGATGGCAAGTAGCACAAACAAGTGTGCTGAAGGCTGAAACTGATTCTGAAAGCTAATGCCTCTCCCACAGCACACCATCACAAAGTGAAGATTTCTAAAGTCTGGGAGACTAAGGTGGATATTTTTGATGGAAACACGTACTCTTGTGATACTAACAAATTGTAGAGAAAAAATGATTGATAAAACCCATGAAATGCAGGAACCCCAGAGTTCTCAAAACTATCTCAGATGTAAGCCACACAGTATACCTGCCTGACCATTAGATTTTGTTCACTTTAGACCTTTTAGAGTGGGAAATAAACATTGATTAAATAAATCACTGAGATGTGGGGTTCTAAACAACATTTATTTTCTCAACTATACAGTCTAAAACATTAGTCCTAATAGATTAAAGCACAAGTATCTGGGACATATTTTTCAAGGCTTTTTAATTTTATTAGAATATACATTTAATGTGCCACATTCTTTTCCAAATTTCTTATGGAACAATATCAAAGATTTGACATTTTGCTTGATGATACTTAGGGAGTCACTTAAAGAACTGTAGAGTCATTCCACTCATGCCAAGATGATATCATATTTACACAAAGAGTGAGTTTTTTGGTTATTTGTGGTATAAGGCACAGATTCTATTCAAAACATTAGCAAAAGAAAATACAATCATTGTCAGATGAAGTCCTGATATATAAAAATAAAATAACTTAAAAAAATTCCAAGCTGGGCATGGTGGCGAATGCCTGTAATCTTGGTTGGCTCTAGAGACTAAGGCATGAGAATTGCAAGGTCAAAGCCAGTCTCAGAAATTCTGCAAGATTAAGTCTCAAAAACAAAAAAAGAAAGAAAGAAAAAAGAAAAGAAAGAGCTGAGGTTTGGCTCAGTAGTTAATCACCTGTGGGTTCAAACCCTGATTTAAATAATAATACTAATAATAGTTCTAAATGACATCATGATAAACACAATAAAAATTTGTAACTGAACTTTTTTTTGGTGGTACTGAGGATTAAACCCAGGGCCTTGTGAATGTGAGGCCAGCACTCTACCAACTGAGTTATATCCCCAACCCTATAACTGAACATCTTACTAGACTCTAGCTTCCTTCTGTGACTTTTGTGTTTTTGCTATTCCTTCTATTATTCTATACTTTCTGGCAAAATTTTCTTCAGAAATGAAAAACTCACTCCTTCCACAAATTACCTTCATAAAGGAAAATTTCATGACATCTTCACCCCTTTGGTAAGGATTGTCAAGTCTTCTGTTATGAGTTAAAAACTCTATCCTGTTCTTTAATTTGATACTTCTGCCTGTTTTCTGTCCTTTTGTTTAAAATTGTGATTTATAAGTGTATAGTTACAATTATGGTTTACATTGCTTCCTTGTCTTAGAACAAATATGCCTTTTGCACATTTCTCTCTAAACACCAAAACTCATGCTTTCATTTTTCTTTGTGTTCAGCTACATCACCAAGGTGGCTACAGGTCTTAATGCAAGCAGTTTCTGTTTCATCTGGTCCTGGCTTCCTCCCTCCGATGTATGGTGTCCAAATTTTTTTGAGCTTGGTGAGACTTTTAGTGAGGTTACATCTCATATACCAGTTTTGATGTAATGAGATGTTTTTTGAAAATGTGGTGTAATTGATAAGTGGATGTGATATTGGGACTTCATGGGGATAAGTGACTGCAGTGTCTACCTGTCCTGCTATGAGGTCTTCTTCATGGTACAAAAACATTGTCTTATCCCTTGTTTACAAAACTTGAATTGATGGGGTATACGAAACCAAGGTTCATGTAGTTCTGATCTCAAAAGTTATGACCACTGCATGTCTACATTGTATACAGCGCTTGCTTTGTTTCAGGGCTACTTTACTTTAGAGAACTCTGAAAATTTCTTTTATAACATATAAGTAAAGAAAACAGGGCTGGGGATGTGGCTCAAGAGGTAGTGAGCTTGCCTGGAGTGTGTGTGGCCTGCGTTTGATCCTCAGCACCACATCCAAACAAAGATGTTGTGTCCGCCGAAAACAAAAAAACAAAAAACCAAAAAAAAATATTAAAATTAAAATTCTCCCTCTTTCTCTCTCTCTTTAAAAAATAAATAAATAAATAAATAAATAAATAAATAAATAAATAAATATTTTTAAAAAAGAAAAAGAAAACAATGTTGGGCATGTTCAAATTTTCCAGAAAAATCTGAGAGCAATTATTAATGATTGACAGATAAGCAAACTGAGAATCCCCGAATTAAGTGATATATCATAGTTTATAAAGTTACTAAATGAGAAAAGCTAAGATTCTAATGAAATCTAGTTAAGGTTTTACACCTAAAAAATACTATAATATTCACAAAGTCTTACACCTAATACATTATGAGGCAAGGCTATTACATTATTGGCTTCTCCATTTAATATTTTTATTTTAGAAACATTTTACTAGTAGAAATAATAGTATTTCTGATAATACATATATAATAAAATATTCAACACCTTCAACATCCACAATGTTCATTAGAAACAATGTAGAGTTTTTATACCTTTATATCAGATTTTTAGAAAAAGCATTTATAATCTGATAGTTAAAATCATTTTTTAAATTGTGGTAGTATAAACATTGTTGTAGCTGCATTCATGTAGTGTGCTGTGATGCCCTTCAGTATATGAATTGATAAAGAAAATGTTCTTTTTATACAAAATGGGATAATGCTCATCATTTAAGAGAATGAAATCATGGCATATGCAAGTAAATGGATGGAGCTGAAGAATATTATGCTAAGTGAAGTAAGCCAATCCCCCAAACCAAATGCTGAATGTTTTCTCTGACATAAAATTTCTGATACGTAATGGAAAGGAGGGAGAAGCATGGAAGGAACAGAAAAAACTATAGATAAGGCAGCGTGGAGGAAGGGAAAGAAAGGGAGCATGGGGATAGGAAAGTGATGAAATGAGATGGATGTCATTATCCTAAGTACATGTATGAAGACATGAATGGTGTGACTCTGTTGTGTACAAGAGATATGAAAAATTGTACTCTATTTGGGTACATTCAATGCATTCAACTGTCTTTTATAATAAATTAGAATAAAATCTAAAAATTATGTCATAAAGATTGTGAGCAAATTCCGAGGAAATAAAATATTTAAATACAAAAATAAAAAAGCATGTTTATATATGTTGAAATGTTGTATATATTCCATCGTGGAGTTTGTAATACTCAAGAATAACTATAACATATTATGAAAAAAATCAAATACTTTTGAAGCAACTAAAATATATTTATTTATTAAAAAATAATATATTGTCTCATTTAAATCTATTCTTTGAGTGAGATGCAGAAAGACAGAATACAAAGAGTGATTAAGAAAGTAAAACAAAATAGGTAGAAGTGAAAAACTAAATATACAAATGAAGAAAGAAGTCTTAATGTACTAGAGAATCCATGCTAAAAATAAGAAAAGAAGTGAATGCATGATAAGACAGTGAGGAATGACAGATTATGTATCCTCTGATAAATCTATGAAAACTTATTTTTTTGGGATAAAGATAACATATGAAACTATTTCTCACAAGTTTAGACACAATTTTGTAATTACTTATTCATGAAAGTGCATTAAATAATATCAATACTAGATACTTCCTGAAATTTTTCTCCAAGTCAATGAAATCTTATATATATTTTAGAATATGTATGTGCATGTGCACTCTAGAACACTATGTATAAATGTATATATGTTTTATCTAAGGTTAACTTTTATATGTATGTGAAATAATTTGATTCTTTTATATTTTTCTATATAATGGTAAATAAAATATTTTTGTAGAAAATATAAAGTGAGTGATCTGTTTATTTTAAAGTGTCTGAATTTTTTTTTACATAACTGGCTTTGTAAAGCCAGTCATTTCTATCTTTTAAATAAAAGGTGTGTTTGAGGAGGCTGGGGATATGTCTCAAGCAGTAGTGTGCTCACCTGGCATGCACATGCCTCTGAGTTCGATCCTCAGCACCACATACAAATAAAGATGTTGTATCTGCCAAAAACTAAAAAAATAAATATTAAAAATCTTTCTCTCTTTCTCTCTCTCTCTCTCTCTCTCTCTCTCTCTCTCTCTCTCTCTCAAAAAAAATATGCGTTTGAATAAAAATATTTTAAGAAAGCCTCCACTCAATGATGAATAAAATTCCCTATTAAAGAGTATTGGCCATTTTCATTTTTTTTTAAGTAGAAAATGTTTCCCATAAAAAGAAGAAATGGATGTTAGCCCACCACAGTACGCTAAATCACCTTTCATAAAAACCTATGGCAGGGATGCTAAGATTATATTTCAAAGCACAATGGATCTCAAACATCAAATAAAACTTTTGGCTTAATGAAACAAAAAGAAAAGATTTTATCAGCATTTTCTATTTACCACAGAGCATTCTCTCAAAGAAGTAGGCAGTCCTATGCTAAGTATTTGATAGCATACCCTTGGTGTCAACATTTCCTATTCTTCTATAACAATCACTGGAGGACCAGATTTCCCCTCACAGTCAGCATTCTATTTTCTTCCATAGGGTATGCTCACAAAGCAAAACAAATGGGATTTCATGGAAAAGGAGTTTTTAACTCATATTTTTCTTACTCTTTTTTTCTGGAAACAAACAGAATGCATCTGTCTTCAAAATTACTTTCACCATAGTTTACTACAATTTTCTAATCCCAATATTGGACTGCAGGAATCTCTTTTGTGGGAGCCAGTGTTGAGGGTCTTCTGCTGCCAAACAGAGGCCTCACAAGCCATGTGGAATTTGGATGATCCATGTCATGTCTTGTGAACTGCATGGCTTACACATTTGCTTTCCAAAAGAGTCAACCTGATGTGATCTAAAAGATCCTGTATTATATAAAACATGATTTTCTTTGAAATTGGCCATCTTTATTCAGCTCAGCTAGTGTGCTGCTCCTAATGGTCTCTGAATTAATATTAGTGAAACACAAAAGAGCAGTGGGCCTCAACCATTATTTTTCACCTGTTTCAATCCAAATATTCTTCAGGACTACTTCAGGATTTTTTGTATAAAAAGCCCAACCATCTTAAATAGTTTAATATACCAGTGAATTAAAAGGCCCTATTCTTACATCTTTATGACTCTAATTAGCTTGAATGCTTAAAATTGATTTAAGTTGTAAACCATGCTGTTTTGTTGCAGTAAATGGTATTCTGTATGTGCATCAAATCACTGTATCAGTGTGAAGTAAATGTATGGATACTTAGATCAAGACAGCAGAGGCATGGGTGAGATATTCTACACATCAAGAAAGAGCTGAAAGACCTGTGTCTGTGCCTGGATCTGGGTTGTGACTCAATGGTGGAACACTTGCTTAGCATGTTTGATGCACAGGGTTTCATCTAAGCACTGCATATAAACAAAATAAACAAAATAAAGTCCCATCAACATCCAAAAATATATATAAATAAATAAAGTGCTTAAGTACTTTTTCAGAATTAGTCTATGCCATTTTAAGAAAATAAAAACAAAATGAAATGTTTCACCCCTTGTAGAAAAGCTATTACCTTCAATAAAGTGCAGGTTATAAATTTATTTCTTCTTTGTTATCCTGTGAGGAAATTACAACATGTTAAAAATTCAGTTGTATGTTATCACCCAAAAGAATGATTGAATATCAGAGTTTTTCTTCCTATGCAATAATCACCACCCTTACTGTTATTGTAGGAGAAATTAATAAACACAGAAAGCTTGGCTATTGTCACAAAGTTTATGTAAACATGTTACTCTAAATTAAATTTATATGATCCATTATGATTTGCTACCAATGCAGATATCTTGTTACCATTTGGAACACATGAAGAGGTGATGAATTGATTGCTATTTCAGTTTCAAGAGAAACATTTCCTATAAGCGCATTTGCATTTTGTCAAGAAGATAAAGCAAGAACAGTAAGGACTTATTGATTCCTGATCCATGCAAAAATAACTGAGAAAGAAGGGTGATATCACTTAGAACATGTACACAAGTCTATATCCACTTTTTAAAAATCATATTAAAAATACATACAAAGAACTACAGATCCAGTTAAGAAAAAATCAGCTACTCCAGGCAATAAAACTACAGGAGATATCACAATATCAATACTTGACAGAATAGAAGATGGCGGCGAAGGGAGTGCATTACCCCCGTGTACCCCATCTTTGTGCCGGGAGAATGACGAGTTAGAAAGGCTAAAAGCTATCTTGTTAGGAATTTCCAGCAAAATTGGGGTGCTCCAAAAGCTAGAGGAAGGATTTCCATCGCAGAAGACGGGGCTTGTGAGGACCGGTCAGGACTCACCTGTTTCTTTGGTCAGCCGGCAAAGGAGACGAAATGCTGCCATTCGCGTGGGATAACAACACGGCAGAGATCTAATGTCATCAGAAAGCGGTGGAGGAGAGAACTTCATGGATACCAGCGGCGACACAAACAGTTGGTCTCCTGGTAAAGAAAATGAGTCACAAACACCCGAGTCTCTCTCACTTTGTCATCAAGCCAGAGGGGCAGAGCAGAGCTGCTGCCCACTCCTGGAATGGGCCCAGCGGCCCGCCAGCATGACCTCAATTGGAGTAGGGACAGAGCAGAGCCACCACCCGCGCCCGCAAAGTAGGCAGGCCTGCGACAGACCAGCAGATCAGGCCCAGAGGCATGCCAGCATGGTACACACGTCACCCCAACTGGAGTAGGGGTAGAGCAGAGTCTTCATGCCCAGATCAGGCCCAGTGGCCCGCTGGTGTGGTAGTCACATAACCCCAATTGGAGTAGGGTCAGAGCAGAGCCGCCACACGCGCCCACAAGGTAGGCAGACCTGCGACAAATGGGCAGATAATGCCAAAAGTAAAGTCAACATTTAGAATTGAAGTAAATAATAATCTTAAGTGATAAGAATTCCTTAATTTAATACTTTAAAAATAATAACAACATTTTGCCAGGGAGCAAATTTGTGACATTGCAGTCAAGGGGAGATATAAAGAATGTCCATGCATTTCTGCCCCTTTCAATTCTTTATTCACTCAAATTCTTAACACAACTTTACTCTAGAGGTTCCTAATGAAGAAAACAACAATCCTTAATGATAGGCCCTGCAGTGGAGATAATCAAATAACACCAAGCAATTCTAGATTAATTAATTCCCAGAAAACAATATTAGATTAATTCTGAACATTGCAAAACAGATTTAATCATGACAGGCTAGTGACAGACATTTCATCTGAATGCTAAGTTCAAAACTCTCAAGCCTTAGGCTTTATGTCCTGCAGATTCACACTCACTCAGACAGCAGTGATCAGGTCCTAAACCAAAACAGGCTTTTTCTGGTGGGGAGTGGACGACCAGTTGAGGAGAGGGTGAAAGGGAGAAGTTGCAGCTATCACAAAGGTCCAGACAAGGCGGTAGAGTTTGAGAGCAGTGAGGATCACACAGAGAATAGGAAAATGATGGCAAGAGATGGGATGTCAGTGTAGGTTCTCATCAGGCTCTCCAGCTGGAGTACATACTCGTTTAGGCTGGCTAAAACCCTGTTTTTAGCTCTATTTTTTATACTAAATTTTTTTTTTATTTTTTATTTTTTACCACACCTTGTAATATTGAGGTACCACCAGATTTCTCATTTACACTGAGGTCAGAAATATCTGGTCTGGTGGTCTCCATCCTGATATTCTCACCTTTCACTCTTATCAGGAGAGAAAAGCCTGCCAGAGGCTTTATTCAGCTTATCAGGGTGAGGACAAGTAATTTGTCTGAGGCCATATTAGAGGGCTCTGTGGGTGTGCCTGGTGAAAAGTGACCTCTATTTATGACCTCAGGTTTCAAAATGGAGTTTTTTAAATGGAGTGAGAAACTGATGTGACTCCATTTTTGAGAAACCAGCCACCTAAGAGCAAAGCCTGTCCAAAGGGCGGAGTTACCCTTGTCCATGAAAAAACTCAGAGTGCTCCTAGGCATATACCAACCCTGGTGAGTTGTTTGTCTGTAAATAACTGGAGAGATCTTCCATGCCAAGTGATCCTGACTCAGTTACACTAGGTTAGGACCCACAGCAACCCCCTAGCTACCACAAAAAACATGAGACACAGAAAACACCAGAAACACCAGGTGACCTTCCCAGTAGTTTTGTTGATTGGTAACATGATTAGGCAAGTTTATCATATACACTCTTGCAACCTCTCATGGCCTAAACCAATCGGTTCAAAAGTATCCACAACTTGAACTAACCAATCACCCTTACACAACTTGTTTCTGCCAATGAATGTGCTAATCAATGTTAAGAGTTGTTGTTTGACTTTTCTGTGATGTGAAATGATTGGCTGTGTGATGTTGTGATGCATACAATATCCCATAAAATCTATTAATCCTCAATGAATTAAGGGTCAAGACTCACTCTTTGGGACCACTATATCTGAAATGGTTGTGAGTCCAGGCTTGAGCTTACAATAAACACTCTTGTGTGACTGCATCAGATTCATCTCCTGGAGGTCTATTGGGGTCTCATGAATCTGGCATTACAGGAGTTGCTTAGGCTCAGGCCTAAGGCCATTCTCACACAACCCCTTTCACCTTGACAGCTCTTCTGCAGATAAACAGAAGCCATAACACATAACTCCTTTCTTCATAAACATGATCTCTTGAGTCCAGTGTCATTTCAAGTTCTGGGTTTAAAAAGACATATTCATTTTCCTTGATGTTTTCAATAAATCACACAGAATTCTTAGAAATGGCTTGGAAGGATAACAATGTTATATTGCAAAACTTCATGAACATTCAAATTGCTTGGTGTGTGTGACTGACCAGTATGTGAGAGACCTTGGGAATATGTGAATATATTATGAATATAATAGAACTCTTGAGACTTTTTTTCTTACTGTACACACATCCT